>NC_081438.1:8975124-9335124 GCF_949786415.1 Peromyscus eremicus | reverse complement strand
TTTAAAAGTTCAAACTGTGTTGGGTCCTGACCTCTAAAATATTTCTACATAGCCATGCACCTTCCAGATAACATCTCCCGGATTCTGCTTAGCTGCCTGCCTGCCATTGGGAGGGAGTTAATAAAGGCTCGTCATGTCTATAATTCAGCAAGAGTGCTTTGCTTGGCCTCCAGAGCAGCTAAGAATAGCTGAGCTCCTGAGAGCTCCAGAAACAGACATCTACCTTCTGTTCCTCTCCTTCCTCTTCTAGACTATGTTTTCAAAGCTCTCAGAGTTAGTGCCACCCTGGCCCATGCCCAAGAAATACCCTTGCTTGCTGGCATGGCTTCAGCTCTTGGCTGCCTTCTTTCTTGTATTGCTCCTTGCCAGACTAGTTCATTCCTGGGTCATCCCTGTTTGCATCTGCCCTTATTCTTATTCTTATTCTTATTCTTATTCTTATTATTATTATTATTATTTCATTTTTTAATTAACTACAACACTCCCAGTGGGGAAAATGAGGTGGGTGAGTGTGTTTACCTAGAACTTTTTAAATCCTCATTGGTCAAGTCAGCCTGTGTTTGTGAACTCCCTTCAAGCAGACCTCGTGAATACTCTCTTGACTTTGAGACTTTCACTCTTATCCCAGAGCTCAGGAGCAATTTACCCATCTGCCTCAGATGAGGGAGAGTCGAAGAGCAGGAGTATAGAATGCAGCAGACTAATCCAGATGTCCCTGTTATCAGGAGGCTGAAGTAGGGGGATGGCAAACTTGAGGCCAGCCAGAATTATGTTGTGAAACTCTGTTTCAACAAGTACATGCCCATGTACACAGACACACAAATACACACACACTAATACACATAATGCGCACACACATATACATGAATACATAAATACACACACTAATACACATACACACACACACACACACACACACACACACACACACACACACACATACACACACACACATATGAATACAACAGACCAAAACAGATTCCTCTCTACCTCTCATGAACCATAGGACCAGGAGTAAGTGACCAGGACCTTTCCAAACTCGAGTGTCTGTTTCTGACATAGAAACTATGACGCCCACCAGGCTTGTGTTAGAGACTTCATGTATGTCATTCGAATGTGTGTGCATCTGTGTCAGGGCTTTCTCCCGTGTCTCCGGTGCTCAGGTCTGTGTGGACTGTGGCTCTGGAAGCTGTCTCAGCCATAGGGTAGAGTCTCATGAATGAGTCGATGCCTTTCTTCTAGGGATGCATTGGTCACCTCAGGGGTTCAGGCTGCCTTTCTCTGCAGCACCTTCCGTAAGAGTTCAACGGAAGTGGAGGAGACACAGCACCATGCTCCCCAGAACCATGCGCTCCCCAAACCCCCTCTCTCCTTTTATAATCTGCACAGACTCAAGTGTTTGGTTATAGTGCTGGGAAATGGGCACAGACCCTGACCCCTTGTCTTGACTCCCAGAGCGTCTTTTGTGTGTACAACTCTCAGAATGTTCCTGTGAGGTCTATTTTAGAACCCTTCCCATTTTGCAGACACGGAAATCGAGGTTCGGAATGGTTCAGCCTGTCGTTCAATATCACGTAGACAGAGTCAAGACTGGGACGCACACCTACCCAGCTCCCAAGCCTAGAATGGTTATCATTTGAAGCTGTGGATGATAAATACCTGAGTCAAAATGCAGAGAACACCTCACACACCACAGGCAGCCACGGACCGTTGGCTCCCTTTTGCCCAGGACCATCTGTACCGTTGCCCATCAGTGT
This sequence comes from Peromyscus eremicus, assembly GCF_949786415.1. Taxonomy (NCBI): domain Eukaryota; kingdom Metazoa; phylum Chordata; class Mammalia; order Rodentia; family Cricetidae; genus Peromyscus; species Peromyscus eremicus. The sequence goes on along the minus strand of NC_081438.1, from coordinate 9,333,367 downwards.
TCTTCCTTGCATCTCTCGAAATTTCAAGCGATTTCAAGTTGGAGAATGCCACAGTCTGGTGGATGGGTGCTGGCTGACAGGAAGCAGACACAAACCCAGGGAAGGCAGCAAGATGGCAGACTCATCCCCAGTGACATTCCAGCACCTGGGCATCGACCCTCAAGCCCCCGGCCTTCTCCTTCATCTCAGGAGAGCTGGCACCACACATCTGTATTACTTTATATATGTACATGCGCACACACACACACACACACACACACACACACACACACACAGAGGCTCTCACTGTGTAGACCAAACTATTTTCAAACTCACAGAGATCCACCTGCCTTTACTTCCCAAGTGCCGAGATTAAAGGGGTGCCCATGTCTAATCTCATGTTATGGTTTCTTAAGGCATGCCCAGTGTCCTATTCAGTGTTAAATTCAGAATGCTGGCAGGCTGTGGGGGAAGAGGTATGCTGTTCATTGCTTCTGTGCACATAAATGAGTGCAGCCACTGCGGAGGTTTCTCACATGGAAAACTGTACTACCACCTGACCCGGCCATGCCACTGCTGCCCATACAGATACCCTGGGACTCTTATGTCTGCCCACCACAGAGATGCCTGCACAGCTGTGTTTTCATAGTGCTGTTTACAATAGCCAAGTTACCAGATCAGCCTAAGTGCCCATCAACAGGTGGATAGATAACAAAAAAAGATGGCATCTATAGGCAATAAAGTTTATGCAGTCATAAAGAATGAAATTATGCTGTTTTTAGGACTATGGCATAAAGGGTAGAATTGAGGCTTATTGTATCACATAATATAATACAGGCCCAAACATCACAAGAGAAACCTGGGATAGACACATGCATGTACACACACACCACACACATACACACACCCCACACATACACACACACACACACACACACACTCACACTCACAACATGAAAGTGGGAGGGGGATAATTCTGGGGAAAGAGGAGGATTAGGGAAGTAGCATGCACGTGTCCTTAGTGAAGCCTGTTCAACGTGTACACATGGTGATAATTTTACTTTACTCTCAGGACGCTGGCGACTCACACCTGTCTTGGCTATGAGTCCAGGTCTGTGGGTGACCCTAACTGGTCTCCTTAACTGTTTCCGAGGCACAGAACCTGTGTAAGGCTTGGGGGCTGAGGGGACGAGATCTGTCTAAATCTGAGCACGAAGGCTTGCGCTCTGGGTTGGGGAACCTGAGGGACTGAGGAGGGTGACGTCCCATGCTCATCACCACCATGCGTTTTCAGGGTCCCACCTCTCATCTGCTTCTGCAGGCAGCATCCCAGCTCTGCGTGTCTCCTCAGTTCCCAGCATGCCCTGCCTCATGCCCAACTCACCCCGTGCTCCCTGCACGTGGCTGAGAACAGCACAGCCCAATAAGGAAAGAGAACTGCCGTTGTGTAGGACAGGAGTCGGGGTGGGGAGGAGGTGACCTGTTGGTCACCAGGAGAAAGAGCCAAATGACACACAAAGGGGGGGCAGCAAGGACAGGAGAGGAGGGACATGGGGGGCAGGGAGAGTAGTCCTTCAAGGCCTTGAACATGCCATGAAGGTCCTGGGCAGGAAAACACATATATACACACATGCACATATACATGCACACATACACATTTATTCACACTCACAGACACATGCACTCACGTACACACGCACTCACACATGAAAGTACACTGCCCATACTCACACACAAACACACACATATGCATGCACACAGGCACACACACTCATACATGCATGAATACATGCACACATACACATACAGACACACACACATCACACACTCACACACTCAAGCACACACAATTATGCATCATGCACATACACACATACTCGCACGTATGTGTCCCCCACACACAATCACACACACACACACACACACACACACACACACACACACTCATGTATACAGTGCACACATACTCATGCATACAATGCACACATACACAATCACTCACTCACATACATGCACACACACATGCACACACACTCACACATTCATGCACACATGCACATAGATTCACATACACACACATTCATGCACGTACATAATCACACACATGCACACATATAAAATCACACATGCACACACTCTCACACTCCGTAATGCTATTTTACTCTTCCTCTCCCATTCATTTTTCGAAGCGCTTTCAAGTGCAGCGTTGTCTCAGCTTTTCGTTGTGGCCCAGGGCGTCCCTGGACCCTTCTGCACCTTAAGAGTTATAAAATTGAGATAATGGCCCTGCTTTATCTGCCCCAGAGGCGTGTGAGATAATTATGGGGCGGCCACTTGCTTTGAAAACACTTGAGAATTGAACAAATATTACAGGTTGTTATGATCATACCTGTTTCCGGGGGGGAAGGGTGCAGGGGGAGGGGGGGTGTCCTGCCCCTTCATACATATGCACAAGCTACTTCTACCGCAGGGCAGGCTGGCTCCCAGGTGCCTTGGCGGTGTGACAAGTAAGTGGCAGTTGGAGACGCTGCCTAGCAAGACTCCTGGCATCTGCCCATAGAAGCTGTGAGTTCAGCGTGTAAGCCTTTGTGGACGGAAGAAAGGCAATCAGAGTTTACGACCTTTGCTACCAGAGGCTGAGTGCTTCTTCTGTGGGCAGGACACTGAGATCACATGACTTCCTGTGGGTGGATCTGGGATGAGCTCTGTGACATCCCTCGGTGTCCATAAAACAAATCGGGGTTCCCCACTTTAGCAATGCGGGGACAATGCCTGTTGGCCCCTCCCCTTCCTCATTCCCCTTCTATGGTCTCTCTGAGGCAGTTAACCCTGCAATTCTCCTGCCTCAGCCTCCTGAGTGTCAGGGTTAAGGTAGCATGCTACCTTGCCTGGCTATCTGTTGCCTTTTTTTAGAACTTTGTTAAGGGACCTGCCACATAGTAGGTGCTCAATCAGTGTTCGTTTCACGAATGATTGAGGCAATGGATGAGCCCTGGAATGTACGGATGGTTCAATGGGGTTCTAGATGAACAATGCCCGCTCTGGGGTTCCTCACCCCACCATCTTCTGAGTGTTAGTGCTAACGGCTCCCTGTTGTCTTTCTCTATGAGCCCAGAGGCAGCCTCCATCCCCAGCCACTTCTGGTTCCTCTCAGCTGTCAATCAAAACTCTTCAATGTCCCAGCACAGCAGAAACCCAGCTATGGACACAGGGCCAAGCACTTGCTCCAGCTACCTCATCCCCTGGATCTGGTAGAGGACAAGACAGTGACGTACCAGGCGGATCAGGACTCGTGCACAGGTCCTTCCTAAGGGGTCGAGTGCAGGTCATCTCATCTTTACATCATTCCACGTGATACATACCTCAGCTGATCAATGGCTGGGCCCCCTCTGTCCATGCCACAGCGTATTTTGAACTAGATCCTGCCCCTCCGAGCTTCTCCCTAGGAAAGAATGACATGAATGCTCAATGGGAGCCCCCCATACCTACCGCCCTGCAGCTGACTGCTCACACGGTGGCTTTGATTTTCCCTTTGACACTGTGTGTTGCACAAGCACTGAAGAGGTTTTTCTCTTGTCGGGACAAAGACCCGAGAGAAATAGTATATGAAGAGGAAAGGTTCACGTTGCTTTATGGTTTCAGAGGCTTCACTCTGGGGTTGGCTGGGCCCATTCTTTCTGGGCTGTCAGGAGGCGGGGCAGCATGGCAGAGATGGTAAAGAGAAGTAAGGTAGCTCCCATCGGGACGGCGAGCCAGCAGAGATGAGGGAAGGGCTAGAGACAAGATCTTTCTTTCTGGGGCACACCTGCCGGGAGCCATCACCTCCCAACACCGCTGTTTTATGAATCCATCCGTGGATCCCTTAGCCTGCCATCACCGCTCAGTAGCTCTGCCACTTGGGGAGCAAACCTTTAACCCAGAAGCTCTTGGCTCTCTCTCTCTCTCTCTCTCTCTCTCTCTCTCTCTCTCTCTCTCGCTCTCTCTCTCTCTCTCTCTCTCTCTCTCTCTCTCGCTCTCTCTCTCTCTCTCTCTCTCTCTCTCTCTCTCTGTGTGTGCGTGCGTGTGTGTGTGTGTGTGTGTGTGTGTGTGTGTGTGTGTGTGTGTGAGACGGGGGTGGAGGTGGGTAAAATTCATTTCCAAGCCACAGCACAGCCTGACATTAGAGTTTCTACCCTCACCCCCAGGGGAGCCTGTGTGAAGCAGTTAAACCGATTCTTGAGTCAGATTTCTACCACATGACTAGTTTATGGACCATGAGATCTTGACTGCAAACACTCTGTGCCTCAGTTGCCCCATCTGTAAGATGTAAACAAAAATTATACTTCCCATGTAGGCTGGTTGCAAAGTCAATGCCCTTGGATGATAAACAGAGGAGGTGGCACCGTAAGAGGCACGTGGGAAGCACCCCAAGACCTCTAACCACTGCTGGTTTTTTTAAACCCAGCAACATGTAATAAAATAGTTACTTTGGTGGGCTTGATCATTTCACTTTAAAAATAATGAATTACACACAGAAAATGCTCAGTCCTTTGAGGCATGGTGGGAAAGTTCCATGAAGATCCACCCACCCAAATCCATTTCTCTCTAGTCCAGCCATGCAAACTGACGCTCATCCCCGCATCACTGACCCTGTTAGTCCAGGAAGGATGGATGCACTGGAGATGTTGTACTACGTTGACCCACAAGCACACTCTCCATCTCTCTCTTCATGAGCATCATGGCTCCATCAATTCTCCTCAGAGCAGGCAAAACATCCTCGCTTCTGCTCTGCACACCAACCTCCAACCGATAAACTCCCAGCAGCGCCCAGCTCCGGCAGCCTCTCCTCCCCCAGAGTTCTTTCTCTTCTCCTATTCTGAACTCCTCTGTCAGCGTCTGTTAGATTTTCATGGGAGAAAAAAAAAATGACTTCCTAAAGTGTTCAAAAGTCTTTCCTCGGTTTGTTATTAAAGCAATTATCTAACATAACACACCGAAGTCGCCGAAGGTATTCTAATGGGAAACAAATGCTGAGAAACGGCCAGACTCGGAACTCTTGATTGAAAAATGAGGGGAAGGTGATTAGTGGGGGGAAAGCAGGGGAGGAAGGATTTCCCACCTGGCCTTGGACAGGACATCAAAAGGATGCTATTTATAATCATTACTGCTCTGTCTCTGTAGCCCCGCGCGCTCTGCCTTCCTTGTCTTCCCCCCCAGCACCACCGCATGGAACCTAGTTTATGTGGCTGCCATTCTCAGTGCTGGGACACAGGGGCTTCATCCCAGACAAAGTTTGTCTGGCCTGACACCCGTGTGACAGAACAGATCCTGTGGGTCTTCATAGAATCACCAGGGTCTTTTCAGCTTCATTTCAGCTGTGCAAGAGGTAATGGCCCACCATACATGCCAACACCTACAACAGATCCTGGGAAGCCTGGATACCTGGGCCTAGTGAGAACTCTGATTTTTCTGGGAGCATGGGCCAAAGATAGAGTGAATGTTACAGGGGAAAAGACCCAAGGAGAGGAAGGGTACATCCATTCTACAGCTGATTCTCAGAGACCTGGGATGTATCAATTGCTGTGTTTTGTGCTAGAGAATACCAGGGAAAATAAATGTTGATAGCAGTGTGCAAGACAGGTTTAATTTGCAGCCAATATCCATTGCTTGGCAGGTACTAAATGGAATCATTGCACAGAAAGATTCTGAGCTCAGAAGAGAACTAATCTGCAATTGATTATTAATGTCTGCCATGGGCACAGTATGGAAGAAGCTTAGTCCAGAGTTACTCTTCAACTTAAATGTACAGTCTGAGTACCTGGAACTTTGAGTGACATGCTCTGATGTAGCAGCTGGTTAGAGCTTGAGAGTCTGTTGCCATCAGGCTCATAGCTGTTGCCATGTTGCTGGTTCAATAACTATAATAGCATGTAATAGAATCTACCAGCAAAATCATGTCCCCAGACCCTTCATTCTCTCGGCCAAGTAACTTTGTCAAAGTCAAGACTTTTTACACTTATGACCTCCTTTTGACTGAGAAGTTTTTATATGACCCTATAAGTATAGCTATACTAACCAAATATGTAGTGAAAAATAAATCATAAGGAAATTCATTTTAAAGCAAGTCTTTGTTATACATATCATTTTACTATTTAATAAGGATAAAAGCAAATTTGAATACTAATGAGATGAATGTGTTTGTTATTTTTATATAATTAGATCTCAGCCGAATGATGATTTTCAGAGTTGACTGACATTTGGATTTCAGATTTTTGTCAATGCTAAAATGCTACTCAGTGTAAATATATAGCACAAAAGGGTAGATGCATGTTTAAGGTCATTTCAGAACTTGTTGGGAATACTGTCCTAATTTCAAGCCAAAATTCAATGCATAATTTTTGTTTTTTTCTAGGAAATTCAAGTCAGCAACCACAACGTCAAAGATTCTAACCCAGTTCAGTCCAAAAACATACTTAGTGGAAGATCAATGCAGGACATCTTAGCAGTCTTTGTTTTCCTTGATTCTGCCATTGTTTGCCTGTAAGAGCAGAAAGCTTTGTGGGCACGGTAAGAAAAATCTGAGCCAAGGTGTTTCAGGGAGTGTTTTTTGGTGTCATGTGGTGTGACAGCCAGCACAGGCCGAAGCTTGAGTGTTATGTGTTTAGAGCCAGGGCTGTAGTAAAATCCCATGATGCAACGTAGGCTAGTGCTACCCAAAGACACCCCAAATACTGTATGAATTTGATTCTGAATTCATTTCTGGTCATCATGCATTGAGAAACCTTCCACTATGGCCCAACTTCTCCCAAGCCACACACTGGGTTCCATGGCCCCGTGTGGAGTCAGAACATGATGGCTTAAGGTGTGGCCTAAATCACTGTGTTGGAGAGCGAAGACTTCCACGGGGATTCTAGAAGGGTGATTTAGTGTCATCTTGCTTCTGAGTTTTTCCCAGTCGTAGGTGTTGGCCTAGCGCCTCTGATCTGGAGCCAGTGGCTTCCCTTGCTGGTCTGGAAGCAAACAGTAGTCTACAGAGGCCTGTGGCCTCCTCCCAGAGCCCCAATCCGGAAGTTAGTTGGTTTTTTTTGTCCCCCTAAATCAACCTTAGGGTTCCCACAAGACTCTGGGGGCCTCCTAAGCTCTCGGTCTAAAGTTCCCGAAGATTACATTCCTGGGTGAGCCTTTGGGCAACAACACCTCCTTCCTGGCTGAACAGGGAGGACTTCAAAGGTCTCCTTTCTTGTGGTATTTCAGTCCCTCTGGCCTTGGCCAGAGACCATCAACCTAGGGGCCTCAGAAAGCGAAAGGAAGGGAGAGAGGAAAGCATCACTCATCACCTCCCCTCCTCCCACCCAAACAAAGGTTCCTGCTTGGACCAAGTTTGAGCTTGTATGGAAGATCGGATGAGACCTTGCAATGTTAATTCACCCCAATTTATCTCTCCATTTGGATTCCATTCTCCCAGTTGGGGCAGAGACCTCCACCATCCCCTTCCCAAGTACTTTGTGGAAATATTGGAGATAACATTATTTCAAATATGCCATTAAATCCAAGACCATCACCCAACCAAACAGTACAAGCAGTCTGCCTGCCAAGTCGGGACACATGCAGCTTCCCCTAGCAAGAGTACATAGAACTGAGGCAGAAGACTTGAGAAATGTTTCCCAAGGGCTTTCTTCCCAGACTGATGGCAGAGGAAGTCTCCTACAGGCTCAACTGGGAAGATATAGAGAAAGCCAGTCCAAAGGATGATGCAGTGTGGTCCATGCCTGGAGTTCTGTCCACCTCTAGCCATTTCATTATAGGAATGAGACACCTGCTGCTTCCTGCCAACCTGCAGCCACAATGCTTCCACTGAGTGGGTCTCACTGGTCCTCAGACATCACAGACTTGAGAAGTCTCTGTGAGATCGGCTCTAGATTCGGGTTCACTCCTCCTCTGTCTCTGTCATGTTTTAGTTGGGGAGAAGCAGGCTCAGTGTTGACATCCTTAAATATGACTATGTTCACTCGGAATTTACAAATACAATATTTAGAGGAAGTGTCTCTGTAGAAATAATTAGGGATATCGAATTATGAAATTATGAACTATGAAATTAGCCTGGTAGGCATGAGGAACTCAATACAAGTTCATTGATCATGTGTTTGTGTGGACACACTTGTGTTATAGATGTGTGTGCTTGTGGAGGACAAAGGTTAACCTTGGGGTACTCCCCGCTTTTTTTTTTTTTTAGACAGATCTCGTAGACCCTGGGGCTCTATGATTTGACTAGAGTGGACGGACAGTGAGCCCAGGGATGCCCATCTCCCTAGCACTGTGATTACAGATGTGCACCTCCACACCTGGCATCATCTGATGTAGGTTCTGTGCCATCAAACTCAATCCTCATGCTTGGGAAGCAAACTCTTTACTGACCATGCCAGCTCCTTAGGCTAGACAAGTGTGTTTGTAAGAGAAATGTGAAAGGAAGTTTGAAAGGCTCAAGGAGGCCTCATGAGCACAGGGGTTGGTGGGGTTTCACAGTGGATGGTGGGGTCACACAGTGGATGGTAGAGTGTCACAGTGGATGGTGGGGTCACACAGTGGATGGTGGGGTTTCACAGTGGATGGTGGGGTTTCACAGTGGATGGTGGAGCCTCACAGTGGATGGTGGGGTCACACAGTGGATGATGGAGTGTCACAGTGGATGGTGGAGTTTCACAGTGGATGGTGGGGTCTCACAGTGGATGGTGGGGTTCCACAGTGGATGGTGGGGTTCCACAGTGGATGGTGGGGTCTCACAGTGGATGGTGGGGTCACACAGTGGATGGTGGGGTCTCACAGTGGATGGTGGGGTCACACAGTGGATGGTGGGGTCTCACAGTGGATGGTGGGGTCACACAGTGGATGGTGGGGTCTCACAGTGGATGGTGGGGTCTCACAGTGGATGGTGGGGTTCCACAGTGGATGGTGGGGTCCCACAGTGGATGGTGGGGTCTCACAGTGGATGGTGGGGTTTCACAGTGGATGGTGGGGTTTCACAGTGGATGGTGGGGTTCCACAGTGGGTGGTGGGGTTCCACAGTGGATGGTGGGGTTTCACAGTGGCTGGTGGGGTTTCACAGTGGATGGTGGAGTTTCACAGTGGATGGTGGGGTTTCACAGTGAATGGTGGGGTCACACAGTGGTTGGCGGGGTTTCACAGTAGACGGTGGGGTTTCACAGTGGATGGTGGGGTTGGTGATACAGCCACACCCTAAAGATACCTGTGACCCTTGAAGCTGAAAAGAGGAGGGGAGAGTTTCCACCCACTCCCAGTGTCTCCAGAGGATGTCCAGTCCTACCTGTCATTGGTCCCTACACCAGTGATGATTAATTCACGCTTCTGACTTTCAGTACTGTAAGCAAGTGACTTTAGGATGCCTGGAGCCACCATTTTGGTGGCAATTCTTCACTGTAATCAACCTCCAAACCCCTTCACAGCTTCTGCTTCCTTGTCAAGAGAGATGAAATGATATCAAATTAGCCAGGACCAGATGCCGAGCTTGGTCACTCAACTAGCTGTGCGATCCCTCACAGCTCCCGTTCTCTGCGTTGGTTTTCTTACTTATGGAAGGAATGTGTTCACAGCCCTCTTCTTGCATGGTTTATGGGGAGGTTTGTGTCCGTTGTTTTTCTCATGACCGTGGCTGGCTGATAGAAGCACCTTAAGGAAGGTAGGGTCTATCGGGGTTTGTGGTCGGTCTGAGGGAACAGCGTCATCATACTGGAGGAGGTGGGTGAGAGGGCCGGGGTGTGAAGCAGCTGGTCCTACGGCATCCATGGCCACGAAGCAGAGGAGAAAGCTGGTTAGTGCTCAGCTCACTTTCTCCTTTTTATTTAGTCGAGAACCTCACCCAGGGAATCATCGTGCCGCCCACAGGGTGGGTCCTCCCCCATCTCTTAAGCCTCGCTGGGAATGCCTCCAAAGACATACCCAGGGCTGTGTCCTTTAAGAGATTCTAAATCCATAAACTGACAGTTAAGATTAACCACCCAGGGATTAAGAATGTGTTTTAAGTTCCCAGTGAAGTACCTGGCTTGCCGTAGAAGCTGAAGAAATGGCCCAGACTATTTTACACAAAAGTGTGCTTGCATTTCCAGTAATGGACCTAACACTCTAGGAAGGATCATTGCCCAAAGTAAACAAAACCAAAGTGACCTTTGACCTGTTATTTCAGGAAGCTTCCGGAAGTACCAAGGAACTCTCCTCGACTGCCATTTTCAGAGCAGTGAGTGGCTTGGTTCCTTACAGAGGAGGCCGCCTAGAAATGATCCATAGAGGCTCCGGAATTCTTCCAGTCCCTCCTTGGTTGAGAATTTGGGAAGTAAAGCTGGGAACCTGGGCTTCAAATGAGCAGAGCGGCACATGAACTCTGGATTTCCAGATGACCCACCTTATCATTGTTCTTACCTACAGAACAGTTGTTGGGAAGCCTGCCCAACACAGCCTGCCTCTAAGCATACACCCCGAGAGGCTGCACCCCACCTTCTCTCTCTCTCTCTTCCATCCTCTGTAGCAGAGCTCACAGGAGGAATTGGCAGGAGGCAGCCTCTCCTCAGGTGAGTCCCCAGGGAGATGCTCACGAAGTCAGGGAGAGTTCTCGTCCACGCCCACAAGCCCTGTGATGCGTTCCCAGCCGGGCAAGGCAGAGCAAGGACTAAGGAGCCCAGAAGTTGTGGCGTCTGCAAATGCTGGGTGTGGAGCCTGGTTCCTTAATTCCAGTTGTTCCAAAGTGTTGTATCAGGCAGAAACAACAGCCACATCCCCAGACTGCCCCATCTGCCTTCCCAGGGTTCACAGGCTCACCTTCAGAAAAGCTGCCATCCACCTGCTAGTAGGCATTGTGATTTTTTAAAATAAATTAATGGAAGAGAGAGAGAGAAAAATAAAAGAAAGAAGTTGAAAACTTAGAGGAACAGTGTTGAACATCTGTGCCATAGCCTCAGGAAGCTCAGACCTTACTAGATGCTGAGCATGTTTATGAAAACTCTAAGAAGTTTCTAGAACAAAGCCAGGAGTAGTGGTACATGCCTTTAATCCTAGCACTCGTGGGAGGTAAGTAGATCTCTGAGTTCAAGGCTAGCCTGGTCTACAGAGTGAGTTCTAGGACAACCAGGGCTACACAGAGAAACTCTGTCTCGAAAAACAAAACAACAACAACAAAAAAAACAAAAAAAAAAAAAGAGGAAAAAGAATTTTCCAGAACAAACCAACCCAAAGGGAAGCCATTCCTCGAATTCAGTTCTGCCTTCCTGTTGCTGGTGGCTTTCCCTCTCCTGGATTTCTGGGAGCTGAATTCAGATGCTAGAAAGCCCCCCCGGAGTCAAGTCTCTATCTAATGAAGGAAAACCTCCAGAAAGTTCCACGTTTCAGGAAACCCTAGAGATTTGTCCCACCATTCGCTCCTGTCACTTGCGCCCCTGCCAGATCTCTGGAAAGTGTTGAGTTGGTAAAAACCTGTTTTGACTTCCAGCACCGGGGCCGGCGAAGGCAGCTGGATTCCGAAGCCAGCCTCCGCGCACTCTGGTGTTGAATGGCTGACTGATTGTCATTTTTGGCATCTCTTGCTGGGTTACTGAACCACTGAAGCAGGGGTTCTGATAATGGGTCCAGCCATACCGGCTGTCCTCACCGGATGTCCGTGCGCCTGTAGATCTACTCTGCTCCTGGTTCCAGATGTTTTACACTGTGGGAAGTGTTAGCCTCGTGCACCTGGGTAAAACATCATGGTGGTAGGAGCGTGTGGTGAAGGGAGACGTTTATGTCATGGCTGACGGGAAGCAGAGAGAGAGGAAAGGGAGCCAGATGTAAGCGTGAAAAGTGACCCACTTCTTCCAGCTAGGCCCCACCTCCCAAAGTTTTCACCATCTCAAGACACAGCAGCAGCCACTGGTGACCAAGCATCCTACATAGGAACCTGTAGGGGAATCCTGCCTCAGCCTGTGGCTGTCTGTCTGTGGGAGCTAAAACAGATGAGTCAAGAATGGCAAAAGTTCTCTAGCCATTGGCTAGAGAGATGGCTCAGAGGTTAAGAGCAATGGCTGCTCTTCCAGAGGTCCTGAGTTCAATTCCCAGCACCCACATGGTGGCTCACAACCATCTGTAATGAGATCTGGCACCCTCTTCTGTCATGCAGGCATACATGCAGGCAGAACACTATATACACAATAAATAAATTCTAAAAAAAAAAAAAAAAAAAAAAAAAAAAAAAAAGAACGGCAAAAGTTCTCTGCGTACATTAGCAAGAAGTACTCATTTTCATGGGGTGTTTTCTCAGTTTCTGTGATTGTTCTTTGTGGGGCTAATTCTTACTGATTCACATGATCAAGGCGAGGCACTGGCATATGTTCTGTGTAACACACAACCACAGACCCACAGCAGGTGCTGCACCAGAGTCAGGGGCATGTCTTCCTGTGGATGGGTAGATGACACTTTCTTTCCAGGAGCTGTAGCAACCACTGAGTCCCTAACAAGTTAAATAGAAAGGAACTCTCTGACTAGGGAGGAAGACATGGCATCTAAGAACAAAGAAACAGGGTGTTACATAACGGGAAATCTTTGGGGACCAACACACAAGACTGAAATCTTCATAAAACTCAATCATGCTAAGACCCCAAGCCACATTTGCCACCCAGGTGCCATTCTCTCCCAGGAGGCAGGAACGCAGTCTTATGCCAGCGTGGGATTCGGTTATCACCATGGACCTGTTAGCTCCTAACAGGCTGTCCTTGGCCCTCTCCAGCAATGGTTTAATACTCCTAGCCTCTGAGAACAGAATCAAAACTAAAACCTCAGGGAAACCACACAGAGTGCTAGAGCTCCACATTGCAGGCTCAGAGAACCCAAGCATCTGTTTTGTCTACTTCAACAGTTTTTTGGGTTTCTTAAGGGACGTTATGACAATAAGTGGCCAAGAAATGAAGGTGTTAGAAATGAAGTTAGTCCCAGGGGTGTGTGTGTGTGTGTGTGTGTGTGTGTGTGTGTGTGTGTGTGTGAATAACACTGCATGCCATCATTTTACCATGTGCTGTGGATCAGTGTGAAGACAGCAAGGGTTGATAGGACAAGCCACACCTTGCCGTCCTGGACTTGACATTCCGTGGCGGCAGAGGAATCAGGCAGAAAGACAAAGGATGGACTGACGTGTGTCACCCTATCCATCCTCCCATCCTCATTTTCTCTAATTAGAAGCTCCAGGCTGAAGGCAGCTAATGACTTCGTAGTGTGCATTGCACAATCTTGAGGGTGGCAGACCGAAGGGGGCCAACCTTTCCCAGTGAGCGCCTAAGTTTGTTGACCCTGAGCTTCAATGCTTGGGGGAGGAGGAGGGAGGTCTCGAAGATGTTCATGTGAAAAGAAGCAAGGACACACGCAGGATGTGAAGGCGTTGCCTGTGTCTGAGGGTGTGGGTTTTAATTGTCCACTTGACACAGCCTAGAGTCACCTGAGAAGAGAGACTCTACATTGGGTTGACCTGTGGACATGTCTGTGGGGGATTGTCTTAGGTGAGTTCACTGATGTGGGAAGACCCAGCCCACCATGGGTGGCACCATCCTCTAGCCAGAGATGTCCTGAACTGTGTGATGGTGGGGAAATCAGTCTGAGCACAAGCAAGCCAGTGAACATGCATGCATTCATTCGTTTCTCTCTGCTCTCGACTGTGGACACAATGGGACCAAAGCCAGTGAACATGCATGCGTTCATTCGTTTCTCTCTGCTCTCGACTGTGGACACAATGGGACCAAAGCCAGTGAACATGCATGCGTTCATTTGTTTCTCTCTGCTCTCGACTGTGGACACAATGGGACCAGCAGCTTCTAGCGTCTGCCTGTGTGACTTCCCTGCTGTGACAGACTGTAACGTAGAACTGTGAGCAGAAAGAAACCCTTTTTCTCCCGAGTTGCTCATCATCTCACAGCAGCAGAAGTGAAATTGGAATCAGTGGACCCTGTCTTCCTGCCCGAGTTGGTCTAAATATCTAATAACGACCCCAAACTCCATGGAGGAGAAAGGGACAAAATTATGGAAGCAAGTGAGAAGGTTTTTTTAATCAGCTGGGTGTCCTGAATTTGTGGCTAAATTTAGTAGTAGTGGGGGGGGGCTGTTGTCTAATTACTGAATGTGACTGTATTTGCGACCGCAGGTACACCTGTGCATGTGAGGGCTCGAACAGGGGTCAGGTAGGAGAGGAGGATAGAGTAAGCAGTCAGCAGAAATAGACATATTCGCACACCCGCCCAGCTGATTTTTAACAGGAGACACCATGTTCTCCCTCCAAATACCATTCTAGATCTTCCCTAGCTGTTTCATTTTCTCAATATGCTTTTTGGCTCACCAACCGTCTATATCACTCACTTTAGCTAAGTGTGAGCTACCAGTTTAAGCAATATCTTTCCAAGACCTTCTACTTGGGTGAAAGTCAACTAGACTTCACCCATGTGTGTGAATTCCCTATGTCCTCTGTGTCTGTGAATCAACAGCCGCGGGTGTACAGCTCCGTCTCTCTGGAGGTCTTTAGGACACAGGGGTGAGTGAGAAAGCAAGATTCTCCCATCACAGAGACTGCATCCCCGCAGCTCAAAGGCACGTCTGATGTAGGAGAGGCTGTATGACTCTTCTGGGATCCCTCCATCATAAAAGCCCATTAGGGATGAAGTGGAGACATAGTAAGAGGATCATTGTCCCAGGCTCACTCTGCTGTCTGGGCAGAGGCCGACCCAGGACTGCAGAGCCGGTCTATTGGTGAAAACCTCTGTTCTTTGAACCACAGGCTGCATGGTATACCCCATTCTCCCATATGTCTCTTGTTTCCCCCTCTTCTTGGCTATGTATATTTTATTTTTCATTTAACACATTTTATTGTTCCCGTTTTTATTGTTCTTTTCATAATCTCATTAAATTCTTACCAAAACAATAAAGTAAAATTAAATGTTCCTTCTAATAGTGAGTATCCATGTCTTATCCCACCAGACGGCAAGTTCTCTGAATTCGGTGCCCACGGCCCACATCTCAGCAACCTTGGTACCTTTCTCCAGCCTTAGCACACTGTCAGCCTCCAATCCAGGCCTGAAGAGAGAGTTCAGTCCCACCACCTCCTCCTGCTCCAGAGCACATTGGAATTCCAGGCTCTTGTGGGACAGTCACCGGCCTATTGAGCAACCTTGGGTTTCCTTTGAACTATGTGGGTGATCCTGGGGACTAATGGAGTCAAGCTGACCTTCCTCAGCATCTGGGTTCATAGTCCCATGTTCGGTTGGAAGCTTGACTTCATAGAAACTCTGCCCACCCCCTCTGTGGGGATGATGCCAGGGGCCTGTGTTGCATGGTGTCCAGTTCTGGTAATCCAAACAACATGTATTTAATGAGTATCATCCAATACACCCTTGGCATCCATCCCATTGGCCATCATAATAACCTCTCAAGCTAGACACCAATGTGACCTGAAGGTTACAGGGGACAAAATAGACAATCCAATCTGTTCAATCCATTTGGAAGAGCTTCCTTAGAGTCACACTGTAGGAGACTCTGGGGCTCAGGTCTGAGGGTCACAGCATCTGATGTTATGGAATAATTTTTTTTAAACTGTGAAGATGTGTCTTTGCCAAGGTGCCTTCCAATTAGTTTAATAAAAAGCTAAATGGCTATTAGTTAGACAAGGAGTATAGGTAGGAGAGCCAGACAGAGAGAACTCTGGGAAGAAGAAGGGTGGAGTCACCAGTGGATTAGAGGGAACGGACATGTAATGAAAAAAAGGTAAAAGCCATGAGTCACATGGCAACACTTAGAATAGAAATGGGTTAATTTAGATGGTTTATAAGAGCTAGTGAGAAACAAGCCTAAGCTATCAGCTGAGCTTTTATAATTAATAATAAGTCTCCATGTCATGATTTGGGAGTCGGCAGGAGGAACAGAAAAATCTACCTACAATCTGAGGCTGCCCTGTGCTCACTGTGTAGAGACAATGAAGACGGCAGGCCCTAGGCTATGGCACATTTTCCCTCCTGCCTTTCTCCATGTGCCTCTGGGCTCTTGCTGTGCAAATATAGTGACCTGAGTTCAAAGCTCCAGAACCTGCATTAAGTTGGATGTGCCTGGAATCTGTGCTGCTATGGTGAGATGGGAGATGGAGACAGGTGAATACCCAGAATCCTGTGGGTCAGCTAGCCGGGATACAGGTGGTGAAGAACAAAGAGAAACCTTGTCTCAAACAAGGTGAAAGATGAGGATGACCTCCTTCCTCTACATGTGTGCCTTGGAATGTGTACATCCAGATACACACACACACACATACACACACACACACACACACACACACACACACACATACACACATGCACTCACGCACAAGACTTTACAGTTACTGTACTTATTGTATATCGTTCTACTATGTTAGTTAAAACCTTCACTTCTTAGTTAGACAAAAAGGGGGAAATGTTGTATAATATTTTGATTGTGTTCTGACAAATAAAGCTTGCTTGGAGGCAGAGGGCAGAGCTAGCCACTAGCCAACCATAGAGGTTTGAAGGACTGTAGACAGAGAGGAGACAGGAAATAGTAAGGTAGGACTGAGAGAGGAGTTCAGTCTTTTGGACTGAGAAACAGTAGAGGTAGGAAGCAACTGGCGACTGCTCCCTGCTTATCTGATCTTTCAGGTTCTTACCTCGATATTTGAGTTCCAATTTTTTATTGTTAAAGATTAATTAGATTAATGCTTCATCTAGTGCCTCTATGTCAGACCTCATACACAGCCAAGCTGAAGTACCTTACAGAAGCTAAGCCCCCAGAAGAGTCTCTGGGGGATGTTGAGATGGCTCAGATGTTAAGAGCACCTGCTGTTCTTGCAGAGGACTGGAATTCACTTTCCAGTACCTGCACCAGGGGATTAAAATTGCCTATTTTAATATATTAATAATTAAAATTGCTCCAGTTCCAGGGTATCCAGTGCTCTCTTCTGGCCTCCACAGGCACCTATGTGTAAGTGCACATGCACACAGATGCATACAGACACAAAAGTACAAAGAAAAGCGTCTTAAAGAGGAAGAGCTGCTGGGGCCAGCATCATGGCTGGGTGGGTAAAGGTGCTTCCACCAACCCTGATGGCTTGAGACATTCTCCTACAAGTCTCATATGAGGGAGGGAGAGGAAAGACTCAACCTCCAGCTGTGATCACTGGATTACTCAGGGGATGCACTGGAGCACTCATTCACATGCATACACATACATGTGCACACACACACACACACACACACACACACACTAAAATGCAATAATTTGTCTGGGTTGCATACCAGACTGCCTCTCAATTGGCCTCTTCTTTCACAATAACTGATGTGATGCCCAGATTAAGCATCAAATCACGGGGCTGGAGAGATGGTTCAGTGGTTAAGCGCACTGGCTGCTCTTCCTGAGGACCTGGGTTCAATTCCCAGCACTCACATGGCAGCTCACATCTGTCTGTAACTCCAGTTCCAGGGGATCTGACACCTTCATACCAATGCCCATAAAATAATTGTTTTAAAAGCGTCAATTTATGCAGAGGAGATGATATCCAGAAGTGCATGAGTGTGAGACTTCCAGGGCTCATCACAAACAAATACATTTCATCTCTCCCTTCTCTTCACACTAAGGGCTGCTGCTTCCCCGTATTTGTTTCTCAGTGGCTCCTGCAGGCTGGGGAGGAGGAACGCTCACAGAGACCAATTGAGGAGTATAACATCACCAGAGAAATCCCAAGCCCACCACAGCAAACAGGAAGTCCACATCCTCTGGGGTCCTCTGTGACTCATCATCTCACAACACAACAAACTTAATCCAACTGAGAGAATTTAAGATGTTCCCAGAGCTTGTAAAAGACCAGTAGGTTTTGCCCTACAAAGTGGATCTAAGCATCTGGGGTGTTCGCAAGGGGGAAAGTGGGATGGCTTGGCTTCAAAAATGGACCAAGCTGTGTTGGTTACTAACCATCAACACTGATGGAAGCTGTCAGTCCAAACTCACTGTGTGCACATGCAGCTTTGTCTCTTCTTGTCTTTCTTTTCTCTTTTTTCTAGTTATTTTGGTTATCTGTTTTGTGTGTGTGTGTGTGTGTGTGTGTGTGTGTGTGTGTGTGTGTGGCCTGTGGTGTGCACTGCCTGCATATGGGTTATAGACTGAGTGTTCTCACTCACATGCAGAGGCCAGAGCAAGACGTTAGCTGTCTGCCTTTTTCCTCTGTTGCTCTCCACATTATTGCCTTGAGGCAGGGTCTCTCACTGAATGGGAAGCTTGTCGTTTTGGCTAGGTTGGCTGGTCAGGGAGCTTCCGGGATCTCCCTGTCTCTGCTCTGCCATGCTGGGATTACAGGCAGCCATGCCTGGCTTTTATGTGGATGCTGGAGATTTGAACTCAAGTACTCTCGCTATCAAAGCAAGTACCCATACCTAACACCTAGCCAGGCACCACCTCCATGTGAGATATAGACTTCTTACTTGGTTTGCTTTCTCTCCTGGGCAAGCGAACTCTAACATCCTGGGAAAACTCCAGACTGATGCTAACCTTGCAGCACTCTATCCCATCCTGTCTAACTTCTACACAAAAATGGCATATGAAGCTAGAGATCAACTTTAGGCTCCGTTCCTCAGGTGCTATCAACCCTCCCATCTCTGCCTGCCCAGCCCTGGGACTATAGGTATGCATCACTTTTCCTTTATTTTATTATTTTATTTTTTTAACATACGTTCTGGGGGTTAAACTCAAGCTCCCACATTTGCGTGGCCTACGGCTCTCTCCTCAGATCCTTGACTTTTATTTGAGACTCAGGTTTCTTCCAATTGGACTGTAAGGGGAAAAAAAGTGTTTCGCTTGTATACCATAGCTCTCCATTGCCCCATCCACAGCAGGCATCACAGAGAAATCTTTGCATCCTTTTCGGTGGAGCTATGAGTGGTCTCAAGACTTGTCTCAGTCCAGGGAGCCTCCTCTACCCAATGCAAACAGACTTTGAGACTCTCCTGTCATTCCTGCAAGCCATGACGCTGGACCTGTATTGTACACATACATGTACACCATATGTATTGTGTAGGCCACTGTGCCTGCTGCCATCGCCCCAAATAAGTGTGTGTGGGATCGTCAGCCAACCTCTATAAGCTGTCTATAAAGGATCATCATTAGGATTACAGTTTACAAAGAGTGGGATGGTAAGATGGTTCAATGGTTAAAGGTGTTTGCTGCCAAGTCTGATGACCTGAGGTTGGGTTCCGAGGTCCCACATGGTGGAAGGAGAAAATCAACTCCTCCAAGTGGTCCTCTGACCTCCACATGTGTGTGATAGCAACCCTGCTCAGAATAAATAAATGAATGGATAAAAATAATTAAAGTTTTTCTCAAAGAGTATTATAGACTCATTTTTTTTTTAAAAAAGCGGGGAGTCAAATCACCCCACAAATCTTTCAGGAGGATTGGTAGCTAATTGCATGGGAGACACAGACGGGAATGACCTCAGAGTGACCCAGGTGACAATTATGGCTCATTAGACACGGAAACTGGGCTGGACCCACAAGTGGCGTTTCTTCACAGACCCCAGGCAGTCCTCCTGGCTCAGCAGTGACTCATTCCTCTTCCCACCGGCTGATGAAGGCCTGTGCCTGCTTCTCAGAAGTCTCCAGAAGAATAGTATCAATGCGTGGCTCCATCTGAGAAGTATTTTTTTTTTTTTTTTTTTTGCACAATGTCCCAGGATTGACAAATCTCTCTTGGACTGGGCTCAGCTGTCAAGGCTGACATATGACAGACCAGCACTTGCCCAAAGCAACTCGACTTTGCTTTGTAGGAATCTTTGGCCCAGATGAGAGCAGAAGGAGGACCCTGATATCACCAGGCTCCTGGCCTTGGGCATCTCATGGCTGTGAGTTCTTCTTCCACCAACCCCAGTGTCCAAGGGGATGAAGCTAGAGCCCCCACAGAACGAGGGAGGCTGGTACTCTACCCTGACAACATGGTCCATGAATCTCAATGTGGCATTCAGCTTCCCGTGGTTCAGAATCTCCTCAGACTCAGACACCTAGAAAGGGACGATTGGCCTCATTTGTCCATTACCAGGACACAGACACTCACTCACGGCTCAATGGGAGCCTGGGACACCTGGTGTCTCAAGAACAGGGCCGTGTGGAAGGAACAGCGAGTGCCAACTCCGTGCTTGGGCTCTGCTCCCTTCTCAATGTGTATCATTGCTCAGTCTGAGCTCTGAGGACCGTGATTTACTTTTCAACTCAGACATCCAGGTCCACTTTCGGCTGGAAGGAATATCAAAACCAGTCAGGACTAGCTTAACCTATAGTGCCTTCTCTAGCAGGAGACTGACTCTAAGTAGCAAACCCGGCACCTTGACGTTGTGCACATTGGCAGACAGCCTCCACGTGGTAGGCGACAATGCCAAGACAAGCTTCCTCCCCACAGGTCAGCATCGCTTCAGAACACCAAGGGGCTGACTCTGAGCTGGCCTGAGGGTGGTGGGAGTCTGCACCCGGAGCCGAACCTGGACAGCCTGAGGATGGTGGGAATCCGCACCCAGAGTGGAACCTGGACAGCATTCCATGGTGATGATGCCCCTTGGCAGAGGATCTAGCTCCTCGATGGGGAGAGCGCACCCGAGGGCTAGGTGACCTTCCTAGCAGTGTGTTTATTTGACCACCCAAGGCAGAGACAGGGGAAGAGAGCAAAAAGAAAATAGAAGATTCTTTAAGAACAAAGGCATCCACTCGGGTCTGCCAAAACCTTGTAAAGCTGTAAATGTCCAGGCGCGTATAAACACATTGAGAAAAATAAAAGTGCAGGGCCTCGGAAGCCTGGAAACAGGTCCTTCATCTGTCTTATTGCGTAGGCCCGCTCACTGTTACTGTATCTAGTTGTTACATAATAAATACCCATGAGATACCTGTGAAATGAATGCTTGACAGGAAGAGATCATGTGGACGGGGACTATCAGGGAAGGTGTCATGGACTAGAAGGATTTGTGGGGGATGGGTAGGAGGTGGCTAACTGGAGGATGGATGTAATCCAGGAAAACCTTGACTTCAACAAAGATCCCCTTGGGAGGGTGAATTTGTAGTGTTGGGAGATGGATGGGTCAGGAGAGGTTAGGCTGCACTACAGTCTATTTCCCTGGAAGTTCAGTGACTCTGTGTCCTGAACACAGGCTGTATGGAGCTTGGGGGAGGATGTCCAGGCACTCTCCTCCATGCAGCCCCTTCAGGGATCCAGGCCCATGGCAGCTCTAGAGACCATTAACTGAAACAAAAGAAGGAAGAATCTGATTTTACAGAGGGCCAAGCACAGAAAAAACAGCAATTGTGTCATGGAGGGGGGCTTTTGAATGGAGCTGGAGGGCACTCTGATGGGGAAAGATAAACATCCGTGTTCTCTTGGTCATGTGTGGAAATTAGAAATGTGATGCATTGGAAGAGAAGGATGCTCATTGCTAGAGGGAAGGAAGGAAGGATACAGGGAAATGGAATGACAAGTATCAACATCCAGGTGGATGGAGGAATGGATTTGTGCACACCGTAGCAGAGAAGAAGGGGGAGTTCATGGCAACTTATCAGGTATTTCACAAAGAACCAGGAGAAAGAACTAGAAGATCCCCAACAGGAAAAATGGTCAATGTCTAGGGAGACACCGTGCTAATGGAGAGATTGCTCAGTCCTCAGAGCTTATATATTTATTTAACTTTTACATTGTACTCTATAAGCACATCTGATTATTTGGCACCAATTAAAAATACATGAATAAGCTGGGCCCAGTGGTACTCACCTGCAGTCCCAGCATTTGGTAGGTTGAGACAGGAGGATTAGGAGTTCAGTGCTAGCCTTGGCTACATAGAGTGAGTCTGAAGCCAGCCTGGATTACATGATATCTTGCCTCATAGATAGATAGATAGATAGATAGATAGATAGATAGATAGATAGATAGATAGATGATAGGTAATTTTAATATATAATTTTCCTAATAAATCATACAATGGCTAACAGGCCTCCAGAAAGTACTCAACGCCTCTAATGAACACTAGGGAAACACCAGTAAAATCCTCAGTGAGTTATCTATCATCCAGATGTGTCAGAACAGCTGTCACCAAAAGGCTAACAACTATTAATGAGACGCAGAGGGAAATCAATGAACCCTCCAAATCCTCATAAGGATGGAAACTGGTGAGGCCATTTTGGAAAAAGGTAGATTTATCTGGAAATCTACTTCAGGGTGTGGGTCATACAAAGGAACTGAAATCAAGACTCCAGGAGATGTCTGCAATTGTCCTCATGATGGCGACCAGCACAACTAACACATTCATCAGCAGATGAATGGACCAGGAAGATGTGTCAGACAGGTAAGAAAACGGTATTTCACAGAAGAAGACATCACGCTAAACAAAATAAGTCAGATGTGAAGGACAAACCTCACCTGATCCCTTCTAGGAGGAACCAGAGTCACCAGGCCTAAGGAAACCAGTTGTAGACTTATCACGCACACAGCTGGCTGTGTATGGCCACACCATCACACTTCATTGTATTCTTTATTTTCAAATTATATGGGTGTTTGTTTTCATGTATTTCTGTGCACCACATACATGCAGTGTCTACAGAGGCCAGGGACATCGGATTCCTCTGAAACTGAAGTTACAGACAGTTGTGAGCCACCATGTGGTTGCTGGGAAATGAACCCAGGTCCTCTGGAAGAGCAGCCAGTGCTCCTAACCATTGACCCACCGCTCCAATCCAGTGTTGCTCTTTTTTAAAAAAGGCAAAAGACTATCAGTTGCATAAGAAAAACAGGTATAGTCCAAGGAGTCATCCTCAGAGTCACAGGGCTCCCTGAGATGGGGGTAGTCCGAGGCTCCCTGCACAGAACATCAAAGGACAGTAGAGATCCTTTTCTATGTCTTCAACTTTTACCTAAAACACGTTGGGAGGGGAGCACAGAAGGCAAGCTCAGAGAACAACAGAACTCTTTTCCCCCTTAGTTCATCATCTACCAGCCTCCCCCTTCCCAACTAGGCAAATTTTATTATCTGTCTATCTATCTATCTATCTATCTATCTATCTATCTATCTATCTATCTATCTATCTATATCTATCTATCTATCCATCCATCTCTATCTATCTGTCTCTATCTATCTATCTAACTATTTATCTATCATTGATCTATCATCTATCTGTCTATTTATTTATTGAACTTTTGGAGAGTATTGCTATATCTCTTAGGTCATGCTGTCATTCATTATCTAGAGTATACTGGTCTTGAACAGATGGCAATGCTCCTGTCTCAGCCTCCCAATTGCTGGGACTACAGTCATGTACCATCATACTCATTTCTTTATTCATCTGTTTTTGAGACAGAATCTCAGTGTGTCACCCAAGCTGTCCTTGAACTTGCTGTGTAGCCCAGGCTGGTCTCAAATTTGTAATCCTCCTACTTCAGCCTCTTGAGGAGTAGGGTATGTGGTGTATGTTAGCATGTATAGCTAAAACACTATTATTCCTTTTTATTAAATGTTTGTTCATATTTTTTATTTTATGTGTATGTGTAACATGTGTGTGCAGGTGACAATGGGGACGAGAAGAGGACACTAGGTCCCCCTGGAACTGAGCTGGAGTTACAGGCCCTTGTGAACCAGCATGTGGGATGCTGCGAACTGGACCTGGGTTCTCTGCAAGAGTAGCAATGGCTGAGCCAGCTCCGCCGTACCCCAAATCATATTATTCTTAATGCACCAGTCAACTGAGACCTCTGAGAGCAAGCCCCTAACTGATGAAATGAAAATGGACTCAAATAGTTAGAAAGGCATGAGATATGGTAAGAATATTTAGGAACCAAGATGAAATGAGCAAACATTGCCTCACAGATTAGAGCTGAGGTTGATGGGTAATCCCAGAGCTCCCAGGGTTTGTGGCGCATCACGAACGGTGTTTTCCCGACGTCTCAACTGTGACTTCTGCACTCGATTCTGACAGTTTTCTCCTCTGCTAAAATGTTGGGGTACCCTCTATTTGAATGGTGGGGTGCTTGTGAGAGTCATGGATATCAAATTCAGTTACCACTGCAACAGAGACAGCACCTAGGCTCTGGATACCCTCAGAAGGGCATCGCCTAAGCAACCGTTGCCGGTGTTTGTCCGCGTGTGGTCTCTGAACCAGCTGCATTGGTACAATCTAGGAAATGGTTAAAAATGAAAATTGCTAAGATCTGCTGATGTGAGAACCCAAAGCAGGGGTCAAGGGGAGAATGTTAGAAGTGTGTGTTTTCTGGAGGCTTCTGGGTTGCTAGATCTGCAGCCGGTTTGGGAACTACTGTGGTAGGAAGGACCTTGTTTCTCCAGTGTGGGCACCTGGGAGTGAACAAGAGCTACAGAATCTAAGAGCAGCTCCTCTCCCAACTGCAACACCAGAGTCTTCTCCACAGCATCCTCAACCGTCCTCAAGTTCACGTGCTGAAGAACACCGGCCCAGCCTAGGTCTTAACATATACCTGAGCACAAGTTTCAGGACACTTTCACGGCCAGGACTCTCTTCCAGAGATTCCAGCTCAATTGGTCAGGGGCCTGGCTCAGAAACTGTGATTTCAAAAGATTTCTCCAATGGACTCTAACATGCAGTAAAACCTGGGAAAAAAACCTGGGAACCGGAAGGTGGCATCTGAACTCATCCCTGGCCCTCGAGGTTGGGCGCTTCCTGGAGAGCAAGAGAAAAGCTGCCAGGGTGTCTTGGGAGCAGCTACTGTCTCTACCTGTCTTCTGTCAAAGAGGGAGGCCACCCAAATCAAAGACTGTCAATCCACCCTCCTGTCAACACACACACACACACACACACACACACACACACACACACACATACACACACACACACACTGCTCAAGGCCCTGGGTTCAGAGGGAGGGCAGGTCTAGGGAGAGGTTTTATTACTATAAAGCCCGCATTCTCTGAGCTGGGCGTTAATTAATTTCAAAGTAGGCTGAGTGATGGGGGAGGACTGGTATTGCCAAGTGGGTAATAAAAAATCTTTTCAAAAAGTCCCGCTTGCTGCCTGGAATGGCTCCACCCGGACCCACCCACCACAGCATGGTTAGCGAGAAAGGCCAGCCAGCGAGCAAAGCTCCTTCACCAGCGCTGCTGGGCTGGTATACGTGTGTCTGCAATATATATGCTTGCATGCATATATGCAGACTTGCATGTGCTGACTGACCACACAGAAGACAATGCCTTCTCTTTTGTTGGCAAAAGGAAGAGACCATTAGTAGCTGGTAGACTGAATGGAAAGGTTCTGAGCAGGACCAGAAGGGAGATGGGGAGTCAAAAGGGAGGCTAGGCGAGGCATGGGCGAGAACAAGGCAGAGGGAGGGGCTTCTGGAGAAGAGAAGGGCCAAGATTGTTAAGCATCAACCCATGGCCTCCAACATGAGCATTCTTGCTGTGGTCCCCACTCTCCTCCTCATCTCCCTTCTATGCCACCTCTACCCTGCCTCATATCTCCCCCTGTGATTCTGACCTTTCTCCAGCCCACCTGGTCTTATCTCAGGTCACGAGCCAATCTTTGGAAATACACAGTCCCTGAGAGGGAGCTACCGGCAGGCAATGCCGCTCCACTCACACAGACATGTGTGACCAACTTGAGTCACCTTGAATGAACTCAGCCATACTTTTTCTCTCATCTTCCTCCATGGTGTTTGCGACCATCTCAGCTCTCACCAACTCAAATTTTCCAGACAGCTCCCCTCCACAAGACACAAGAATCAAGCATGGACTTGATGTTGAGAGAGACTGCTGTGGGATGTTCTTTCTGTATGTCAAATGTGTTGCTCTGATTGGCTAATAAATAAAACACTGATTGGCCAGTAGACAGGCAGGAAATATAGGCGGGACTAACAGAGAGGAGAATTGAGAGAACAGGAAGACAGAGAGAGGAGACACTGCTAGACACCACCATGACAAGAAAGAAGTTTATTTTATAAGTGGGCTGTCGGACTGCCGGGGGCTTGGCGGGACCCGGAGAGAAAACTCTCTAGCTATAAGAGACTGAGATCTGGGTTTGGGTTTCATTTTTCTCGTGTGATTTTGTTCCTCTCTCAACTTGAAAAATGATTTTGACAGAAAATTAAATCAATCACTGAAGTCATGTGATGGCCTTGGCATCATGCATGGAGGCTGAGAATCCTGGCATGCTATGGGAAGAAGGGGTCCGAAAGTTCATTCTCAATGGAAGAGTTCACATTTGGCTTCTTAGATTTAATAGATACTCACAATATTGAGGCTCAGGGGGCAGATAGATCTCTGAGTTTGAGGTCAGCTTGGTCTACATAGTGAGTTCCAGGCCAGACAGGACTATATATAGTGAGACCCTGGAGAGAGAAAGGGGCAGGGAGAGACTCAATTATTTGATGAAAGGATAAATGGAAAGAAAAATATGGGAGGAAGAAGAGAAAAAGATGGGAAGGAAGGAAGAAAGGAAGGAAGAGAGGGAGGGAGGGAGGGAGGGAGGAAGGAAGGTAAGAAGGAAGGAAGGAAGGAAGGAGGGAAGAATAGACAGACTCCGTGAATTGATAGGTGAATCCATGAGCTGTGATACATAGTGTTAGAGTACCTTCAAGCCAGATGGCCATGGGTAGGCACCTCCCCCCATTTTTATGCATTTAGAAAGTTGGGGTATAGATTGGATCCCCACAGATACTGCTTACTGTGAAGGACACTGCTGTCCTGAGGAAGCTCACTGGCCACAGGAAGAGCCAGGAATGGCAGATTTGGCTTCACTGAAGGACTGTGAAAGAGACAGACAGAAAACTCCCAACATGCCAGACTCTGAACTGCAACATTGGACAACTGAATGAGTCAGTGAGAGCATCCAAAACTGGATGAGAGCTCAGCAGTGGAGGTGAGATTGTCTGGGTGTTGATTTCCTAACTGGGATGGTTATACTGTGACAGCGGAGGGCAAGTCCTTCGAGAATCTTGGGAGTAGTTGCCACGAGGCTGAAAATGAACTTATTTGTTGATTTGAGATAGACTCTCAGGCATCCCAGGCTAGCCTTGAACTCCTCAACTTCCTGCTTTCACCTCCCAAGCACTGGGGTGACACATAGGCACCACCATACCTCGCTTGCAAGATAAACAAACTCAATTATTAAGCCTAAACCTGGATGGACATTCTTCTCTACTGCTCACAATACAAAAATTGGATTTCTCTCCAGCAGCCTCAAATTTTCCTATAAAAATGCTCTCACCTGGAGAGGCTGAGGCAAGTGGATCATGAGTTCGAGGCTAGCCTGGACTATATAGTGACGAGAGAGAGAGAGAGAGAGAGAGAGAGAGAGAGAGAGAGAGAGAGAGGAGGGAGCACACTGTATTGAGCTATTCACTCTACATTGATGAGCTACACTCCCAAAGAAGGCATTTTGTGGTAGGTGTTGAACCTGGTGGCAGATGGGCAGTAACAGAGAACACCATAAAGTCTTAGGTCCTAGGATGTTCTGAGCTATTACATCCCAAGCCAGCTGCAGAGTTCCTTCCCAAGGCTTTCCCCCTGCAGCAGACCAAAGACCTCAGGCCTGTTTCTAAAACAGTAGCTCACTGTGACCCACACCTGCCAAAGTGCACGATTCTATGAAAGATGTACTTTGAAAAAGAAAGAAAAAAAAAGTACCCCAGCAGAGGAAATGTCCTGGATGCTCAGTTCTCAGGGTCAGTTTGTGAGGAAGTCTTTTGGGAAGAAATAGCCGATCAGATGCTGGAAAACCCAAGACTTTCACTTGAGTCAGAGAGAGAGATTTATTAGATCCCTGGATTAAGATTCCTGCGTTTAAAACACAGTTCACAAGCACTTAATGGGTTTTTCCCACCCGTTAAGAGCCAATCGAGGGCACAGTGTTCTATTTTAATAGGAGCTGTAACTCCATTTCATTTATAGACTAAACTGACAGAAAAAAAAAATCACCACCAGGGCAGTTCTCGCCAGAGAAAACACGACTTTATGTAATTGCTCGGGCTGTGGATTTGAAATAAAGGCTTGTCTGTACCCTGGATGATCTCTTCTCCTCTTTCTATTTTTGGTATGGGGGTTGATTGGAAGGGAAACTTGTGCGGTCAGTACCCTGTGAAGTTAACGCTTCCGGGGCAGGACCCCTGTTCCAGACAAACACCCCGAAATGGGGTTACAGGACAGCCTATTGGCTTGTGGAGGCGCCACAGCAGGAGACTCCTGCAGAGCCTAGATGCCAGCTGAGATACATGGCAGTCACCGTGAGGCGGAGGATGTCAGGATGGGGCAGAGCCAAGAGGCACAATGAGACCTATTTCCCACCCAAGTAACACTGGCCCAGTACATTTGAGATTTGTCACGAGAAAGAAACATTAAGAGAGAGAATCATCATTTCTCACAGAACGAGGTACATCTCTCCTACAGGTGTGGGCATAAAGCAGACAGACTTTGGAAAGGGGGTAATAAGGCCTTAAATGGGGAGTAGGGGGATCTAGGAGGAGTCATAGAAGGAGTCAGGATGAGTATGAATAAAACGCATTGTTTGCATATATGAAATTCTCAAAAAGATCATTTTAAATTCAACTTTAAATGCTTTAAAACATACAAGTATCCACCTCTATCACTGTTTCCTAAGGAAGTAACTAAATATTCCTAAAATGACATATTTAATTGTAAAGGTATTTATTGTCTAGCAGGGACCCAGACTTGGTAGATCCTGTGATCTTAGCACAACTGACTCCATGGTGGAAGTAACATTCAGGCCATAAAACTCAGCACGTAGACAGCATCACCTGCCAAAACTAAAATAAAGGCCTCATCCATCAAAGTCCCTAGTTCTGGGAAAGTCTTTAAATGAACTAACCCTGATTTTTGGCTTCTGTAGTTCCATTTCTGGCTAACTGTTCTTGTTAACTGAAGTATGTCAACCCAGGACATGGTGTTTGTGTTTAAAGGCTCACCCTGGGAAAGTCTCAGGGCTACAATGGGGTTCCAACCCCCAGTGTGGGCACCAGCAGGCTAAAAAAGGTTTTCCAGTGGCTTAAGCCTATTGTCTGAACCGTTTTCTCTGGTGAACTCGCCACCACATTCGTGGTGATCTCTCCCAAGCCCGAACTATTAAACAATAGCTATTATATAGGAAATAAGAGAAATAAGAAGCAAGGCCTGGAGGCATCGGATGTGGTTCCTACTCGGGAGGCTGAGGTAAGAGGACCCCAAATTCAAGGCTAGCCCAGGAATCTTGGCAAGACTCCATTCAAAAGTAAAATTTTGTGATTTAGGGCATTTGCCTGGAATGTGCAAGACCCTAGTTTCAATATTGCAAATTACACACACACACACACACACACACACACACACACACACATATATACATACACAACATATAAATACACACACATACATACACACATACATACATATATACACAACATATACATCCACACACACTTACATACATACACAAATACACATACACACATATACATACATATACATACACACATACATGGCATGCCATTGCACTGTTTAAGAAGAAATAAATATACAGTGTAAGGTGGGAATTTGTCCTCAGTAGATTAAATTAAAATGACAAGCCATAGACTGTACAGGGGCTGGAGAGACAACCATCTTAACAGCTAAGGACATGGATGCTCTTGCCGAGGACCTGAGCTTGGACCTCAGCATCACGTCAAGCAGCAGCTCTCAGTTACAAGTAACTCCAGCTCCAGAGGATCCGTAGCCCTTCTCTGGCCTTCACGGGCATCTCACACACTTGGTGTACATGTATACACAGACACCAGCACATGCATATAAGTAAACAGAACTCTTAAAAACAGATACAAAAGCCACAGACTATTGTCTTTTGGTAAGGTGATAAGGCATGCCAGTGTGTCCACATGTGTGCATTAACAAATAATTGGACCAAAACATCCTAAACTTCCCAAAGCGATCAGATGTGGATGACAGAATTACCAAAAAGTAACTGCAGTAGGTGCTTGGGTTTATTTTCAGTATTGTTTGTATTGTTAGACTCCACAGAAAATGTTATAATTCTTTTCATTAAACTTACTTTATTTTTAATTATGTGTATATGTGTGTCTGTGTGTGAGCACATACATGTGTGTGTGCAGTACCCACATGGCCCAGAAGAGGGCATCAGATCCCCCTGGAGTTAGCATTATAGGCAGTTGTGAGTGACTCCATGTGGGTGCTGGGGACCGAACTCTGGCCCTCTGGAAGAGCAATGTACATTCTTAACCGCTGAATTTCTCCAGACCCCACGTTATTCATAAAATCGACTTGCAACAGTATTTTCAGTAAAGGAAAAGAAAGTGTGTCTTAGAGACCTCACCTTGGTAAAGAAATACATCCAATGTTTGGACACAATTTTTTGTTCATCTCAGCTCTGCTATTTACCAGCTGTTGACACTGGGAAAGCCACCAAGAGTCTCCCGGTTTGTCTTCTAGGCTGTTACATAACAACATTGTCATATGATGTCATGTTTGAACTGGGTCTGGGCCTCCAGTCTAATACACACAAGATGTTCAAGTTAAAGACAAGAGCAGATGAATGTGCTGTGCCTCCAGCAAGTGCAACAGACCTCAACAGACAGACCCGTGATCTAAACTTCTGACAACTGTCAAACACTAAGCAAAGGGGGTGCAGGGGCCCCTGATTCATGTCCAGCCTGTGGTGGGCCCCAGAAGCACCCTGGGGAACATGGCATCTCCTTCCAAAGCACTTGGCCTCCAGCTGGGAGGCTGGCTGCTGTGACCAGAGGCCAACCTCACTGAGCACACACTGTGTTCCAGCCAGCACTTGGCTTTTAAGTGTGATGTGTTACCTCACTGCACCACTGCCCCTCTGTTGTAGGAAGACACCGTTGTTCTTCTGTCTTATAGGTAAAGGAACCACATGGCAAAAACATTATATAGCTTGGCCAGAGTTATCAAACTAGTTAGGGATGTCTGAGATCTTAACCACTAGGATCTAGAGATGCCTGATGGTTAAGAGTGAGGTCAAAAGGGGAGCGATAGCCTCCAAATCTTACAAGGAATGATCGGTGTTCCAGCCTGAGTGACCATCAGCATACCCTTGTGTGATCTATCCTCACGATGCGGCTTGCCCTCCCTTGAGGCTTCTGCCACAGCAAGTCCCGGCTGAGCTCTAAGGATGCACAACCTGTCAGTGATGCTAGGCTGGTGTTCCACTTTGTTAATCATTCTGCCAGGCTTCTGGGCTGAGGGGTGAGACTGGCCTGTCCATCAGACACCAACCACTGTGTAAGTACGCAATGCCCTCTGTTTTTATGGGGGACAGCACACCACTCTAATTTAACCGGTGCCAGATCAGGAGAACAGTTTTCAAGAAATGTAGTTTCAAAATGCTTATGAATAGAGACCCATTGTCTCCTGATCAAAAATACAGTGTTTAATGAATCCCCTCAGCAGCCAACGGATGAAAAGAAAGGGAATTTCTTCCTTCCACGTCATAGCAGACCCATTTTATTACCTGTGTTACCTCCTGCAGCTCCTCTGCTGGCCCCAATCATTTACTTCTCCAAACATCCAGGGATGCCTCTCCTCCAGATGTCCCCAGAAGCATCATGGTGCTTTTCTGTCTTTGCTTCAAAATTCTGTCTCAGTGAAACTCATCAAAGCTTTTGGTACTGGCTTTCTTTGGGGATTTCTGCAATTTAGGATCTTATACTGAAGTCTACTATCCATTCACACTCCTGGAGGCTTTATAAGATCATACACTTGTCTAAACTCATCAAATAATACACATTCAATATGGCAAGGTTTATCCATTCCATTTCCTATGTCAGCCCAGAACTCAAAGGAGCTCTTAATAAACAGTGGAATTTGGAAAGACTATCCAAATAGAAAAATAAATACCCAGAAAGTCTCAGTTCTTATTAATTTAGTCATTACTGCAGCTAAAATCACTCCGAGACAGGAATCTGGCTTCTGTATTTATTCACTTTTAATCAGTTGATTTTGTCAGTGATTCTGCCTTAATTACTTATCCCAGAAGTAAGAACATCGCATCAGCTAAGGGCAATTGCTGCTGTTGTTACTGCTGTATTTGAGGGTGACGTAAGACAGGTGTAAAGCCTCCCACATCTCAGACTTAAACAATGAGAAATCTGTGGACATATTGTTACTAGTCACATAATCTTGAATTTTGGTATGGGAGGATGCTGATCTCAGTGGCTTGATATGTGTGTGTGTGTGTGTGTGTGTGTGTGTGTGTGTGTGTGTGTGTATAGCATCTGCAAAATAGGTTATGGATTTCCCACTCTTGTTTGTAGGGCATGCTTATACTGCTTCCAAATATCCGTGAGAAGAGGGCCCCTAATTTGGGATGACCTTCCCTGAGCATGTTCCCGATCTAGATAATTTGGAGTTGGATGCCAAGGTTTCTCTTGAGTTGACTTCTGCTGACCAAAGCAGGCTGAAGACCGCCACCAAGACAGACAGACTCCATGATTTAAAACAATAACAGAACAGTAACAATGCTTCCTCTGGTGGGACTCAATCAAATAATTCCAAGTTTAATGCGGGGAAAACAGGCTATAAATGGTTTCAATTTTTCCCCTGAGGTTTTTTTTTTTCCTCCATCACTGCACTAAACACTGATCTTGTAGATTTTGAATCCTTTCCTCCCAACTCAGTGTCACCAGCCTCAGGAAAAACCCTAGTCCATTTTCACCTTCTGAGGGAACCAAGGATGGTCTGAAAAAAAAAAAAAGAGCTGTCTGTCTTCCATCACATCTATTTCAAAGGCTATAGGTGTTCCTGGTTCCCATATGTCTCAGTATACATCGTTATTCAAACACCATGCAGAGATTCACATAAATCAGTGGTTTTCAACCCTTGGTTACCTCTAAACCTCCTGGGAGCTTTTTAAAAAAATCTAGACTCCCAGGCCATGTGCCAGGTCTACTGAGTTAGAACCTGGGAGGAAGTTCCTGCTTGGTCAAGAACCATGACACTCTGCCGACTTTCTCAGCCTTTATCCTGAAGTCCATCACAGTCACCATCACCAGGTGAGCATCTTCACAGATGAGGCAGGACATTTGGTGACTCTCCACTGAACTACTAGCAGGGAGGGTTGTGGAGGAGCCGTGGTCTTCACGCATGGGCGTTTCCGGGTCAGCATATTCTACTGAGTGTGAGAATGGCTTCTTCACACTGTGTTGCCTGCTACTAAAGATGGCTGGTACTCTGAGAGAGGAGCGCGTATCTGGGAATGGCATCTCCCACATGGACTCATCCCCGAGGAGGGTTCCATTCTGGAGACTGGAGTTCTGAAGTCAAGATCAGG
This sequence comes from Peromyscus eremicus, assembly GCF_949786415.1. NCBI lineage: Eukaryota > Metazoa > Chordata > Mammalia > Rodentia > Cricetidae > Peromyscus > Peromyscus eremicus. The sequence goes on along the minus strand of NC_081438.1, from coordinate 9,300,062 downwards.
GCATCAGTGTTTGTGTGCATGTGTATTTAGTAGCCTGTTCAATGGGTGTCTTAGTTAGGGTTACTATTGCTGTGATGAAACACCATGACCAAAACAACTTGGGGAGGAAAGGGTTTATTCAGCTTACACTTCTACATCACAGTTCATCATCATCCAAAGAAGTCAGGGCAGGAACTCAAGCGGGCAGGAACCTGGCGGCAGGAGCTGATGCAGAGGCCATGGGGTGGTTGGTTCTGCTCACTGGCTTGCTCCTCATGGCTTGCTCAGCCTGCTTTCTTATAGAACCCAGGACCACCAGCCCAGGGATGGCACCATCCACCATGGGCTGGGCCCTCCCCCATCGATCGCTAACTGAGAAAATACCCTATAGACCCGCCTACAGCCTGATCTTATAGAGACATTTTCTCAACTGAGGTTCCCTTCTCTCTGATGACTCTAGCTTGTGTCAAGTGGACATAAAACTAGCTGGTATAGTGGGTGAATATGCCCACATGTACATCTCTGCATGGAGGTCAAAGATTGACCTCAGGCACCTTCCTCAATCCTTCCCCACTGTGTTTCTTGAGGCAGGGTCTCTCTCGCTGAACCTGAAGCTTCCGGGTCCTTCTACTGTATGTGGCTTTTTACAGGGATGCTGGAGACCCAAACTTGAGCTCTCACGCTGTGCAGCAAGCACTTGGCCAATAGAACCATTGCCCAAGCCCAAGCTCAGGATTCTAAGAGCCACCAGGTACTTGAACCCTCAAGAGTCCATCTCACAGTTGAGAAAGCTGCAGACTCAGCATCCTCTGCCTGGATTGGGCGATGGCATCTTTCCTGGGTGACCATCCTTATCAGCATCTGAAAAACGTACCTTAACAGACAGATGGACAATGGGGCTGCCTTATAGGAGGCTGCCCTGATGTGTACATCTAAGAAGCAAGCAGAGGAAGAGAGGAAGCAAGGCAGAGCATGGTGATGGGGACGACACAGGTTGGCCAAGGGATTTAACAGCCTGATGGTAATCAGAGAACTTGAGCGTAATTGCTCATGTTGTCTCTGAAAGCGTCCCAGCCAGGCTGGTGGTCTGACGTCCTAATTAGTTAATGGGCACAGGAGGGTTTTACATGTTTAGAAATGAAGGCTTATTGGATCAGCACTCAAAGAGACTCACGTGTTTCGGGTAAATTGACATTTCCCTCTAAGACAAGGAGCCTCCAACTTGAACATGCGTCAGATCCCCTGGGGGGCTGATTAAAACACGGCTCACTGGGCCCCACTCCCCAAGTGTCTGATACAGCAGGTCTGGAGTGGGGACCGAGCATCGCCATTGTAACGAATATTTGTTTTGAGTGACGCTGCTGGTGGTGGTGGTGGTGGTCGAGGGACCCAAGACTGATGGTGAATATTCTAGAAGGAGAATAGCAAGAGAAGAAGGAAATGGAACAGACATGGATGGAAGAAAAGCAAAAGGGTCCAAAGGAAGGGGATTATTAAATGAGACATGGAAAGAAGGGATGGCGAGAGGACAAGAGGGGGTCAGGTGGGTGGGGAAGAGGAGCAAGGAGGGGAGTTGATGCATGAGCTTGAATGCCTGTGCTCTTGTTTCAAAGAGAAGACAGACAGAGGGTGAGGATGAGCATCCAGTGAGGGCTGGCCAGGCAGTGTTGACAAGGGATGATGGTGAGCCTCACTCACCTGTCTCTCTCTCTCTCTCTCTCTCTCTCTCTCTCTCTCTCTCTCTCTCTCTCTCTCTCTCTCTCACACACACACACACACACACACACACACACACACACGCCCCACCCCTGCCCACGTGTATGATGCACGTGAAGTTAAATTTCCCATGCACAGCTGTTAGCGCCAGTCTTTGGGGTTCTGGCCTCCATTGTTTACCCTCTTCATTCCTGACTCCCCACGCCCTTCATTTTTCTCTGTAGCTCGTTAGCAGTACCTGGCTTGCTTTTTTTTTGCTGAGGAACCCAAAGCACCCCAATGTGGCAGGATGCCTTTGATTTTCAACTCTCATCTTTAAATTGTCTGATGAAAAGTAATGACGTGCCAGGCACAAACCTGTAGAACACTATGGAATGTTTTACATTTATTTGGGGTACGTGCACGCGTGTGTGCATACGTATGTGTGTGTGTGTGTGTGTGTGTGTGTGTGTGTGTGATGTGTGCATGGTACTGTGAGCCTGTGGAGGTCAGAGGACAACTTGTGGTTGTCAGTTTGGTGGCAAGCAACTTTACCTGCTGAGCCGTCTTGCAGGCCCAAACACTATAGACTTTTGTAGATTTATTCTTACATAAAAATCTATGTTAGTTCTAATTTCTCCCAAAGCCAGGCTACCTCTCAGGGTTTTTCACAGTACAGTGTGTGGCTTTCCAGACATCTAGAATCCTTATTCTCATTCACGCATACATATTCAACACTGATCATTCAAAACAAAAACAAGATTGTGTGATCCTTAGTATGTTAGGACATGGTTCATTAATCAGATATCATTTGCAGTCTCTGTGTGGGGTGGGATTTGGGCCTGTTCTTGTGCCTGATGGTCCAGTATTCCACTTCTGACAGCATTGGAATCTGAGCTCACTGGTCAATAATGGAGGAGTGATCTTGTAGCCTGCAATTTCCCCCCAACTATAAACAGCAAGGCTCAAACCATCCCTGCCCACATGCTCTTCTGGATGAGCTAACTTTGAAAAGATGGACAACACCAGACACAAACACAAAGGCCCCAGCTACTTTACCCTTGACAATGCTCTCCTGTCCTGTTGCATAACTTTTCTATGCTAGAGAAGGAAATGACCTTGGCTGGTTTTTTATCTCGTTTTGGAGGTGGGCCTGGGACCCAGGGCCTTCCATCCGGGAGGCACTGCTCTCCCCTGAGCAACATCCCAGCTACCAATATTTCCTTTTCACCTGGTCCTAGGGATGGTGCTAATAATTGAAAATAACACCCTCCCCCCCCCCCGCCCCTGCCCATGTTTTGGGGAAGATTGTCCTCAAAGCCAATCAGAGCATCAAGAAGACCAAACTCTCTCTGAGCTCTTCCCCCTCCTGGTGGGAAAACACCACACTTTCCCAGGCTAACAGGAACTGTGCCTGAACTTGGTTGCCCTGCTCTCTTTGCTCTCTGGTGCACTCATAGGGGATGTTTTCTGTGGGGCTGTGAGGCCCCCCACCCAGCCTGTGTGACTTCGGCGCTCACTACACAGGTCTCACTCCACCCGGCTCCCTATGACTCAGTCCCACACTCATCCCCAAGTCATTAGAAAATGGAAAGCCTGAGTAAAGCCGGGCAAGCAGCCAGCGAGGGACAGAACATGCCCAGAAAATCAGGGATTCCCTTTTCTGCCAGGGAGGCACGGGTGGAGACAGCCGATTCTTCACGGTTGGGGTGGAGGACTTTCAGAGAGCTGGCTGTTTCGGAAGTGGGGGGTGGTCCCTGGGCATGGCAGGCATTGGGAACAAACTCATCCTCCATCCAGAAAGGGAAATAACAGCTGAACTACTCCACAGGACAGTGGTGGAATCTCTTCCCAGGACTCCTTGAGGACCTTGTCAGGGTTTGCATGAGAAGTGTCCCCTAGGGGTTCATGTGTTTGAACACTGGGTCCCCAGGAGGCAGTGCTGTTTGGGGGGAGGTGGCAGAGCCTAGCTAGTGGCATGTGGGTACAAGGATGGGTCTAGAGGATTAAAGCTCAGCTCTTCCTTCCTGCCCATCTCTCACCAACCATTGCCCCACCAGCCACTGTCCTGTAACCAGCCAGGTCTCTCACTCCCATAGGCAAGGTCCACTCCAGCCACTGTGCCTTCCTGAGACAGTGGACTGGATGCCCTGAGGGATGAGCCAACATTAACCTCTGTTTCTTAAGTCATGCATTTGATCATAGTCACTACTGCAGACATCTTCATTATGAGCCGTTTTCTCCCCCTGACCAATAGGAGCTGAATTTGTTGAGCAGTCAGTGTATTTCGGGCACCATCCTTGGCACTTGGAATATCTTATTCCATCCAGTTCTCAGACAACCCTTTGATAAACACTGTTAATATCTTCATTGCGAACTGGGGAAACTGAGTCTCAGAGAGGCAAGAAAAGCATTCTGCCCCATATTTAAGAGAGGATCGTCTACTGGCTTCATGAATAATTGCAATAAGCAGAGAATAAAAAATATCTTGTGCATATTACTAACTATTAATGCATGAATATGCAAATGACCCTGACTACCAAGCTCCTACTGAAATTTTGTTACCTAAAAGTGAATGATTAGAAGCAGTGGATATCTGTTGTTACCTCACACCTTCTGATGGTCAGGACTGTGCAAGCAGCCTCACTGTGGTTCTCCTCATAGGCTCACACAAAGCTGCACAGATGTGACCAAGAGGGTGGCTGCCTCACCTGAAGGTTCAACTGGACATAAATCCATTCCCAAGCTTTTCTGTGAAGTGGTGTTGGGAAGCCTCAGCAACTCACTATGTGGGTCTCTCATGGGAGGGATTCTTCTGAAGAAGTTTCCCCCAGGCCAGGCCAATAGAGAGCGAGGGAGGGAGGGAGGGAAGGAGGGAGGGAGAGAAATGGGAGAAGAGAAGGGGAGAGGAAAGAGGAGGAGACCTTGGTGGGGTCAGAGGAAGGGAGAGAGAGAAACAGAAGGAAGAAGAGGGAGAGAGGATGGAGAAAGATGGGTTGCTGTAGCTTTGTTATCTCGAAAGTGACACTCCATGGCTTCTGCTGGGTGTTGTTGGTCCTACAAACCAACCCTGGGGAAAGTGGACTGTGTTGTATCACCATAGGACCATTTGGAGTCATCTTGGAGGCTGGCACCATGGGAAACATCCATCAGCTAGCAAACCTTTGAGGACGCTGAGGACCAAGGACCTGTTCTTTGTTTTTGGTCTCCAGACACCATCCTAACCAAAGTTCACTAGAAGATAACACCTCTCCAAAACATGTGGGAATTTTAATATTGATTCTGCCTATCAATGTTGCCCAATACATTTTATTCCCATCAACTCCATGTTCTCAACAAACATTGTCCTGTAGCTAGTTTTCCTGCCTGGCCCACAGTCAAGACAAATCTCTCTCACCTGTCAGTCCCACAGCCGCTCAGACCCAACCAAGTAAACACAGAGACTTATATTGCTTACAAACTGTATGGCCGTGGCAGGCTTCTTGCTAACTGTTCTTACAGCTTAAATTAATCCATTTCCATAAATCTATACCTTGCCATGTAGCTCGTGGCTTACCAGCATCTTCACATGCTGTTTGTCATCGTGGTGGCTGGCAGTGTCTCTCTGACTCAGCCTTCCACTTCCCAGCTTTATTCTCCTCCTTGTCCCGCCTATACTTCCTGCCTGGCCACTGGCCAATCAGTGATTTATTTATTGACCAATCAGCAACACACTTGACATACAGACCATCCCACAGCATTGTCCTGTTCTTCGCTATCCTAGATCAAGGGTGTGGCTTCTTCTACACTGCCCTCTCTGTCATTGAAGACGTGTCCCTCCACCCTGTCCTCCTCATGGTCCATGTGGACTAGATGACCTGTGCTTCCCTGGTCATTGGGTTTCAGTTGGGCTTGGCCAACGGGAGTCACAAGCTGCAGATTGAGGGTGGGATGAGAGGTTTAGGACATCTACCTCCGCATGCTCTCTGTCTTTGCACCATCCTTCTGGAGGTGATTGTGCCCACTGTGTCTCCACCTCTTACTAGGCTACCCACATCCATGCCCAAGTTCTCACTGGACCCTGGGAATTCCACTTCTTCCCATTGTCTCAGTACCCCCGTGTCCCAGGGTCATTAGAAGTCCCTGAGTGTCTCACTATCTATTTTTAGTCTTCCAACCCACTCACACTTCCATAAATAACTCCCTGTATAAATGTCACCTTTGAACCAGCCAAACAGAATTCGTTTCTCTGTTGGGATCTAGGACCCACAGATAATGGAGTGGGCTTTGGCACCCAGGCCTCTGTTCCTCCACACGTTATAAGTCAACCCTTTAACTGTGTGTCATTGTTGATGAGGGCAGAAGGCTAATTTCAGTGAACACAGAAGTCCACTGGGACTCAAATCCGTTAGAGTTACGTGGCCCCAGACTAAACTATCACCCCCCAGTAGCATTTCGAGTCCTGAGAGAGTTTAGACATTTTTGGTGAGAAGGCAAGCATATGGGATATCCAAAAAGCATGAGTACCAGGATTTGAAGTCATTTCAGACCCCACCCACCCACCCCAATGCTCCCCCCTTCTCCAACCAACCAGGATTTCCTCTTTGGGACATGTCATGCCTGTGTACATCCTCTTCTTTAACGTAAGGTCTTTATAAGAATCTCCGTTTTCTTTCTCCCTTTCTGGGGAAATATGATAGAGTAAATCCAGGCGTTTATTTGTGGTAACCTGTGGGAGAGGAGGGAAAAAAAAGCTAACAGGATTTGGGGGATACTGTCGCTCATGTTTTCATTTACCCATCAACCCATTCACTCCAAGATCTGTCCCGGTGTGCTGGTAGAATTCCCGGGTCCCTAAGCAAATCAGACGGGATCCCTGCTATTGAGGGGCTCTAGAGAGAAAGCCTGAGTAGACAAGCACCACAGCCTGAGGCAGAGGAGTGGGCAGAGACTGGAGCTTGACTCTTTAGGTCTCCCTCAATCTCTCACCACTACATTTTTTTTAAATGATTTATTTATTTGCATTGGTGCGTCTGTACAAGGGTGTTGGATCCCCTGGAACTGGAATTACAGACAGTTGTGAGCTGCCATGTGGGTGCTGGGAATTGAACCCGGGTCCTCTGGAAGAGCAGCCAGTGCTCTCAACCACTAAGCCAGCTCTCCAGCCCCACCATTACATTTTTCTGAGGTGGGAGTCTTTCACTGCACCTTGAGCTCACTGATTAGGCCAGAGCATTCTAGGGATCCAGCTGTCTCCACACACCAGCACTGGGGTTACAGATCCATGCCACTGGGCCCAGTTTTTACGTGGGTGCTGAGGACCTGAACTCAGTCCTCTTTTTTTTTTTTTTTTTTTTTTTTTTTTTTTTTTGCAGTGCAAGCGTTATCAACTGTACCATCCATCTGGCCCAGTGGCTGCTTTTGTTTTCAAATGCAATGACCTCATTTTATCAGCCAAACGGTTTAATTACATTCAAGTTCCATTAATACGGTAGTGCATATTAGAAATTGATTGGACTCCATTTTTATGAGTACGGATTCTCTTTTTTCTGAACCACAGCAGATGAGACTGGGGAACCATCTTCCCGTGGACCGTGCTCCAAAGAGAACAAACAGATCACCCAGGGCACTTGGGTTTGTTCACGCATAAACACGGGTGTCCCATGTGAGAATCTCTGAAGGAAGAATGAGGAATGAGGAGGAAACATAATCTTCTAGTAAAACTGCCTGGAAGCTGCAGAGAACCTCGTCCTTCAAGTTCTCATGAAAAAATGGCGGGGGCGGGAATTCCTTCTCTTCCTCACATTGACAAATCCTCACTATCAAGCAGTTCCTGGAGTTAAGACTCAAGGCCGTTAGTCCAACCACAGCCACCAGCTCCAGCCAGAGAGAGGCAGGGGCAGTCTGCTGCTCTTGAGTTCCTGGGCCTTTGACAGGCATAAAACACACACACACACACACACACACACACACACACACACACACACACGGAGTGGGGAGGGCTCTCAGGAGGGGTGTCTGCTCTTTGCCCTGATGGAGGGCCTTGTATTCATTTATTTTTCCCGGAATAGAAGCGATCTAAAGGAGCCATCCTGGAAAAAGATGTTTGCCCAGGGTGGAAAGTCTCATCACCATAAGATGGACATGGTTTCCTTGCTGGCATCCCCACTGCCAAAGTCAATAATATGGGTGTAAGTGTGTATATGTGTATACATGTACATATATGTGTACGTGTATATGTGTGTATGTATGTGGGTATATGTATATGTGTAAATGCACATGTGTATGTGTGTATATGTGTCTCTCTGTACATTTGTACATATGTACATTGATCACTGTGCTTTCTATTGCTTTGACAAAACACTGACCCAAAGCAGCTTAGGAAGGAAGGGGTTTGGCCTACAGGTTACAGTCCACTGTGCACAGGGGGAGATTGAAGCAGAGGCTGCGGAGGAACACCGCTGACCACCTTGTCCCCGCAGCTGGCTGGCTTTGCTTTCTCATACAGCTCAAATCTACTTGCCTAGGGTTGGCTCTGCCCAGAGTGGGCTGGGCCCTCCCACATCAATTGTCAATCAAGAAAACGCCCCAGTCACACTCAGCGGCCAGTCGGAAGGAGGCGTTTTTTCCCAACGTAGGTTACTCTTCCCAGATGACCCAACCAGGACCGATACACATATACATGTCTGTGTATATGTGCATGTGTGTATATTATATGAATATATGTGTATACGTGTACACGAATATAAATGCATATGTATGTGTGTGTATATCCAATGTGTGTACATGTATATATGCACGTATGTACACAGGAGTGTACACACACAAAGGATGTCAGAAGTGCCTGTCCTCAGCAGAGTAAGACAAAGGAGCAGGCAAGGGTTGAAATGGAAGCCATGGAGTGGGTTGAGGGCATGACACACCCTTGGTGCTATGGCGTGTGTGCCAGTACACACATGTGTATGTGTGTGTGCGCGCGCGTGCGTGCATATGTACAACTTGAATTGTTGCTCCTCAGGCTCTGCCCACCTGTTTTCTTTAAACAGAACCTCTCACCGGCCTGGAACTCACCAAGTCGGCTGGCTGGCTGGCTGACCAGCGAGCTCCAGCGATCCACCCTCCTGTCCTGACCTCTCCTTGCTGGGATGACAAGCATGGGCCGCTATGGCTGTTCGTCTTTTTGAAGATGGGTCCTGGGATTTGAGCTCGGGCCCTCACACGTGTGAGGCAAGCATTTGACCACATGGGCTGTCTTCCCAGCCCCTGGTGATCAAACTCTTAAGAAAAAGAGCAGGTGAATGAAACCCTTTCCAAGACTCCACAAGCTGTGGGTTTCTGTGCTCAAAGCAGCAGGCAGCCACAGTCATTTTGTTTGTTTGAGAGAGAGAGAAAAGAGCTCAGATCCATCAACAGATAAAGCGGGCAAGAAGCCCTGGTTCGTGAGGCGACAGCGTCTACGCAGGCGCACGCGCAGCATCTTATGAGAAGCGGGAGAGACGCAGCTAGGGAAGGAGTGAGCATGCACCGCGTCCTGGAGCCTTGGGCTGATGTCGAATGAAGCCAGGGCGCTAACACTAATGAATTCTGATGATTCGGAGCAGTCATTAAACTAATAAGCCCATTTCAAATTAGCACGGGGGCTGTAGCCAGCCATCATTTAATAAAGCCGCTGTCATTATTTTAGACACAGCACACTTGTGAAAGTGACTGCAGGAGACAGGGCCGGACCCTCATCTGACGATTTTATCACTTGCCTGCCGGAGCGTGAAAGAATCAGCGTGATGAAGTTGCTCTCTTGGTTTCTCCCGCCGGAAGGGAATTCTGCACAATGCCTGTCTTTTAAATCAACCTTTGGGGGATTTGCCATCATTTACGATTTTGACTTAATTCTTAAAATTGTATTAAATTGTTGATCAAATATCGGCTTTTTTTTTTTTTTTTTTTTTTTTGCCTGTATTGACCTGTGTGTGGAGGCCAGAGGTCAACGCCAAGTGTCTTCCTCGGTTGCTCTCCCCACTTCCACATGGAGGCAGGGTTTGTCATCTGAATCCAGAGCTTGACTATTTGGAGGAGAGTCTACACAAGGCAGCTTACTCTAGGGATCCTCTGTCTGAACCTCCTAACCATTGACATTACAGGCAGACCACCACACTCTCCTACCATCTACGTGGGTGCTGGGGATCCAAACTCTGGTCATCAAGCTTCGTGTGCCATGTGCTTTACTGGATACTCCATCTCTCCAGCACATAGTTGCTCAACATCTTCTAAAGAGAGCTTCTCTGGCCCTGGTTCTATCCATATTCTGCGTTCCCACCTCCTCCACTACCACTGCCCCAAAGTGGATCTTTTTGCTCAGAAACCCTGAGCTGGGAACTCTGACCTCAGGGCTCTCTGCAAAGGAGACAGTTAACTGCATCCTTTGATCCACTTACCCACCATCCTCTTCTGTGCTGTTCCTTGCAGCCAGCTTGTTATTACCTGTGGCTCCATCAGACTGTACCATATGCCCTTGAACGTGCCCACTTTTAGCATCGAAAGCCCCATGTCCTAGAGACTCCTGGGCCTCGGGCGTCTTAGACCATTGGAATCTCTTCTGCAGTGTGGAGTCTGTGCCAGGGATCACTTGGCTTTATAACGCATTATTAATACAGGGTAGAATGCTAGGTGTGATGTAAACCTGTCTCTCTCTCTCTACCGGCTCCCCATCTCCTCCCACTTTTCCCTCTGATTGGCCCTGTGTTGTCTCTGTCACCCAGTGAGGGCTGGTGAGATGACTCAGCAGATAATAACGGTTTGCCACCAGACTTGGTGACCAAAGATCAATCCCCAGCATTCACATGGCGGAGGGGGAGGACCGACTTTTGAAAGTTGTCTCTTGACTTCCACTTGAGTCTTGTGGCACAGATGTGGCTCCCCCTCAAAAAAATAGTGTGATAATTTAAAGATCAAATGGCTTAACACTTCATGCATGATAAAGTTTCTATAGGATAATTGTTTCCAACCCTCTGATTGTTTAGCAGGGGTGAATGGATAAAGAAACTCAAGGGAATATTATTCAGTCAGAAAGAGAAACAACCCCATTCTTTGCAGGGAAATAGATAGAATTAGATGTCATCACGTTTCGTGAAACAGACTCAGAAAGAGAAATATTTAATTTTTAAAAAATTTTTAAAAAATGCAGAATCTGGAAGAACAACATGACAGGGCTGGAATGTGGCTTAGTGTATGTAACGTAGCTTGCACACATAAGGCTCTGGGTTCAATCCCCTAGCACTCCAAAAAAAAAAAAAAAAAAAAAAAAGCACCAGTATTTGAGGCTGGCAAGATGGCTCAGCAGGTCAAGGTGCTTGCCACCATCTGACTTCTGACAACCTGAGATCGATCCCCCGCAGGCCCCAAGTGGTGGAAGAAGAAATCTAACCCCTGTGAGTTGTTCTCAAACCTCCGGATAAGCACAACAGCCACACACACTCCCAACCCCTCTGCACACATACATAATAAATACCATTAACATGTGGTTTTCAAAAAGCCGCGACAATAGAAGGGGATAGATATATGAGGGAGGGGGAACAGAGAGGAGAGAAGGCCACGAGAATAGTATGACCGAAGGACGTTATAACGTACATGTGTGTGGACACGTCACAGCATGGCCATCATTTAATTAATGTGGGCAATGAAAGGGAACCAGCCAGAGGGATACAGGGGCTGTGAGGGGAGGGCACAGGGGTGGGGAACGAATTAGTGTAATGTGTAGGCACATAGGTATGGAAATGCCATGATGAAACCCATTTCTATGCTAACTTTAAAAGCCAATTTTAAAATGTACTAATACATAAAGGATATATTAAAGTGCTGAAAACCCGAAAGAAGAAAAAGACCGAGAAATGACTTCCCAGAAGGCATGGGTCGGTAGTCACCTGGGCAGGACCGAGACTCACAATGGTTTCTGACAGCTCAGGAGGCCCCAGGGCCCGTCCTGGGGTCCCACTCTCCTACCCTGTCTGGTTCCCGCCTCTGCTCTTCCATGGGATCTTCAAGGCCTCGGGGCAGCTGCACGCCTGAGGTTTTCACATTTATTTCAAAGGGAGGGATAATCCTTGCATTTTTCTTCCTCACATGAAGGTTTAGGATGGAATGAACTAACAGTCCGCGGAGCCGCCTCCTCCCGAGGGAAAGGATGAGCAGCGGAATCACCACTGTTTACCCAGGGACTTTCCCTCCCTGACAGTTCCTTCCTTCAGCGTGGGAGCGAAATGGAAAGCGTGGGTGTGTGGGTGCACGTGCATGTGTGTGCATGACCGTCCTTCCGCTGGACCATTTCCCATAGTTCTCAGAGGCAGCAAACCTCTGTACCTACATGGACAGGACACAGAGCCTTGGCGGAGGATGGGAGAGGTCCCTGCGCTCTACAGAGGCCTCTGCAGGCCTGGGGGGCATCTCCTGGTTTGGAGGATCAGGGAAGAAAACCTCAAAGCTACAAGAACAGGGCAGGGGGAGAATGAAGACAATCAACACGGCATTTGGGGATGATCACACAGTTGACAGAACCACGTGGGTGGGTGCGCAGATCAATATTTACTGAATTCTTAGGCTGCATGCCACCCAAAGTCTTTAAAGATGTAATTCTTGCTGTAGGGGAAATGGGAAAAAAAAGTTCTGGGAAGCCAACGCTCCAGCCTGTGGCACTGCGTTTTCTGAGATTCCGAGGTGAACGGTTGTTTACTGGGCATTTACTAAGGCTGGGGCAATGAGAGTACATGACAGTCACACCTCCTAATCCACGGTGGCAAGTTCAAGGGCCTCCAGAAGATACCTGCAGCGGCAGATGGTACCCTAGCCATATACATTAATTTACAAATTAATATTTAGGTATGTACCGGGAAATTATACATAATATATATATGTATTATATATTCACATATAATTATATATAATTTGTATTTATATATTCATATATAAATTATATGTAAATATATAGTCATATATATATATAATTTCCCTGCACGTACCTAAAGATTAATTTGTAAATTAGCCACAGAAAGTTAATAGCCACTATTGCTATCATAATTAGTAATAAAACCAAATTCTTATCACAGGATACTGTTCTAAAATTTCCATTTGTAACAGTCTTGAATTTGGGGCCATGGTGACATATGGTAAGGGTTGTGAAAACACAAGCACTAACATTGCCCTGATCTGTAATCGGCTCGTGGAGGCAGACAGTGAGTGGACAGTCCTGTGTACGGCATCGGGTGCTCCACAAATGAGTGGATTCTATCCTGGGTGGAATGGGGGAGGGGATTCAGCATGAGATTTTCTCTTTCTCTACTCAGAATAGAATACAACCAAAAATGGTCTGTTTCTAGAATCTTCCGCTTAAGATTTTCAGATCATGATTGACCATTAGTAACACAAACAGTGGAACCCTTAGTACGAGGGATGTGTTTCATCATCAAATTCTCACATGTATGTCAGTGAGGAAATAGACCTCAAGACAGGCCCCCCTCCCTTCCCCTGCATATCCATCAGGACACACTAGAGCAGAACACAGTGATTTCTGATGTTCCATGAGCATCTGATGAAGCTTGCTCAAATGTTGATTTTGATTCCATGGGCAAGAGAGGGGGGCCTAAACTCCCAGCTGGTGCTCAGTGTGCGTTTTTGATAAGGAGAGGCTAGACAACATAAATATATAGGTTGTACGAAATACTCCATTCTCTAAAAAGTTGTTTACTTTTATCTCATGTGTATGGCTGCTTTGCTTGCATATATGTGTATGTAACACGTGTGTGCACTGTCCACAGATGTCCTAGAACTGGAATCATAGATGGTTGTGAGCTGCCATGTGGGCGCTGGGAATTGAACCTGGGTCCTCTGCAAGAACATCAAATGCTTTTGTCAGCTGAGCCATCTTTCCATTGGCTGCTCCATGCTTTCCTATAAAGCTCTTCAGCATCCATGGACTTTGGTTTCTGCAGTCTTGAAAGAGAAGAGAGAGAGAGAGAGAGAGAGAGAGAGAGAGAGAGAGAGAGAGAGAGAGAGAGAGAGAAGCCTGTCATTTAAGGGGAAGGAGAGGAAGATGGAAAGCCTCATGCCAGCAACTAATCATCCCAGGCTGGAAACTTGTGACTCAGTGGCTAGAATCAGCCACGTGACTCTACCCAATCACAAGGAAGTCAAAGATCACCTACTATGTTTAGGAAAGATGAAGAGCCAAAACTGATAAGCAACAATGCCACATCACACCCTCCCCATAAATCAACACATCCAGAATTTAACATATGATCTGCACTGAGCAAAACACGTGATCCTCACAGAGCAAAGCACTCTGAGGGCCGTACCAAAAGCTTTTGCTCCTTTTTTGCGTCCGTTTTGTCTACATCAGCAATGTTAAAATGTCTTTGAAAATGACACTCCATGCCCGCCCGCCCGCAAAAAGCACATCAGAAGTTACGCAACTTTAAAATATGCAGTGATGGCAGACAGGCCTTTTGACTTGTGGAGGATGCGAATTGCACAAGATTTCTCTGGATAAAAACGATTGTGTAACCAGGAAAGGACTGTACATGCTCAGGGGAGATCCTCTCTAGGTGTTTTGCATACTGCCATGTTGGTTTGTCAGTCTCAGACTAACAGTTTTCTGTATACTTATTTATTTATATATCAACAATCTTTTTGTTTTTTTACTCTATAATGTTCTACAAAGTGTTTAACTGTACCTTTTTATTGAAGTTGTAATATTGTAACCAATATTCAATTTGGCTGCAACCTTTCTCTTTCTGTCTCATTTACTTATTTTGTGACTTTGCTGTGTTTGTGTATGTGTGTGTGCACACGCACCCATGCAACATGTGTCTGTGGGTGCCTGAGGAGGCCAGCCAAGGGCCTCAGACCCCTTACAGGCAGTCATAAGCTCTCTGACATGGGTGCTGAGAGCTGAGCTGAGCCATCTCTCCAATTCCTTTTAGTTATTTTTCCCAACCCTGGGACCCTGACAAGAAGTGAGTCTGAGGAAGAAGCATTTGGTGTTGCTCCTAGCTTGACAGTGGGGACCGCACAGCTGTGGGGTGGGCTCCTGCCTGTGATGGCAGGTTCTTATGGCACAGCCTTCTCATATCTCGGCTAAGATGAAGAGTTCGGCTGGGAGGGGAGCCTGGCTATACTTCTCTCTCAAGGTCTCATTCCTGCAGCAATCCACTTCCTACAGCTAAGCCCTACCTCCTAAAGGTTCCACAACCTCCCCCAACAGCACCCCCAGTGGGGGAACATGTGTTCAAACACATGCGCCCGCCTATGGGGGACAGTTCACATTCCAACTATCCCCAGTCTCCACCCTGATTCCTTTAGGTTCATGGCCATCTCAAATGCAAACGTATTCTGTAGAACTTCCAAAGTCCACATTGTTCAAATGTCTAAAGTCTCTTCTAAGATTCAAAGCAATCTCTTAACTATAAGGCCCGGTTTAAAAACAAATTATATGCTCCTAACACAGAATAGCCTAGAGTAATCATTCCTATTTCAAAAGAGAGAAACAGGAAGACAGGAATTAAAGATGGAACCAAGGTAAGATCAAAATCCAGCATGAAGCCAGGCAGTGGTGGCGCATGCCTTTAATTCCAGCACTTGGGAGGCAGAGGCAGGCAGATCTCAGTGAGTTCAAGGCCAGCCTGGTCTATCTAAATGAGTTCCAGGACAGGCAGGACTGTTAGAGAAACCCTGCCTCAAAAAAAAAAAAAATCCAGCATAAAAACAAACAAACAAATGAAACCATGTAGCTCCATGTCTCTGATGTAGGGTCATAGCGGCATCATCTGGGCTCCAGTGGGCTTGGGTATATTCACTTCCTCATCTCTCTTTCCCGCACAAGGTTCCTCTACTGGGTGTACTCTATTCAGCACTTGGCAGATGCCCCATGGTCTTGGCGTCTCCAACATCCTGAGGTCTCCATTGCAACTTAAACTTCACCTTTGCTACTATAGCTTACTTGGGAGCTCTAAGCAGATAACCTCATTCTGCTGCACATTGCCCATCCCTGGCAACTTCTGGAACCTTGGTGCAAGACTCTCTGACCCTGTCACTGTGCATTCTGCATGCCCACAAACCCTCTCCCACGTTAGAGGATTTCAACTTCTCTCATCAGATAAAAATGTAGCTGGCTCTCTTGGACTGTGGTAGTGGCTGAGTGCCTGCATGGCTCAGCTAGGGAAAACAGTCCCACGAGTGTCTATTTGGGGCAGGGGATCTCTGCAGAGGTACTTTCTGTACAGGTATTCATTGTTTATCAGGCACTCTTTTCAAATAAGTGATCCATAAAATAAATTTCAGCTTTACAACCTGGAGCCCTGAATCGGTGAGTTCTTGGCCACAAGACACCACCCCTCTTGCCTCAGTGCAAAACACTTGTTTTCTCCCTGGCTGTGCTAATTTCATCCACAATTACAGCCTCTTTGCTCCTCAGGTTGAAATTCTCTCTTGTTTCTTTCCTTAGTGAAGGTCACATACTTCGTGCCTTTCTGCTCTGTCCCACTCTAAGTTTGGCTAAGTGCGGTAAGCAGTAACCATGCCACGGTCCAAGTGTTAGGCTGTTTTCTCAAGTCAAACAAATTATAGCCATTCCTTCTAAGCTCAGTCTCATTCCATTTGTTTTAGGACACAGGCAGAAAGTACCTGGACTCTTTGCGAGACTGTAAGACGAACAGGCTCTATCCGGTTCTAACAGAGTCATTGGTCCCCTCTGAAACCTCATTGGCACAGTCTTGATTGTCTGAGTTTATGCTGACATTCTGCTCTTCTGAACGTCTGTGAGAGTAGTCTATGATGCCCTGCTAACAGAACCTTAGTTTCCCCAATGCTTGGACATGAACTCTTTCAAATTCCTCCCATAAAACCAGCTCCACAACTATCACCACCACAACAACCCCACTTCTTGTACCAACTTTCTGTGGTAGTTGTCTCCCTCATGGTTGCGTCCAACTTCAAGGAACAAAGGTCTGTTTGGACTCACAGTTTCGTGGTGAGCAACAAGGTGTGGAGGCAGTACCCAGCTCCTGTCCATGGTGATGGGAGCCTGAGGCATGGCTTGCTCGGATATTACCAGAATTATTTTCTTTCTTAGGAATTCGGTGACACACGTGGCTTTTCATTACACCCACTATGTTGTACAATAGATCCCCTGGACTTAGTCCTCTTGTCTAAGATATCTTGCAACCTCCAACCCACATCTCCCAAAGGCCTCCTC
The DNA here is from genome assembly GCF_949786415.1 of Peromyscus eremicus. NCBI lineage: Eukaryota > Metazoa > Chordata > Mammalia > Rodentia > Cricetidae > Peromyscus > Peromyscus eremicus. The sequence continues at coordinate 9,283,171 of NC_081438.1, read as the reverse complement.
TCCTTCCTGGCCTCCCAGAACCCACCATTCTATTCTTTGGTTCTATGTGTCCAACTCATTTGTATACCATGTGTGAGTGATATCAGGCCACCTTTGCCTTTCTGTGACCGGTTGATTCCACTCAGCACAATGTTTTCCAGTTTTCTTCTTTATTCGTACAAATGGAGGATTTCGTTTTCTTTGGCTTCCTAACAGGTAGTGAGATTTCTAGGTCACAGTTCTATTTTTAATTTTTTTTTTCAGGAACGTCTGTGCTGTTTTCCATAATTCTTGGCTAACTTCACACAATAAGTAAGCTGACAGTTAAGTAGTCCTGCATATTTATTTCTTTAGAAAAAAAAATCCCGTGAAGAGAATTACCCAGTGAAGAAATAGGAATGCTTTCAGGGGTTTTGATGTAATAGTGTCAAAATGCTTCCATTATGTTTACACCAGTTCAGATTTCCATCAATGTCATCTGAATGCCCATCTCCCCCAAATGATAAATATGATTTAATTGTAAATTCATGAGAAAAATATGTGGGTATATATACTTAAAATATTCATTAATGAATTTTTCATTCTGTTTCATTTATTAGCTCATGTTATTTTTTTTGAATTATAGTTTTATTAATTCTGTAAATTAAATGCGATTTAGTCTGTGGAAAAGATCAGCTAACCTTTTGTTTAACCTATGGGTGGCTAAAATCGCCCCAGTGTTTCTCTTGGCTTTCAGTTGCTTTGTTTTTCTTTTTAGGTCATGCAGCCCATGCTGGTCTAAGATGTGACGTGTCACTTGGATGCCTTGCACCCCCAATCCTCCTGCCTCCACTCTCCAAGTGCTGGAAGTATAGGCAGATGCTGCCATTCCTGGCTTAGCTGACTTAAAAAAAATCAGTGAATGATATTGGGAAGGGTATGAATGGGCATAAGCTTAGTGAGAGCAATTTAATAGCATGTATCAAAAATTTAAAAACAGAATATGACTTGACAAAGCTACCCAGGTTGCAGTGCCTCTCTCCACCCCTCAGGAAATCCATATGAATGGACTGAAATAGTTCCATGTCAGGTGGTTGTCACAGTGTTGCATATGGCAGCAAAGTCAGGGTTTTGTGTAATTTAGTGAGAACTGCGTGGTCAGTCCATCCCCAGATCTCTGTTCCAGTGTTTGAGTTAGATTTTGATGGTAGCACTACAAGTGGAGGAAAGATGTCATTTTAATATTCGTGGCAGCTTGAATGAAAATGACCCCACAGGCTCATATATTTGAATGCTTGGGCTGCCGTTGGTGGAACAGTTTGGGAAGGATTAGGAGGTGTGGCCTTGTTGGAGAAGGTGCATCGCTGGGGGTGGGCATTGAGGTTTCAAAACACTCGCACTATTCCCAGTATTCTCTCTTTCTGCCTCCTACTTGTGGATCGAGATGTGAGCTCTCAGCTCTTCCTGCCTCCATGTCTTTGCTTCGCCAACATGAACTCTGACTCTCAGAAAGAGTAAGGCCAAGATGAAACTTTTTTTTTTTTGTAAGTTGCCTTGGTCATAGTGTTTTGTCATAGCAATAGAAAAGTAACTAAGACACTATTCCTTGGGCTTCTTTTTCCATAATTAAAGATGGACATACAAATAGCTAACTGATGACAGGTAATCAAATCAATAGATACAGATTGTTAGTGGATAGATCGTTGGTAGCTAGGTAATAGATAGAAGATAGACAGACAGAGATATGTGAATGTATCCACCGTGTGATACACACCCAAACCACACATAGATCCTTCAGAGCACACACAAGTCTGGACTCCTCCCTAGAGAGTGTGATTCAGCAGGGTTGGGTGGGGCTCAGGCCCAAGGGAAGAGTGTGAGTGATGTTACTGGGAACAGACAAGAATCAGAGAAAAATGCCAAACGGTTGAGTCACCCATGAAGCTGAGAGCTGGAGCACAGACCCAGCAAGTTATTCCCTAAACTCATGGAAAGGCTGGGCCCTGCAGCATGCCCCATCTGTCTAGGGAGCACTGGGTAGAGGCCCATCTCAGACTATCCAGCCTCACGGACTATTTCCACTGGTTTTTGTTTTTGTTTCCTAACATGCCAAGCTGGCTCCTGGTCCCAGGGCCTTTGCTCTTGACATCTTCTCTTCCTGGAACAATCTCCCTTAAGACATGGCTATCTTGGTATTTAAAAATTTTCAAAGACATCTTCCCTGTTCCCACTATGCCCAAGCTCCACCCTACTCCCTCGCAAGGAGAACCACATGTATGGACCTTCCATCCTCAATGCCTAGTGTCTCTCTTTCCTCATGCCACCAGGGCCCTTCTGACCTCTGCATCCCTGATGAGTTTGTCATGATTTAAGGACGTCACCCTGCAAGGGTAGCTGTCACCTCCCAAGCCCTCATACCTTATCCCTAATGTGCTGCTGGGTCTCAAGGACTCATCTTTCCACCTTCAACTGTGCTACCAAATCTCCTGTTTACCACCTGGACCCCGATGGATGCCAGCGTGGAGTAAGAGCAGTGGCACTCTGCCCCACATGTCACAGGAGTCCTTCAAAGATGCAGAGGGCCGGGCGGTGGTGGCGCACGCCTTTAATCCCAGCACTCGGGAGGCAGAGCCAGGTGGATCTCTGTGAGTTCGAGGCCAGCCTGGGCTACAGAGTGAGTTCCAGGACAGGCACCAAAACTAAACCCTGTGTCCAAAAAACAAAAACAAAGACGAAAGACGCAGAGGGAGACCTTGTTCTTTGCCCTCACAAGAGGCTGCACGAGTTTAATGCGGAACTGTCATGATCCAAGCATGGTTGGAGCCACGTGAATAAAGACCTCTTCCTGCTACCCAGACTCCCTTGGGCACTCTGCATTTGGCACCAGTCCCCACCTCTCCTTATATTACGGCTTAGTCCACTTTATTCATTTTCTTACCTGTTGTAATTCTGGAAGCGTGGGAGAGTCTAATGCTCATCAACGAACCTGTGAAGGCGTCTGGAGCAGGGTTGAAGCTGGGCAACGAGAGGGGCCCTTGGGGGGTTGTAATCTCCATCATAATGGTAATTGTTCATGCGCTGTTTTCGGTTTGTCAAAAGGACACGAGGGAGTGAAGAGGCCTGTGACTCAGAAGACGCAAGCCCTGCTTATGTCAAGTGATCTCCGATCCGCCCTGTCCTGGGTCAGGGTGGCCTCTTGGCTGTGTAACAGGAAGAGTGAAAACAGCAAGCACCGGGGGATTGAAAACATCCTGTCCTTAGACGAGCTACAGAGTAAAACACAGCTCACAGAAGTTACTGTTTACCCCAAGGTATAAAAATGCATCAGGAAGCGGGAAGCTCGTCCAGGGAGGTAGTCCCTATAGGAAATTCAGTAAGACTGCGTCTCCCCAGTCAGTTCCCGCTGGGCGTTGTTCATGCCTGATTTAGTGATGGTACCCTAGCTACCTCTCTCAGTCAGACCACTCCAGCTGTCTCTGCTGGGTGTTATAGACATGTGATCGGATGCCATTTGGTTATCTGTCTGCTGCTCCTACCTACCTGCTGCCTTTGTTCACTTGCTCCTGCTTGCTCTGTACTTAATAACCTCACTCAAAGCCAAAGCATGGCTATCATAGGTCACTCTCCATACAGAACAGCTATGGATGAGGAAACCAGGCAGGTTCCAACCTGGGACGTGTTTAAAAAAAAAAAAAAAGCCTACGTGTGAAGCCAAATAGAAAGTGTTGGTCACTGTCCTAGGTGCTAAGATGAAGACCAGGCAGAAAGTCTTGGCACATTCCAGAGGGCTCCTTTGATCACCCAGAGGCTCAGGGTGGGCGTGTCCTGATGGACAGCATGAGTCTACAAGGGGTAAAATGTTTCAAGGAGAAAGAAGCATTCCAGGGTGAGGGTATGAGAGAGCTCAAGGAACTGTGGGAAATTCTGTACACCGTGAAAAAAGGGGATGGGAAAGGACCAGTGTCCAGAGAACCAGAGATCCACTGCCCCGAAGCAGAAAGTCATACGGATACTCCCCCTACCCCACCCACCCCCCCACACACTAGGTCAGGGTTTGCAATGCACAGAAAAGGAAAGCCAAGATCTTCTGATAAACATTTATTTGCAGAAAGGAAAGGAAAGAAAGGGGTAGAAGAAGAAAAGAAGTCAAGGTCCTACTGTCAAGAAGGATAGATGGATGCCATGAATATCCATGTGCTTGGAGATGTTCTAAGACATCAGGAGTGACCCCCCCCCCTTACTTCAGCTACCATCTACACTGGCTCTCTCTCTCTCTCTCTCTCTCTCTCTCTCTCTCTCTCTCTCTTTCCCTCCCTCCCTCCCTCCCTCCCTCCCTCTCCCCCCCTACCCACCAATATCTTTATCAAAATACTTGTTGAAACATGGAAAGGAGAAATCTCCCAGGCACTGGCAGCTTTTGTCACCTTGATCCTTCTTGGATTTCCAAAGGGCACAGTGTGGGAGAATGTGTTTCCAATATCGTCTGTCTCCCTCTGTTAGTGTTCTGCCAGCTTCTTCCCCAATGAGGTTCTGACCCCTGGCGTCTCTTGGGGATCAGGCTTTGGAGCAGTGGGGAGCAGGGGGGGAGTGTCAGACTTGTCAGGAAGGGAAAAGCCACAACCGCCTGGAACAGCCCACGTTTCCCCACCCCACCCCACCCCCTCCCCGTTCTTAATGCATTTAACCTGGGAGAATCATTGCTGCAGCCCAGATTAGATTACGGGGTTGGTGGAGGTGAGCTAACCAGGGGCGCATGGCCGCGTGTGGGCTGAGATCATCTCTGTTGACACCACCTAATGCGAGGCCGTGTTGAAGGCAGCGGCAGCAAGGCCATCTGCAGCCCAGCGGCCCCCATGACCACAGGGGGAGGTGAGGCCCAGGCAGAGCCTCTTTGATGCCTGTCTCTTCCAATCTGAGAGTGCCCGGAGTCCTCGTGTCATGATTTAAAGGTCTCCCAGAACCAGCTAAATGTCCCAGCTTCCTGTGGGCAATGAGGTCGGTTTCAGGTTTCTCTCAGAGCAAGCTTTTGATGATGGGGGCTTCTCGCATGCTCACCTTTCCTGGAAGTCTGCACACGACACCGCCCTGCATTCGCTACACGTGGGCTGGTTTTTGTCTCTGTGCAGTTCCGAGCACAGGCATAGGAAGGGGACATGTCCAAGTATGTCCCTTCCTTACTAAGGGGAAAGAGGAACATATTTACTCTTCTCTGTCCTCGGTCTCCCCATTACTGGCTTTCTAGGTTAATATAAGTTTCTTTCTCCATAGTTTTTGGCAGAATGAATGCAACCACAGAAGCTTTATGGTTCATGAGAAATCCACGTGAGAGACAAAACAGAGTAAAACCACTGGACACCCAAATCTCCTGCTCTGCCCTCAGTGTATTTCAAGGCAAAAAAAAAAAAAAAAAAAAAAAAAGTCATTATCTTTCTTTTCAATAGTTCCCATCCCTCTGCCTCACATGTAAGGTCCAAGTGGGCAGGTCCTTATGTACCAGGCTTAGAGCCTGAGCCATGAAAGGAACATGGCAAAGATTTATGGAACAGTTTATTGGGTGAGTGAATCAATGGGGGGTTCTTTTGCACCAACCCACCTGGAAGACAGGCCCTTTATTTAACAGTTCTGATTACAATTTTAATCTTCTTTTTCTGAGCATGGCTGACTCCGCACCTAGGCTGTGCAGGGCACCTTCTTCCTTGGTCTCCATCTCCATCGCTCATTAGCTGGTGACTTTGGTTAGGTTACATAACCTCTGTGGGAGTCTGTTTATTCATTTATAAGATGGTGGAAAAAGTACAGAACCAACATCATCAAGTTCTTGTGAGGTTTGGGAGGCATGTCTGGAGAATTAGTAGCTAGTATTAATACTCAGTGTTGATATTTTTAAAAATAAATCTAGCCAAGACAATAGGAAGATTATAAATAATACCAGAAAAGAAGGGGAGAGAAATAAAGAAGCATGGGCTACGTGTACAGCCCTTTGATTGTTGTCTGATTGACGACTGAATACCTGAGTGTGTTTAACATGGTCTGAAGAGTAAAGTAACATCCACACACAAACCCACGAGAGCCTCAACAGCTTGTCTGCTGTGTGTACGTCCACTGCCTCCAAACATTTCTTCCACCTCCAGCATCATCACTGTAAGTAGCAATAATAAAGACACTTAACAGAAGACCTCCCCTCTTGGCCAGTCTTTAAGTGGCTAAAGTTCTTGGCCACGGTGTGAGCCGGTCTCCAGGGCTCACTCCTCTTACAGACCTAAAACTTTGGGTCTTGTGGGCTCAGCCTCTTCTTTACTGCCCTTCCCCAGACCCCAGCACCCGCCATCTTACTCTCTGTCTGTTATACTAGACTCCTCCTATCAGTGGGTCATGTAGTCTTCAGTTTTCAGGTTATTTCACTTAGCGCGGTGTTGTCCAGAATCTTCTCTGTTGACAGAAATAGCAATATGGCTCTTTGTTCGAAGACGGCGATTTTCCATGGCTCCCACCCCAGGTGCTTTGTGCATCCATCCATCAGTGAGCATCAAGCTGCTTGTACACATCCATGAGTCCTGCACTCAACATGCACATACAGAGAATCTTGGGTCCTCCTCCTGAGTCCTTTGGCTGAATCCTCAGAGCCAGAATGGCTGGATCCTTTGCTACATCTCTACTTAATTTTCTGAGGAGAGGACCGTTTCCCACTGTGACTGCCCCCAACTTAACATCATCCCCCCCCAGCACTGCACACAGCAGATGACACTGTGTGCTCCCTAGGAAAAATAAAAAGAAGATGTTAGAAAGCATCAGAATGGAACAAACAGGTCAGTTCTCCTGCCAACTGCCATATAAAACACCCACAAGTCATTATTTTTCCTCCTCACAATAGTGGTTCCACACCAAAAATAGACTTGGCTTCCAGGGTCATGATTTTCACAAAATGCCTAAGGGGGACAAATGCAATATGAAATATACAATTCCCACATGCAGAATATTTCTAAGCATTCCTACAGTGCACATAAAAGGCCGGCTTACGTGACGAGGTCCAACGTTGTTAAGATGTCACTTCCCTCCCCAAATTGTTCAGAAATAGTACAATATTAAAATGATAGTGATCATTTTTGTGAGGTGTGATGTGGGGGTGGGGAGGATCAAGACAAAAGAGTTTGCTCAGGCTTTTGGGTCAGTGTCTTAGGGTTTCTATTGCTGCGATGAAACACCATGATCATAAAGCAACTTGGAGATCAAAGTGTTTATTTGGCTTACACTTCCATTTTGATGGTCATATTGAAGGAAATCAAGACAGGAACTCAAGCAGGGCAGGGACCTGGAGGCAGGTGCTGATGCAGAGGCCATGGAGGGTGCTGCTTACTGGCTTGCTCCCCATGGCTTGCTCAGCCTGCTTTCTTATAGAACCCAGGACCATCAGCCCAGGGGTGGCATCACCCACCAAGGGCTGGTCCCTCTCGCGCTGATCACTCATTGAGAAAATGCCTTACAGCTGGATCTCCTGGAGGCATTTCCTCAACTGAGGTGCCTTCTTCTCTGAGGACTCTAGCTTGTGTCAAGTTGACACCCAAAACCAGCCAGTCACTAAATGCATGAGATTAGCTGAGAAGATTTTCACGAAGGGGGATCATTTGTTTTTCCGGATAATCACATAATGAAGCTATCAGAATTGAGGTCAATGGGGGACACTCAAAGAAACTGAAGAGTGAGTGCACACACACACACACACACACACACACACACACACACACACACAAAAAAAAAAAAAAAAAAAAAAAAAAAAACCCACGAGACTCCTCTGGCTTGTTCTGTGTTACACATGGCAACAGAGGTCCCAGTCAGCTACAAACAAGTATAGAGACAATGGGCACCTAGTGGATTTTCATCCACTACAGGGTCAGAAGTTATCTTTGTCTTCTGATCTCACGGAATTCAGTTGTTAGTTTTTCAGGTCTCTAGTGCCAGGCCACCATCTCTGGGGCCTTGCACACATGCAAGACGAGAGATAAGAAAGAGAAGGAGGAAGGTGCATGTGGACGGATTTTTCTTTGGGCTGCCAGCTCACGAAACATGACACAGAGACTTATATTCATTATGAAAGCTTGAGCTTAGCTTAGGCTTGTTTCTATCAACCCATGTTTTTTTAATCTACGCTCTTCCACGCTCTCATTACCTCATCTCCATTTTGCCCATCCTGCTTCCTTCTCTGGCTGACCTTGCCTTCTTCTTCCCAGCAACCTCCCTGCCTGGAAATCCTGCCTAGCTATTGGCTACTTGGCTTTTTATTAAACCAATCAGAGTAACAATCTTCACAGTGTACAAAAAGATTATTCCACAACAGGCGAGTCCTCGGAGTGTGAAGCTCTGGCCTTGTTTCCTTTGTCAGCCCTTGCTCCAAGTCCATGTGCACAGCAGGTGATAACATTCCCTCTGCTGACACCAGCTTTGGCTGTTCAGTGGCATGTCCCACCAGTCTCTCTCTGTCTCTCTCTGTCTCTCTCTGTCTCTGTCTCTCTCTCTCTCTCTCTCTCTCTCTCTCTCTCTCTCTCTCTCTCTCTCTGTGTGTGTGTGTGTGTGTGTGTGTGTGTGTGTGTGTGTGTATTATTAATACCAGGCAGTCAGGCTTGAGAGATGGCTCAATGGGATCTATAAGTAACCCTGGAGACCTGAGTTAAACTCTCTAGCATCCATGTAAAATGCCGAGTGTGGTAGAGTGTGCCTATAACTCCAGTGCTGTGAGGATGTGTGTGGAGGCAGGAAGATGGCTGGGGTTTGCTGACAGCCAGCTTAGCTCCAGGTTCACTGAAAGAGTGTCCTCAAAATAATAGAGGGCAGTAGAGCAGGACACCTGATGCCCTCTTCTGTCCTCTACACGCATGTCCCGAGGCACCACACTTTAGCACATACATGTGCATGTACCACACACACACATACACACACACACACACACACACACACACACAAACACAAACACACACACAAATAAGATAAAATAAAATAAAACAAAACTGTAGGAAAACACCCTTTATTTTGAACTTCAACTAGCCACCCACTCATGGAAAGACTTCCCAAGTCATATCCTTCCTATCGAACATGAGCTCGGGTCACATGCTGAGTACCTGCTGGTCAGTCACTGAGGGCAGCCACATCACCCCTCCTCCCCGTCCCTGATAAAGGTTCTTTATTGGGATGTGTCATGTACGTATCTGTATATGTGACCCTGTAGCCATGCTCGAACAGTGGCATGGGATGTTGGACTCTAGACTGTGGCTTTGGGAATACTGTCAGCCAGTTCTGGTGGATTAGAGGACGGGGTTGGAGACATGAGGTTACAGGTCAGCCATGTTAGCCGTGTGGCTAGGGATAAGCATAGGTTTGGGATTAGAAGGAAGAATAAAGATGTGACCAGAGGATTAAAGAAAGTGTGGGGGAGGATATATATATATATATAGAGAGAGATAGATACAGATATAGGTAGGTAGGTAGATAGATAGATAGATAGATAGATAGATAGATAGATGATAGATAGATAGATAGATAGATAGATAGATAGATAGATAGATAGATGATAGATAGATAGATAGATAGATAGATAGATGATAGATAGATGATAGATAGATAGATAGATAGATAGATAGATAGATAGATAGATAGATAGATGATAGATAGATAGATAGATAGATGATAGATAGATGATAGATAGATAGATAGATAGATAGATAGATAGATGATAGATAGATAGATAGATGATAGATAGATAGATAGATAGATAGATAGATAGATAGATAGATAGATAGATAGATAGATGATAGATAGATGATAGATAGATAGATAGATAGATAGATAGATGATAGATAGATAGATAGATAGATAGATAGATAGATAGATAGATAGATAGATGATAGATGGACAGGGAGAGAGAACCCTGGGAAGATAATACTCCAGGGTTTGGGGAGATTTGGGGAGATACTTGGTCAGCAAACATCTTTCTTTGGAAGCACGTGGACCTGAATTTTAATCCAGGCAGCCTAGCCTACTTGGCAAGTCCCAGACCAGTGAGAGACCCTGTCTCAAAAAACAAGATGGACACCACCCGAGGTGAGGTTGTCCTCTGCCTCCACATGCACACATGTGTACATGCGCGCACACACACACACACACACACACACACACACACACACACACACGTATATGCACAAACACCAGTTTTTCCTGCTGGCAAGATTTTTTAAATCCTTTTCTTTTTTTCTTTGTGTTATATATATATTTTTTTAAACAGCAGGCACATATTAATTTTACAATCAGCCAAAAAAGAAGAAAAAAAGATGTCTCTCTTTCCATTTGGGGAAATTTTCCTTTCAAAGGAGCGCATCTGGGGACAGCAGTACTTCCCCCCTGCGAAGCCCGAGGGAGGGATGGAGCCAGGGCTCCGGCCTTTGTAGTAAATGTCTCCAGACCACACTAAATCCAATCTTCTCATTTGGGGCTATTTGCTTTCCGGACGGCAGGGCTGTGATGGATCCCAGATTCAGCACTCATGGCCTCTCAATCAGATGTGTTTAGATGCCGCTGTGACACAAGATTATGACGTTTTGATGGGATTAGGAGATAACTTTGCTTTAATCTATAAAGCCCTGTATGTTTTGGGATCTGATTACCCCCAAATTCCCTTCCCTAGCCTAGCAATTAAGATTAACCAGAGCGTCCCTGTTAACCATCCCCATATTGAGAGCTCAGGAAATCAGAAATGGGTGGTTTTGTTTTGACTCTCTCTCTCTCTCTCTCTCTCTCTCTCTCTCTCTCTCTCTCTCTCTCTCTCTCTCTCTCTTTCTCTCCTTGTTTGCACCCTCTTTTGCTCCCTGCAGCAGGCTCAGGAACAGTGGTTCTCAACCTTCCTAATGCTGCAATCCTTCAGTACTGTTCCTCATGCTGTGGTGACCCCCAACCATAAAATGATTTTCATTGCTGCTTCATAACTGTAATTTTGCTACTGTTATGAATCGTAATGTAAAATCTGTGTTTTCCAATGGTCTTAGGTGACCCAGATGAAAGGGTTGTTTGATCCCCCTGAAAGGGGTTGAGACCCACAGGTTGAGAACTACTGGTCTGGATCTGGAATCTGTATGAGGATCTTATCTTCAGATCACAGTGAGTTTTCTACCTTCCTTCCTTCCTTCCTTCCTTCCTTTCTTTCTTTCTTTCTTTCTTTCTTTCTTTCTTTCTTTCTTTCTTTGTTTCTTTCTTATTTTTTGTTTTGTTTTGTTTTTGAAACAGGGTTTCTCTGTGTAGTCCTGGTTGTCCTGGAACTCACTCTGTAGACCCGGCTGGCCTTGAACTCAAAGAGATCCACCTGCCTCTGCTTCTGGAGTGCTGAGATTAAAGGCATGCACCACCACACCCAGCACAATAAGTTTTCTGTTCTCTGACTCCCCTTTCAGAGGAAGCTATATCTCCGAGATGCCTTTCTCCTGCTTCCATTTGATTGGGGAAGGTTCTTGTATGTACTGTTTTTGTGTCCTTGGTCCCAGTGGTAAAAAGCAGATTTTTAACTCAAAGAAGTGACGGAGGTTGGACTTAAAGAGACTCTCATGAGCTCCTTTCAGTCTCAGGAAGCTTGGCTAGCCCATCATGACCATGTTGGTTCGCCATCATGTGTTCCAGGGAAATCCGCTCCCGCACCAATACACTATGCAGCTATTCACAGTCTGTGGAGCAACATACTGTTTGCTTTGTTCATGGTTGTATTCCTACAGCAACACACAGTTGTGCAACAAAGAAAAAAAAAAACAGCTGCAAAAGAACCCACACGATCAGGTCAGTATCGCTGTATGGGATGAGAGAGGCAGTCTGCACCTGGTACATGGTCTAGATGCCCAGGTCCAGCTCCTGTTCTGCCCCCAAACTGCCTGGACTATTGTTTTGTATGATTGATGTTAACCGTCACTGGTTGGTCTGGCCAATGTGAGGCCCCGGCAGGAAATATAGAAAAGAAAAGAAAAAAAAAAGGAGAGAAGAGAGATGTTTGAGATTGGCTATGACTTAGTTCCTCTATCCAGGTACATGTCTTGTTACGGTGTCCTGGTTCCTAAAGCTGTGCCTTGGTCCAGGTTCTAGAAGTTTCTGCCTTTCCATAGATACATTTTGTAGGCCTAGAGAGGGCAATTCCTTGGATTCTTCCAGATCCTCACATACAAAGTAAGTAAATAAATAAATGAAGAACCAAGAAAATAATATAGGATGTTCCCAAAATAATCCACGTGGGCATGCCCTGAGGGGAGGGATGAGCATGTCCACTCAACTGAAAAGCGTAGAGATCCTACCTATGAGGGTCCTGAGGCTTCTGATTAGGTGCCCAGGTAGTTCACGCCATACCAGTTGTTTAAAAAAAAAAAAAATGAACCTGAAGACTGAAACGAGTGTGACGGATCTACTGGCAGCTTGCCTCCAAGAGGGGCTTCAGGAACCAGATTTTGCTCCCCGAGGCTCCTGACGTTTTCAGTCACGTAGGTATCACAAGGTGTGACTCGAGAACACTGTTTAAGAACCACAAGGTAGGCATTGTATCTACCCACACAGTCCTGGGGCTGGTTCTAGAGCGCCCTCACCAGGCCCCTCATGGACACCAGAGACTGCAGGGGCTCTGGGCCCTTAAATAAACGACATGTTTGCATCCAACCTGGAATTGCGGGCTTTAAGCCATCTTAAAACTTGTAACACATATCACAGCATAAAGCAGTCGTTGGGCCACATGGATGAGATGATCACAACACGGAAAAGTGCCCAGTACGCACACCACTGTTGAAAATGTGTGTTTGCACAGACGCATGTGCGTCATGACACGGGTGGAGGTCAGAAGCCAACCCCCCGGGGTCAGTCTCAGCCTTCTAATTTGTAGTCTTACTGTCCCTGCTGTTTAAGCCAGGCTAGCTGGCCTGAGAGCTTTCAAGGTGACCGCTCTCTCCTCCTCCCGTTTTTCCGCAGGAGCACTGAGGTTACAAATGTCCACGGCCATATTCACTTTTACATGGGTTCTGGGGGGATCTGAACTCTGGTTCTCACATCTGTGCAGCAAGGGCTTTACCCACCAAGCCATCTCACTGGCCCCATATTTTTTTTTCCTGGAATATTTTAGGGGCAGGGTTGGCTGCATCTTCAAGTGTGGAAGCCACAGATACAGAGGCCAGCTGTGTTCATGTGGTGGGTCGGAGCACAGTTATACCATCTCGCCTGGCTGCAGGGAGATGTAGTTCAGTGGGGTGAGGAGGAGGCCTGCTGCGGTGGACAAGATGGTGAGGAGCTGTCTGAGAAGCCTGAGTTCCACTCTTAACTCGGCATGCTCTGTGGTGGCCTTCGTCGAAGGAGCTCCCAGCTCCCACTGACGGGGCGTGGTTCACAAAACACAAGGAGACAGCTGTTAGGAGGGGCTGGGAAAGGTCCCGAGCCCAGAGCTGGGTCTTCCTCCAGACACCCTAGATCCAGAAAATGGCTATCTTCATGCTGGGCCACGATTCCACCTTAGTCATGCTTGCTTCTCACTCAGATAAAAACCGCTGTTGGTACAACCTCTGGAAGGGTCCAGTCCCTTCCAGCAGATCATGCAAGAAAACCAGAGGAGGGAAGGAAGGAGAGGAGAGAGTAAGAAGAAAAGAAAGGATGGTGGGAGGAAAGAAGGAAGGGAGAGACGGAAGGGAGGGAAGTATGAGGCAGAGAAGGAGTTGTGTTGTGTTCCGTTTGTGACGACATCTCACTGTGTCGTCTTGAATTCACGATTCTTCTGCCTCAGCCTCTCCAGTGCTGGGACACCACAGGTATGCACCATCCTGACTTGTAATCATTTTTTAACATTTATTTATTCATTTGTGGGGTGGGAGTCAGCTCTCTCCTTCCACCCTGTGGGCTTCCGGGAATGAACTCCAACTCAGACTATAAACCCTGCTGGCAAGCTCCTTCATCTCAGCCATCTCACCCGCCCCACTTATTCTCATTTTACAAGATGCTCAGACACTGGAGTGTCGGAAGGGCTTGTCTCTCTGCTTCCTCTGATTCTGGTAATATGCTGTGCTGGCTTCTCAGGGCCTGTGGGTTTTTCTGGCATTTGGGGAGTTTCAGAGCTAAAACCAGACCAATCGGGACATCATTACCACAGCTCTGGCGTCTAAGAAGCATGGGTTTCAGGCCTGGCTCTTTCACAGAGGGGATTTTACCTTCATGAGCCTCTGTTTCCTCATCTCTGAGATGGGCCCAAGGAAGCAAGCTAGTTGTCTCCTTGGGTTGGTATGAGGCATGAAGACTGAGTGACAGGAACCAGGCATGGGAAATTCTTCGCCACATGCCTGGTATTTGATGATCTGTCTTTGGAGTTGAGTGAGATTCTCTCTTCTTTGATTTTCTTTTTCTTTCTTTCTTTCTTTCTTTCTATATATATATATATTTGGAACAGAGTCTCATATAGCCCAGGATATCCTTTAACTCATTTCACAGCCTAGACTCGCCTTGGGCTTCTGGTCCTGCCTCCATGTCTTACGGGAAGCCGGGGATCAAACCCGGGCCCTCGTGTGTAAGTTAGGCGGGCACTCTACCAGCTGAGCCACATCCCCCCCCCCAGGCCCTCCTTTGATGTCAATGTTTTGAACAGAGCCTCAGGCAACAGAGAGAACCCTCACAGAGAGCAGCTAGGCTGAAGAACTCCCGCTGAGGATGGGGGTGCCCTCTGTCCTCCATGAGGGGAGGCGTAGGGCAGGTGGCTCTCAGATCCACAGAGCCAGGAAGTGCACACGGCTCTCAGCTGTTTGTCAGTGGGGTGAACAGGGCAAATGGCACTCAGCTCAGCCCACCCCAGGAGCCTCTGATCCACGCCAAGGGAGGAAAGGCAGGAGGTGACGGGACTTGATAAGAAGGCTGGTGGGAGCATGGAGTCCAAGGTTTTCAAAGCTCACCCCTTCTACAGGAACCAAACTTTGATCGCCAGATCCAGGGAGTGAAGGAGAAAGAAAGCAGACCTTCAAGCCATCCCCTTTTGAGGAGGCCACATTGTCGTCAAGCTTTGAATCTGTGTGAGTTGAACCGCAGCAGACGCACTTGGCTCTCCCACACCCCATTCCCACCTCAGGGGAAGTCAGAAAAAAAAAAAAAAAAAAAAAAAAAAGACAGAAACTGAAGGGAAAGGAAGAGACTTTGGAGAACAAAGAAACGAACCAGACCCCGCGCCGTCTTCGCAAAGGTCAAGGTCCTCCTCAGGTTGCTCATAGCGGAGGGTGCGCGGATATGTTTCTGAGCCGTGTTTGGGGCCTGTCATTCCTATATCCCATTCTAGCTAACCCTCCTGGCAAAACCCAAAGGTACACATGAGGATTCTACAGCTCAGAAAGGCTGAGTAACTGATCCTAGGACACACAGCTGGCAAATAACCACAGAGCCCGGGCTCTGAACTTAGCCTGATTTCTAATAAATCTGACAACTCGCTCTTGCTCTCCAAAGCGATACAAAGGCAAAAAGGAAAACATGAATGAGATTGTTTGTGAACCACAGCAAAGGCTAGCGCGGTATGCACAGCCTAGAGCAAGCTCCCTCAGACTCTGTCAATATCTGGCCTCAGCTGAGAGCCTCTTTGCCGTGGGAAGCTTCCCTGTGCATTTCTAGGACAGTCAGCAGGCATGGCTGACTTTTCTCCCTCAGATGCCAGCACCACCTTCCTGCCCCCAAAGTGACATCCAGAAATGTCTGCAGACGTTGCCAAACGTCTCCTGGGAGAAAGTCACGCAGCGTGTCCAAGACCCATTGACGCAGAGGAAGGAATAAGAACCGGTTATAACCAAGAATTGAAAATCAGTTAAGTGCCAGGCAGAAGGCCTCTGATCTCCTTCCGTCTCATTTAATACCTCATTTCATCCTCCACAAGAACACTGTGAGGTGGATGGTTTGTAGACAGGACATGCAAGGATCAGAGAGCTCAAGTCACTGGAGAAGTTCACACAGCTACCTTGAAGCAGAGCCCTGGGTTTGAACCCACGTCTGTGAATTCCTTTCCCACGAAGAAAACACTTAGCAACCCAAAAGCAAGATGAGAGCTAGGAAGTCAGGAATCCGGGGTCCGTCCATCAAGGGCCCTGGCCATGCTACACGGACTAGGGACAAGCCTAAAGCATGCTCTGTGCTCAGCAGCACCCCGATTCTTGCCTCTGCCCCCTAACTCATCTCTGCCTCTGCAAATGGCCCGCACCTGTGCCTGCCCCGACTTCCTCTCTCCTCTCACGTCTCATAAGGAAAGAGGTCTATTTCAAATGCTGTGTGATTTATGAAGGAAAGCCTCTTGCCCCGGCCCATCCATCTCTCTTCACAGGGACACACATGCCGAGGAGCATCTATCCTGGAAGTGACCCACATTCATTTTTCTGCCAGGAGCCAATGCCCTGGGGGAGCTCAAGAATCGTCCCTAAATTACAAGAGAGTCTGGGGGGGACCTTCCCCCAGAACAACGCACCCCCCCCACCGCCAGGCTGAGCCTCCCTCTAAATCACCTTGTAGCATTTTGTCCCCTGTGAACTGCACATGTGCAGGGCAAGGTGAGCCCCCACCCTGCGGGCAGGAGAGAGACACCAGTGGCCAAGAACTTGAAGTGGGGCTGTGCTTTCGAACTGACCGTGACCTCCTTACTTCCTGCAGCCTTCCCTTGACATTTCCCGGCGGATACCTTGATAGCAGGAAGCATATTTCTCTCTGAATTTCTTTCTTCGGTCCCTCCAACCCCCTTCCAGCCCCAGCATTTGTTCTTAATCGCTCTGGGGTGAAGGCTCCCTTTGAAAATCTGATGAAAGCCCCGAGCTCCTCCCTTCATTAAATAAATGATTGTTTACTCCTGTTAAAGCCTTCCCAAATGGAACGACTGGTTTATGGTGGATTTTCTAGGAAGATAAAGGGCTTTCTCCTCCTGTCATATAAAAAAAAAAAAAAGTTAATGCCTTGACTCTTTTTTTTTCTCTCTTTTTAACATTTACTGGTGTGTGACACGCATATGGAAAAGTACACAAATCATAAGCGCTCGACTTAATGAATTTTCCTAAACTGGACAGACCAGTACAACCTGAACACAGATCAAGAGAGAGCACTGCTGTGTCTGGAAGCTTCCGTAGGCACCCCCCCACACACACACACACCTCCAGGCTGCTTCCCCACCCAGTGGAGCCAGGAGTTTGCTTTAGACAGCCTTAGCTCCCTTCTGCCTGGTTTTGCTCTTGACTTAAGCGGAGTCATGTTCTCTATGCATGTCTCCTTCTGTCCAACATTTCACTGGGTACCTGCCCCATGCCATGGAGTGTGCAGCCTTGGGGAGCATGTGATTTCCCAGGCACACTCCACTCTTTATTTCTGTTTTGTGTGAGGCAGTGAGAAGGTATTCATTTTGTTACAGAATTGGATTAAGATTGTGTTCCTTCAGTGTTCTGATTGTAATGTTCCATGTGTGACTGTGTGTTTGAGGTGGAGTCTTATGTAGTCCAGGCTGGCCTTCAACTCCCTTGGTAGCCAAGGATAACCTTAAACTCCTGATCATCCTTCCTCTACCTCCTAAGTGCTGGGATGACAGATGGGCACTACCACACACACCCTAGTTAATGTGGTGCTGGGGATCCAAGCCAGGGCTCTGTGCATGCCAGGCAAGCACTCTGCCAACTGAGCTACATCCCCAGCCTGGTGTGCATGTGGTTGTCTCTGTGTTCATGTGTGTGTGTGTGTGTGTGTGCATGTGTGTGTGCATGTCTGTGTGTATTCAAGTCTGTGTGCATACATGCATGTGTGTGCTTGTGTGTGCCTCTGTGTGTGTGCACATGTGCATGCATCCCTTCGTGCATGTGTGTGTATGCATTTCTGTGCATGTGTGCGTGTGTCTGTGTCTGACGAATGCCTTCATGCATGTGTGCATACACCTGTGTCTGTATGTGTTTGAATAGGTGTGTGTTCATGTGTGTGCATGCTTGTTATGTGGTAAATTCTTGTTAGAAAATGTCCCTATTTTCAGGAAGGAAGTATCCGGGTTGCTTTCTTCTCCCTACAATCCAACTCACTCACTCGGCCCCACTGCAACTAGTTGGCTGAGCCCCTTTCCAGACCTTTCTCTGTGTCCGGCTACATGCCGTGGTCAATAACTGGCCTTTCTATTTTGTTTTTACACGGACGTGATGATTCTACCATTCCCCCCCCCCCCCCCCCGCTACCTATCAATACGTCCTACGGATCTTTCCATAGATTGCTCCCACAGCTTTAAGCTGCTGAGTGTCCTTTCATTTCAGAGACGGGCTGTGATTTATTTAGCCCGTCTCCTCGTGGTGCGCAAGCAAGCCGTCTCTATTTTGCTGCTGCCGCAAACAGAGAGGCAACAGACAACCCTTTTATGGGCCTCCGCGTGAGCGTTTGCGAGAAAAAAAAAAAATGGAAAGGTGGAATTGCTGGCCGCACACATTTGTCTTTAAGTGGTTTTTGTGGGGCCAGGTGGAGGGTCCAAGCTGTTGCACGGTCTGGGTAAGGCTGGAGACCCACGTGACTCAAGGTATTTGACAGCGACAACAGACGTTCACTCCGCCATGCAGGGATGAGACAGACGTCTAGAACTAGGCAGACGGGGATACCTACAGAAGTGTCTTCAGTGACAGTATGCCAGCACCTTGTCTCTCGGGTTGCTGAACCTTCCCAGAGAATCCAGGAAGAGAAGAAACCACTGTCACCTCGTAGTGAGGCTGCCTGGGAATAGCAGATCTGAGACAGGTGGTTAGCTTCCCCCCAAACAACAGGAAAACCCATGATATGAGCCCAGCAGGGGTTGGCTAAGGCATTGTGTGTGTCAGGCACTGTATGTGACTCTTCCATCTCAATTCTCATCATCCTCCTGTGGGGAAAGTACTGTGTTCATGTGTGAGCAGGTACCCATGCATTTGCATGTACACATGTGTGCACATGTCTATTCAATGTGTAGAGGTCAAAGGGCAACTCCTGATGTTGCTCTTCGGGTACTACCCACCCTTTTCTTTTTTGAGGAGGGGTCTTACATGGCACTCACTACATAGACGAGGTTGGCTGGGCAGAGAGACCCAAGTATCTGCTCACCTCTGCCTCCACAGCACTGTGATTGCATACACCTGGCGTTTTCTTCTGGGGACTGACCTTGGGCAAATGCTTTAGAAACTGAGCCATCTCCCCGACCTCAAGGGTTCTGATTTGAGTCCCATTTTCCAGTGAGGCAGACTGAGGTTTAGAGAGTCATCTCCCCAAAGCCACACGTACCCATGATGCTCATCATTCGCCAGGGGATTATGTCATGAGCTGTCTTGACGGGAGAAGAAGAGGTGCCTCCAGAAAGCCCACTGTCCATTGCTAGAGACAAGTCAACGAAAGACGGCCGGAAGAGCAAGAGACCCCGGACCAGATGGAGCTGGGACCCTTTGGCCTCCTCTGTCTCTCCATGCTGTCTCTGATGTGGACGCCCTCTCCAGGGACAGGTGAACCTGACCCGGGCTCTATCAGCACACAGTAGGCGTCAACTGCACACTAGCCACCTCACGCTCCCCCACTCCCCATCAATCCTTGCCATAGATCTTTGGAGACATTTAAGCTCAGAGAGAAACATCTTACCCACGAAGCAACCATAGTTCACAGGGCATGGGGCCAGGGCCTGGGCTGTGTGTCTTTCATTTTGGAACTTGGAACCTCTGAGCCAGTGTCCCCTCCCTCCCCTGAAGGGAAGTTCTTCAAATGCTCACTCATTTTGGAAGAGGAGTGAGCCGAGAGCAGAGAGCTTACAGTCCTCACTCTGGCTCACTCTGGAGCAGCCGTTCAGAAAGCTTGAGGCAGGAGGATCACTGTGAATTCGAGGCTAGCTCGGGCTACGGGGGGAGATTCTGTCTCATAAAAAACAAACCAACAAGAAAAAATATTTTAGGTCTCAGCCCTGTCACATCGGTCACATGGATGTACGGCACCTTCAACCTTTAAAATGAACGTCCATTCACTTTCTAATCTAGATCAGTTACTTTTATCTTTTATTATTTTTTTTACATTAATTTCCAGGTTCCCTAATCCAGCTGATGCCATCCCTGCTGGGTAGACTGAGTTCTGCAACACTCTGACAGAGGACCTCCCCCTACCTGGGGGGCAGAGGATGAACAAATTACCCAGATACAGTTGACTACAGGCTGGATACCAGCATTGGCAGTGGGGTGAAGCCCTTTCAAGCCTGCCCTTTGGAGACACTGAGTGGTTGAGGCCACATCTTGAAGAAAATTGCTCTCCTCTTTCACCTGTGAGTGAAAACTCAGGCGCAATCAGTTGACTCTAGGAGCGTGCCGAGGTCAGTACATGCATGCTGGGATCGGGGGAGCTGCAGGTCAGAGCCTCAGCAGGACCTGTGAGGATAAAATACAGGGACATGTAAAAGCCAGAGGGGAAGTCGACTGGTAACCTTTAACATCTGCTGCTAAGCAGAAATATTCGTGGACCATGCTGAAGCTGGGGAGGAAGCGACAGAGAAGGCGGGCACCGGCCCCTCTTAGATTTCAGGGAGGAAGTGTAGGGGGAGAGGTCAGGTCTCCAGTGCCCGTAGATGGAGATCTGCAAATGTTTGCAGATGGGACCCCAAGGACACTGGTGAGCAGACAGCATATGTGAGCCCAGCATTAAAAACCTGGGGGGGGGGGCGTTGATTTGTAGTATTCTGGAGATAGGATCTATCTCCAGGTAATCCAGGCTGAGTTCTAACTCATCATCCTCCTGCATCAGCCTCCTGATTATAAGTGTGGGCCAGCACCCCTGGCAGGAACTCCTGTCACTAAAGACCCAGAGCCTTCCCAGCACCCAGTGGATGTTGGAAGGAACTCCTAAGGGAGACCTACCCTCTCTCAGCAGGTTCCAAGTCTGAGTTGCACCCCCTGGTGCACAAGGCTTGAAGAGTCTGCCTCATATACTGTGGAGTGAACACGGCTCCCCAAAGAAGGCACTGCATTCTCCTCCTCTGACCCTGTCACTCCAGCAGCCATCTTCAGAATCTAGGCAGCTCTAGATTTCCTCACAGTCATAGCCTCGTTATATACATTCCCTTCTGGTGGCAACAGAAATCAAATACACTCACTTCGGGCACTCGGGGCGTAGGAAAGGTCCCTTGCCACCTCCATACTCTCTCCAGTTCTCAGGGACTTCTTTCTCCTTAGAAACTTTCAGAGGGAACTTCCAGATACTTAAGATGAAGCTGACCTCAGCACCAGTTAGAAATATCCGACCTCCCGGCAGAGCAACCTGCTCCACAGATGAAGCCAGGAGACAATGGACCAGGACGTGTTCCGACATTGCTTGGCACGTAATTATTTTTCATACTAGAGGAAGGCTGCCCCTTGAATGGGCACCAAGACAAGCTGTGCCCATCTAGCCTTCTCAAATTCAACACCAACACACCCTATTTTGTATTGTTTTGAGAAGGTCTTCTATAACCCAGGCTGGCATCAAACTCTCTACGTAGCCAAGGATGACCCAGAATTTCTGATCCTCCTGCCTCCACCTCCCAAGTGCTGGGATTACAGGTATGCCCATCCGTGGTGGACTTATGTGCTGATAGGGATCAGTTCATGCTCGAATATCAGTCTGCCAACTGAGCTACGGCCCCAGCCCCTGATTCTCTTTGTATTTATCAATGTGTGCTCCCAAGATGGCAGCCTTGGCCCCAGGCACCAGAGGCAGACAGTGTAGTAAAGGAATGGGCCTTTCCTGGAATAGTTTTGTCCTTTCTCACTACAGAAACATTACCAGAGTCCTCATATCCAGGTCTCGATGATCACAACAGGATCTCATGGCCACCTCCAGGTCAAAACACAAACAGAACCTCTGTCCAGGAAGTAAGGTAAGAAATCAGTGTTGGGGGCTGGCTAGGCGGCTCAGTGGGGAAAGGCAGTTGCAGTTAAATCTGAAGACCTGAGTTCAATCCCAGGGAGCCACATGTGGAAAGGAGAGAACTGACTGCTGCAGATTGTCCTCTGACCTGGACACTTACACCTTGACACGCGCAGTCACATGTATGCACGCATGCACGCACAAACACACACACACACACACATACACACAAACAAATCAATACAAAAACCAACAAAAGGGGTCTCAGAGTAGACTCTCCCTCTCACCCCAGTTCATGTTTTTCACGGGTTTCTGACCCTTCCTTCCACACAGTCGCTCCAAGCCAGACACGCGGGCCCACATCTTCTAGTGGCCATACCACCTCTAGACCTCACACACCTCCTCTCCTCCACCCCCTCCGCCCTTTCTTGTTTGACCTCCGAACTTCCTCAGAGGATAGGGAGCACACAGTAGGTCAGCATCCATTCTGCTCTGACAGGACAGCTCAAAGACCAAATGAATGAATCAGAATGTTTCCATGAAAAAAAGAAATGAAATGTCTGGGCTCCAGTCATTAATTTAAAAGGGGTGGGGAGGTGAGGATGAGGGTGGGGGTAGGGTGGGGGTGGGGACGGTGTTGGCTGACTCAGCAGCTCAGAGTGTTTGCTGCTTTTTCTAGAGCAGTTCCCAACACCCACATCAAGTAGCTCAGGACCGCCTGTGACTTCAGCTCTCTCTCTCTCTCTCTCTCTCTCTCTCTCTCTCTCTCTCTCTCTCTCTCTCTCTCTCTCTCTCTCTCACACACACACACACACACACACACACACACAGAGAGAACAAATAAAAAATAAATCTTTAAAAGAGATCAGTCGTCCGGTGGCCCCATATCAGAGTCATAGAAGTGGTATCCACCATGGCAGTCATGAGCCCTAACCTTCAGTGTTCTCACGTGGGAGGTGAAAATAACAGACCCCGTCATTCCTGGGGCAGCCATGTAGGGGCAGAAGGATCAGGTGTCTAAGAGGGAGGAGATGAGAAGACCCTTTCTGCCACCGTTCTCTCTCACTTGACCAAGTGGCCAAGCCCATCTTCACAGACCCCTACCCACCACCTCCCACCAGAACAGATTCACCACACCCCATTCCCGTGTCCTGATTTCAGTGGGTATCTGGGCCCCACAGCGCACGTGACATCTGGATTTCCCATGCTGAGCACAGGTCAGCTGCCGCTCCTCATCAGGGGCTCAGGGACTGGTGTCGATTTTTCTTAGTTTAGACGGAAATCAGTCAAGAGAGCTCTCTGCGACTTCCTTTATATTTCTTTCCGGTCAGATCAAAGGTCTTGTCAGCAACCTCGACTGAGGTCTTGATGTCTTGATTTCTGGTTTTTTTTTTTCTTTCTTCCCCCCACCCTCCCCCGTTGGTAGTGTTCACTTCAAATAAGAGACTAAGAGTCCCTCTGGGAGAAAGAGAAAGAAAGGAGAGAGGAAAGAGGAGAGGGAAGAGAGAAAAATGTGTGTATGTGTGTGTGTGTGAGAGAGAGAGAGAAAGAGAGAGAGAGAGAGAGAGAGAGAGAGAGAGAGAGAGAGAGAGAGAGAGAGAGAGAGAGAGAGGCAAAATTTAGTTATATTTTGCTATAAGTAACTCTAGCACTATGGAGACCTCAAAGCCTGGGATCCAATATTGCTTCCTGCAGTGGAAAAATAGACTCCTGGAGTTATTTTTGAGTTTCCCACTGGGGTTCAAACAGTTCACAGGAAGTCCTGAGGTGACTGGATTCACACCACACTGTCACAGCCACTTTTTTTTTTTTGGTTTTTTTTTTTTTTTTTTTTTTGGTTTTTTTGGTTTTTCGAGATAGGGTTTCTCTGTGTAGTTTTGCGCCTTTCCTGGAACTCACTTTGGAGACCAGGCTGGCCTTGAACTCACAGAGATCCACCTGCCTCTGCCTCCCAAGTGCTGGGACTAAAGGCGTGCGATACCACCGCCCAGCCACAGCCACTTCTTAAGCAGGAGCTCAGCCTGGTGTTTAGAGCCACAAGGCCTTCCTTCTAATCTTGGCTTTCCAACTTACTTAGGAACCCAGACCACCTTGGGGCGGGGGAGCTTACCTCTCTGTCTCTGCTTCCCCATTGTTAAGCAGGGGACAATCTACAGAGCTGGTGGGGAGGTTAAATTTGTGGATGGATGTCCAGCATTCCTACAAACCCTGGCGTAGGGTCAGCAGAAGCTCATTCATTAATATCTATTGACAGGCATTGGACAAACAGTGTCGTGCTCCATCTTTACGGCCATCTCTGGCACTGATGTTATCTGTGCCTAACCTACTTAGTAAGAAAGGAAATTACCTAAGTTTGTCATCTTGAACAGCTTGGCCTCAGCCAAGAAACAGCACGACCAGGGTTCATGACCCGGTCTCTTTGGTTGCGAGACCAAGTCCTTTGTCCTCTGCCTCACCTACGTGGTTAAGGAGGACCAGGCTTGCTGGTGAGGTGGCCAGCAGCAGAGCCACGCATGGTCGAGGACAACTAGAGCAAGCCTCACACACTTGTAAAACTTCTTAAGGGGCCACAGGGTGACCCCCGCCATACAAATGAGCTGCCCTTCTAAAAAGTGCACAATGGCAAAGAGAGATGAGTCGCTCCTGGACCTTCAACCGGGGTTATGTCTGGATGAGCTCCGGGCCTGTGTGAACATGAAGTAGGTCAGGCCACCAGCCAAGACAGCCCAGGGAGTGTGACCAGCTGCTTGACTGGTAACTGCTTGGCACAGCAGCTGCTCCACTCTAGGTAGGGTGAGCACCCCCCCCCACCACTGCCCTCAGCACTCGTGGGATCCCTGCAGTCGACGCCTAGGACAACATCCAGCCTCCCAGGGGCTTGCAGAGCAGGGCGCCGTGATGTGCCTCAATGTCCGGTGACGAAATATACCCGCTCTGAGACCTCAGACTTGTTCCAGGAATTAGGCAGATGCATCCACTGCTAAAATGCAGAAGACTGGGGAACAGGTCCAAAGACCAGGTGACCAATGGCCACCCACCTTAAAGTCCAGCCTGGGAGGCTTAGATGGGTTCCCAAAGCAAGCTGCTCCATAGATTACCCACATCAGTGATCTCTGAGTTTGAATAAAAAAAACTATATCTCAATAAATTAGAACATGATGGAAAAAGACACCTGACATCAACAACCACACAGCTATACACACACACACCTTAATTTTCTTTTCTTTTTATTTAATTTTCTAATTTTTCTTCATTTTTATTTTTATGTGCATTGATGTTTTGCCTGCACATATGTCTATGTGAGGGTGTCAGATCCCCTGGAATTAGAGTCACAGAGAGTTGTGAGCCACCATGTGGGTGCTGGGAATTGAACTGGGTCCTCTGGAAGAGCCGTCAGGGCTCCTAACCACTCTCTCCAGCCCCTACACACATTCATTTATTATTTGTTCCAAGCAATCTTTTATTCTATGCTCTAATCAAATCCTTCCAAAAGGATGCCACGGAGCCAATTGTACGTGGCTTATGGCTGCTGTGTAGCCCAAGGCAGATGGAGGAGGCCAAAGCCTGAAATACAGGTGGCTCCCTGGCCCTCTTCAGTCCTCTGTGGTCCTCTGAGGCCCACATTCCAGATGAACACTAGCTCTTGAGGGGATCATGGCTGATGCCAAGGATTCCCCAACACCCCAAAGGTGCTTCAGTTTTCCAAGCAGTGAAGTCCAGAGCTCAGACCACAGGCAAGAAGGAAGCAGACGGTGCTTCTAGGCAGAGCCTCCATAGAAAACATGGAAAGTGCTGCAGAAGACACCCTGCCTGCGCAGGAGCACAGAGGACCTTGGGAGTCAGCCTCCAGGGCCCTGACTCATCCCCATTCTGCTTCACACCCCTTTCACCTCTCTGCTGCCTTCTCCTAAGGCCCAAACCTGTTCCTTCTGAATCATGGCTGGGCCAAGGTCTACCTCGAGCCCATCTGCCTGCTCTTCCCTTCCGGAGTCTGGCTTAACTATTTTAGGTTTCTAATCTGGCTTTTGGTCTCCATAACAACCAAGAAAGCAAACAGTACAAATATGACAAACCCCCTCCACGTCTCTTTCGCTGTCTTTTCTTCCCTCTCTCCATCCCTCCCCCCCCATTTTATCTCTATAACACCTATTATATGGAATGTGCATACACATATATATATGAATATATTAAAGTAAATCATGAAAAGACTAGGAAAAATGGAGTTCAAAAGAAAAGAACAGTCAGCACTCTTAACAAGAGAGAGAGCATCCTAGGGATGGGTAAGGGGACTTGGAGCTGTCTGTAATTAGCAGCCACCACATCCTAAAACAAAATCAGACGTCCAGAACATGCAGCTCTGTTGCCACGACAACGGACCTGCGATCACTCAGACTCTCTTTCCAAAGTGATTCTTTCCTAGACCATACCCACATCAAAGGGAGCCTCCTAGGCTCCTCGAGAGGAAGGAACATCACCCAGGGCCTCATCAGGGCCTCCACAGGGTGTGGTGAGCGGAGAACAAGTCAGAGGCCTCCAGAAGGAGCCACAGACATGGTGAGGGAAATCTGAGTGAGACACAGCAGCGGGGGATGTACTCAGGTCCTGTCTTTAGGACTTTCTGTCCTGTGGATGGGCACAGGGCTCATCAAAGGCGACCACTGGTAACATGTTCTCCTCCTCCTCCTCTTATTTAGACATAGCATCTCCTATATCCCAAGTTGGCCTTGAACTTGCCATGTAGCAGAGGATAACCTCTGACCTCTGACCCCTGAGCCTCCTGCCTCCACCTCTGAGGTGTTGAGACTACAGACAGGTGTGGGTACCACATCAGACTATGGTTACTTTTCTCTTAGCATTTGTTTTTAACTTCTTTCCCCGCTACACAATGATGTGTGAAATTTATTTTGTTACTTCATCATTTTCTCTATTAGTGAGGATCTGGGTTGGAAAAAGAAAGCACCAGAAAAAAATATATGTGTATTTAAATTAAATTGTTAAATTAATTGATCAATTGTGCTGGGGGTGTGTGTTTGTTTATTTGCTTGCTTGCTTTGAGACAGGCCTTTCTATGTAGTCCCAGCTGTCCTGGAACTCACTATGAAGACCAGGCTGGCCTCGAACTCACAGAGATCTCCTTGCTTCTGCCTCAGAGTGCTGGGATTAAAGGCATACACCACCACACCTGGCCCACCAGAGTTAATTTAAGACAAAGACTGTATTAAGGGAACATAGGTACTAGAGAAGACTATGTGAACTTCTTTGTGGCCTCTCCCACAGTATTACTACATCAACCACCATCTCCCAAGTTTCCTAACTCATCATCTTCAGTGTGTGTGTGTGTGTGTGTGTGTGTGTGTGTGTGTGTGTGTGTGTGTGTAAGAAAGAAGTGGAGAGAGAGAGATGGGGGAGAAAGGAGGAGAGGAGTATGTATACTCACATACATGTGCAAGTGTATGCACACGTGTGTGAGTAAATATAAGCATGAATGAGAGTGTGGTTCCTCGGGTCTACTACTTTGTGGAGACAAGGCCCCTCACTGAACCTTGAACTCAGGAGAAGGCTGGACCATCTGGTTCACAAATCCTGGTCTCTGCTTCCCCAGTTGTGGGGATTCAAGAACACTCCCAGATTTCTTCACTTGGATGCTAGAGACAGAACCCAGGTCCTCATAGTTTTGCCTGGTTGTTTGTTTGGTTGGTTGGTTGGTAGTTGGTTGATAGATTGTTTGGTTTGTTGGTTGGTTGGTTGGTTGGTGGTTGTTTTGTGGTTGTTTGGTTGGTGGTTGCTTGGTTGTTTGGTTGTTTGGTGGTTGGTTGTTTGGTTGTTTGGTGGTTGGTTGGTTGGTTGGTTGGCTATTTGGTTGTTTGGTGGTTGATGTTTAGTTGGTGGTTGGTTGGTTGGTTGGTTATTTGGTGGTTGGTTGGTGGTTGGTTGGTTGGTTGTTAGTTGGTTGTTGGTTGGTTTTTGGTTGGTTGGTTGGTGGTTGATTGATGGTTAGTTGGTGGTTGGTTGGTTGGTTAGTTGGTGGTTAGTTGGTGGTTGGCTGGTTGGTTAGTTGGTTGGTTATTTGGTGGTTGGTTGGTGGTTGGTTGGTGGTTGATAGTTAGTTGGTGGTTGGTTGGTTGGTTGGTTAGTTGGTTGGTTATTTGGTGGTTGGTTGGTGGTTGGTTGGTTAGTTGGTGGTTGGTTGGTGATTGGTTGGTTGGTTGGTGGATGATTGGTGGTTGGTTGGTTGGTGGTTGGTTGATGGGTTGGTAGTTGGTTGGTTGGTTGGTTGGTGGTTGGTTGGTTGGTTGGTTGGTGGTTGGTTGGTGGGTTGGTGGTTGGTTGGTTGGTTGGTTGGTGGTTGGTTGGTGGTTGGTTGGTGGTTGGTTGGTTGTTTTCCCCCGACTGACTGTTTCCTTTTCAGATTGAATGGAATATGTTGCACTGTAGCAAGTTAATCATAAGTCCTGAAAAGAGAGAACAATGTGGTACCACCAAGGTGGTTAATTGGACAGGCAGTTGCCATTCCTCAGTTTGGGGGTTGGATCATTGAATCCTGTCAGAATGCTCAACATGGGTCAGATCTAGGAGGGACTTGGGGCCTCTGAAGACCAGATAGTATCCACTAGTGCTGGAACCTTCAAGGAGGCCCAACAAAGCAGATTTGGGTAGACTGCAAGACTAGAGTGGATTCAGGGTCCCACCAATGAAGCTTACCTCTGCTACCTCCATGACTTTGATAACAACTGCAAGCTATCAGGAAGGGGAAGGTTCCTCTCTTCCCCTTCCTGTTGCCTTCTGAGCCCCACCTACTAGTTCAACAATTCACAGACATGACTGCAGAGCCCAGCTCAACACCACAGAGCCAGGAGTGAGAGGATGGAATCAAAGCTGAGAGGCAATGGCTAACCCATGCATGGACTCAATGCCACAACAGGGGTGTTCTTTAACTCAGCCAATCATTCATGTTGGACTTTGGGGATGTCCCTAACTCTTTGCTGCTGTTATAGATAAGGCTTCATTAGGAAACCAGTACCTGTAGCCTTGTGTATATTCTAAACTATTGTGTGTGTGTTTGTGTGTGTGTGTGTGTGTGTGTGTGTGTGTGTGTGTGTGAGAGAGAGAGAGAGAGAGAGAGAGAGAGAGAGAGAGAGAACTAACTCTGAGTAAAATTAATTTACTGAATGACATATATATATATATATATATATATATATATATATATATGTTCACCAGACTCTTTCCCTTTCTCTGAATTTCCCAAGACTTACCCTCATTCATCTACCAGCCATCTCTGGCTTCTGATAGGTAGACATCATTATGATGAGTAGACATCACCACAGCTTAGAATCCTTTAACCCTTTCCTCAGCTTGGTGGCTCTATGCTGGATTCTAAGGAGACACTTGGACAAAGCTGGTGAGCATTGACAGCATATCACAAAAATCAAGCTTGCCCCAAATATGCCACATTGAAGAAGAAAATGCCTAAAAAAATACGAACCAAAAACTTTCCAAGTCCAAGGTGGGGAACTGGCATCCAGGTTCCTCAACCTCAAAGGCTTCCAAGGAGATAGAACCTTCAGAGACCTATCCAGGTCACACTGTAATTACATCATCAAAAGTCAAAGACAAGGAGAGGATTTTGAAACAAGCAGGGGTGTGATACACAAGGGAGCCCTTATAATACAGCCAGATCTCTCAGAAGAAAGGCATCAGGCCAGGGGACTGGAATAACAGAGTTACAGCTCTAAGCTAAAAGGAAACAGATCTGTCAATTAAGTACCCTACGCGCAGCAAAGCCACTCTTTAAGAATCAAGGAGATTCAGATGTTGCTAAATAAACAGATTCTGGGGGCGGGGGTCATTACCTACTAAGAGGGTTTGTTCGAGTTAAAACAAAAGGTGCTGAGGACAAATATCCAAGTGTAACATCACTGTAAATGCATAGGAAATAGAGTCATGTGATAGTAGGGTGATGGTCTACATTGAGGTAAAAGATTAAAGTAATAACTATAGCACACACACACACACACACACACACACACACACACACACACACACTCTTAATGGAAACATAATAGGAAATGAAGTAAATTTTGACATCAATTCCTTAAAATAAGGGCATGGACGGTAAAGGGTAGAGTTTTCAAGAGCAATTAAAGATGAGTAATGATCGGGTAAAAGTAGTGTTATGACCTGTGAAGTTTTATGTAAGCTTCATGGCAACCACTGTCATAGATACAAGAACAGAGAGGGAGTAAAAAAAATGATCAGAATGTGTTACTAGGAAATAAACAAACCACAAAGGAAAGTAACAGACAAGGGAGAAAGGAGAAACAACCTCTAAAACAAAGAAACAACAATTAAGAAAATGCCAGTAATAAGTCCGTACCTATCAATAAAGTCTCTACTATAAGTGGATTGAACTCATCAGTCAAGTAATCTGGAGTGGCTGAGGACATGTTAATAAAGAAGATTCAATTGGGTGCTGTTTGTAAGGGTTCACTGCAGCTTTAAGGACACACCTATGCCGAAAGTTAAGGAATGGGGAGATGTTTTATGTCAATGTTAGCCCTAGGAGTATGGGAGTAGCCATGCTTATATTAAGCAAAAATAGACTTAAGAGCCCATCACAAGAGGGAAGCGAGGTCATTGCGTAATGTTAAAGAGAAGCAAACTCAACAGGAAGGTGAACCGATTACATGTTGTGTGCGCTCAACGTAAATCTAAAAAAACCCAAGTATTGATAGGCCTGAACGGAGAAATAGACAGCAGTACAATAATAGGAGAATTCAATACCACATTTTCAATAACAGATAGATCACTCAGACAGAAAATCAATAGGAAAACAGCAGACTCAAACAGCACAAGAAACCAAATGGGCCTAACAGACAACACAGGGCTTTCTACCGGAGAGCATCCGGAAGACACCTCCTCCGGAGCATACCGGAAGCGTCCTCTGCCAACAAAATAAGTCTTAACACATTTTAGAGGAATGGGACACTCTGAGTGTCTTCTTCACCAGGGTGGAGTGAAACCAGAATTGATAACTAAAGAACACAGGCAAGGAGGTCACACATGCTTAAAATTAAACAGTGAACTGTTGGGCAACAAGCAAAAATTTTTATTAAAAAGGCAAATAGGGGAAATAACAA
Organism: Peromyscus eremicus; assembly: GCF_949786415.1. Lineage (NCBI taxonomy): Eukaryota > Metazoa > Chordata > Mammalia > Rodentia > Cricetidae > Peromyscus > Peromyscus eremicus. Next base: position 9,252,218 of record NC_081438.1, on the reverse strand, counting down.
GAAAAAATTATGAGTTTCCTTTAAAAGGTAGTAAGAGCGATGTTTACAGTGATTTACATCAATATTTAAAATAAGAAATCAAATAAACTATCAACACTGCACCTCAAGGAACTAAAAACAAGCAAACTGAATCCAAAGTCAGCAGAAGATAGAAAATAATAAAGACCAGAACAGAAAGGAAGGAATTGAAAACTGAAAAGGGATAGAGGGCATAGGGGAGCTAACTGCTCTGTGAGAAGAAAAATTAAAAATGACAAATCCATCGTTTGACTAAGTAAAAATAAAGATGACAGGAAAAAACAGAGTAGACATGGCAAATAATGTCACAGAAAATTAAAAATGACCATAAAGGAGTGATATGAAAAGCTATACCTCAGCTTTGAACAAAGTGGATTCCTTGAAATATTCAGCCTCTTGAGACCAATAAACTGAAACACTTAGCAGGTCAATAACAAATAGAATAATCCAATAGTCATGAACACGCCCAACAAAGAAGATACCAGAATCAACAGTTCTTCTGGTAAGTTCTACTACACAAAATCAACATTAAAAATCACATGCATACCTATTTTTGACTTAGGTAAAAAAGAAATCAATCTAGTTCTATTTACTTGTATCCAACAATTTCTAGGTGTGGTGGTTCATGCCTCTTATGCCAGCACTCTGCAAGCAGAGGCAGGAGGGTGGCTGCAAGTTCAAGGCCAGCCTTGTCTGTACAGTAAGAAGCTGCCTCAAAAAAAAAAATAAATGAACAAAACAAGTGAATAAATAAATAGGTCCTTATGAATAAACTTACCTAAGAAGGTCAAAGAATTATATAGCAATAAATATAAGATATAGATGAAAGAAAGTAAGACAGAGAAACAGATTCAAGGGCTCAAAGGCTTACTATTGTTAAAGCGTCCAAACTAGTAAAAGCTGAATATAGATTCAAAGTCAGCGCTATCAAAACTCCAATGGAACTTTCTTACAGAAGTAGAAAAAAATAATTCTGGACATTTAGAGAACCACAAATTCCAGATTGATGTATACCATCATTCCTCACAGAACCTCTTGATCTCTAGCAGTCTGTGAGTTACCAGCACTGGATTGTAGGACCTTCTGGGGAAGAACAACCAGTATCTATTTTGATCACCATGGTCTTCCCTGTTATAAGCACAAGGTTGAGCTTATAACTCCTTCAGACCCATGGCGTCCAACGTGGTGGCAAGAGTTTCCACCTAAAAACTTAGAAAAAAGATTCTAAAACGGAACTAAAAACAGCTTCCTAATTGTCTCTCTCAAATAAGCGGCAGCTGCCGGTTTGAGCTACTGGCGGGTTCCTAGTGTGCGCTCTCGACCTGCAGTATGGTAGGAATGAGGCCTCTGCAAGTAACACATTAAGCTATGTGGTGGATTTAGCCTTTGCTAGTACAAAATAAAAAAAAGAAGTTTCTGGGCTACACGCTGCTTGGATAAAAGCATAGACCCACGATAGCTCCCAGAGCTGGCGGTAAACGTAGCCATGCTGGGAAGCTGAGGTGGGCGAAGCCAGCAGCCACAGCTGCTGCAGTTTAAGGCAAGAGATTCACAATAAGACAGATTCAGATGTAATAGTTTACAATGTATGTAAAAGATACGTAGGCTTGAAAGAGACAAAAAAAGTGATATATAGAGTTATAGAAACAAATACATAGTTTTAAAAAATAAAGTCTTTAAAGAGACAGTAAAGGTAGTATAAAAAATAAGCCACGTAAAGATGACTACCACACAGAGAATCTGGATTATGTTCTCTTTGATATTCGTAACTACAGAAAAACATTTGATTGTAAAAGCTGTTGAGTTATGCCAAAATGTATATTTTAAAGGTACCTTGACTTCAAAATTTGGATATAAGGATATGTTGCTTTGGAAAAGAGTCTCTGCTTTTGTTTCCACAGAAAGCCAGAGACTATGGATTTGTTCCAGATTAAGATACATCAGGTTTGACCAGCCAAGACCCCCTGAAAGGTCTCCAATGACACCATGGCCCAGATGATTCAACATCCAGAATGGTTTCAAGTCAACTGGCTCAGATATACAGCCTCACGGACTACTCCATGATCCTAAAATTTTCTTTCTGTCTCCAGAAGATACAGCGCCCCCCTCCAGCAGGAAGTAGTAAGAGAAGCTACGCCCAAATTCCCAAATATACCAAGCTGGCTTTAGAGATGGAATTGGCTCACTCCCCCTCTAAACCCAGACATATTGCTCAAAAAAAAAAAATGGTTAAGAGATTCTTATGTCCCAAATCAGAAGAGCCCTCTGGTGTGGGACAGACAAAAACCAATATTTTTATTTAAAGCAGGTTGATTATAAATACAATCTCTTTCTAAAGAAAAAAAGGGGATAGTTTAGATATGATAGGATGAAAGGGTAGATTAATGAACCTACTTTTAAAGAGTAACAACTTGTTTAAAATGTTTTACATCGCTATAGATTTTAGTTTATTGATACAAGTTTAAACTTAATTTTGTTATACTGTATATATATTTCTATTCTTGTTTGAGGTATTATGTTTATGTAACTCATTTAAAATTATAATGGATAATTAAAAAATAGATTAATAATTAGTCATCTATGATAATCATATTTGTAGCCATGTTAGTTAAGTCTTCTAGGTATACATAGTTATATTTCAGATAGATAGGTAGTCTTCAAACACTTCAAAGACCTACAGAATATGGCATTTAAAATGTTTTAAAAATTTAAACTTTCTGGACAGTGAGACATGTCTGCTCCTGACAGCACCGATTTACTTCAGAGAGGAGGATGGGCATTGAAGACACTCCATACGGAGTTTATCTTCACCTTGACAAAAATAGCCATTTGGGCAAGAAACTGTTCTTGCCTGGACTGCCTGATCAACTGGACATGCAGGACCCATACAAAGGTGACCACTGAACTTTGCTTGACAAAATGGTCCTTCAGGTTCCTGCTTTGCAGAGAAAACTGCCAGACATTCTACAGGACACAGAGAAAAGTGAATAAGAGACTCTAGGCCTGTGGGCTGAAGACAGATGCCCCAATTTTACAAGAGAACTTTGAATGACTGTCCAGGCTGCCAGCTGTCTCTGTCTACCCTACAAGACTCCTAAGAGTTGCTTATATCCTTCTCCATTTCTCAGGTAGTAGTATATCCTTCTGAGGTCTTTGATGTGGTTAAAGACTAGATACTTACAATTTTCCTTAGTTATAATAAAAGATAAGTTAGATATAAAACCTTAAACTTACAAATATAAGATAGATAGGATCTCTTCTTTAATATTGTAACTGTAATTCTTGCTTGATAATTGTTTTGTTATATGTAATTTTACTATGTTAAAGTTAAAACCTTCCTTTTTAAGAAAAGAAAAGGGGAAGTGCTGTGGGATGGTCTGTATGTCAAGTGTGTTGCTGATTGGTCAGTAAATAAATCACTGATTGGCCATTGGCTAGGCAGGAAGTATAGGCGGGACAAGGAAAAGAATTCTGGGAAGTGGAAGGCTGAGAGAGAGACACTGCCAGCCGCCATCAGGACAAGGAAGATGTAAAGTACCGGTAAGCCACAAGCCATGTGGCAAAGTAAAGATTAATAGAAATGGGCTAAATATAAGAGTAAGAGCTAGACAATGACAGGCCTGAGCTAATGGCCAAGCAGTTTAAATAATATAAGAGTTTGTGTGTATTTTATAAGTGGGCTCTGGGACTGGCGGGACTTGGTGGCGGGAGCTGGAGAGAAATTCTCCAGCAACAGACCCATCTACTCAACAGAAGGATGGGTGAATTAGGGAATGAGTGAACGAATAAGTGAGGGATGGTGGGGTGTGTAGATGTCTGAATTGATGAAGTATGAATATTTCGTTGTGAGGAGCTGTGAATGAAAATCTAGTCTCCCCTCATGCTTTTGATTCTTGGGATGACTTTTCATTTTCTCAGAGATGAGGGGGGAAAAAGCGTCTAAGCCCAGAACTGCCATAGAACTTACCAACCACCTCCCTAAACGTAAATACCCCTTTGAAAAGGAAGAACAAGTTGAAACCCTTTCAACAGAAGCAAGTCAGAGTTTATTTTGACTTGGACATCTAGAGGGGTAAGAGTCCACCACAGTGGGAGGCATGGCTTGCGTGGTGGCAGGAGCAGAGAGCTGAGTTATCACAACTCCACCATGAAGCATGAAGCAGAGAGAGCAAACCGGAACTGGCTGGCAAAGCTATAAACACTCAAAGTCCGCCCCACTCAAAGTGACGTACTTCATCCAGCAAGGCCACACTTCCTAAACCTTCCCAGACAGTGCCTCCAACCGGGGACCAAGTGGTCCAATGTCTGAGCCTAAGGAAGATTTCTCTCATTTCAAGCAACACACCCTCCTTCTCCCAAATCTGAGAAGAAGATGAGGTGGAGGGTGAGAAGAGAGCTGAGGAGGAGTGAGGCCTGGGAGGAGGAATGGGTAGTAAGGCCAAGAAAGACGGTCCTTCCCAGGGCCTTTCTAGATGTCATGTGCCATTTATTTATTCAGTAAATAGTGAATACAATGTATATGTATTGGCTTTCCAGAAGCTTCCATCTTAGGAGGAAATGATGGCATTGCCCAACCAAGGTCTGAACCCAGAATTTTGGATTTCAAATGCAGAAGACCAATACTCACACCTCAGATAACCAACACACAGAGGATTAACTAGCTTTCCCAAGAGATCACCTAAGACTTTATAGATGAGTTCTACAAAAAAAGAAAAGACAACATGAACATGTAAAGGAGGGTGTCCTACTTATCTTCTATCAGCAAGTTGAAGCAGCCTGGGTCATCTGAATAGAGAAGCCTGGACTGAGGAATTATCTAGATCAGATTAACCTGTGATTGCATCTGTAGGGGACATGGCTGTAGGAAGGTCCAATCCACTGTGGGTAGCACCATTCCCTAGGCAGGTGGTCCTGGACTGTGTAAGAAAGCCAGCTGAGCATGAGCCTACGAACAAGCCAACAGGAAGCATCCTCCATGGTTTCTTCTCTACTTCCATGGCTGTGAGTGCCTTCTCTGATGAGAGATAATGCTGCATGGACTAGCAGGCAGGCCTTCTAGGCTCCCACCTTGAGTTCTTGCCCTGATGCCCTTCAATGATGGACCTTGACCTGGAAGTGCAAGCCAAACATGACCCTTTCCTCCCTCAAGTTGCTTTTTTGTCAGAGTTTCATCACAGCCAAAGAAAGAGAATGAGGCCAGGGGGGGGGAGAGCATCAAGGCTCTAGCTCCTGAGTGCCTCCCAGCAGGAGGTAAGCCTGCTTTGCCCCCTCTCCCCATACCCACCCTCTTCTTGCCAATGACACATCCCTGTGAAATCTACAATTCAAGAAACCCCATCCACCCCGAATAAATGTGTATCATGTGGGGCTGAGCTTGGCTCCTCAGGGAAACAAACAACTTTCCTTTGATCAAAGTGCAGTCACAGGGCTGAACATTTTTAGATGAAATAATTAGTATTACCACAATGACGGGAGATTTATCCCAGCCTCTCCACATGCTAATGAAATCTTTACACACTGCATTAATTGTGCTCAGCAAGTAGGCAAACCTTAACAGGGCTGCCCCGGGGACTTGAAAACAACACCAAACAGAAGCTGAGATCAAAGGCAGATATACACTTTAGCCATTAAGCACCCCAGAGTGATCCAGAACCTTCTAAGGCTCTCCAAGTACTCAAACCACAAACCTCTTCCTTCGTTCCAACAGATGGCCCTGTCCTTCTCCTTGGTCTACTCTGCCCTCAGAGCCTTTTCATCCTACCGCAGAAATATTCGTGAGGCCCAGAGAGATGGCTTAGTGGCTAAAGGCATTCACCATCAAGTCTCACAACCTGAGTTTGGCCCCGGGCACCCCCATGGTGGAAGGAGAGAAATGACTCCTAAAGTTGTCCTCTGACCTCCCCGTGTGTACCATGACATGCCTCCCCATCCGCAAATAAATTGTAATTTAAAAAATACATTCATTGAAAGTATCCAATTCTTAGGCAAGGAGGTTGTTCAGTGCATTAAACACATGCCATGCATGTGTGAGGACCAGCCTGTTTGGTTTCTGTTCTCCACACAGTCAGGAATCCACTCTTACTCCATCATTGTATCAGTCAGCTGTGCTGTGCAAGAAACTATCAAAAGATTAGTTTATGGGGCTAGAGAGATAGCTCAGAGGTTAAGAACACTGACTGTTTTTCCAGAGGACCTGGGTTCAATTCTCAGCACCCACACAGCAGCTCACAACTGTCTGTGATTCCAGTTCCAGGGGATCCAACACCCTTACCCAGACATATTTGCAGGCAAAAGACTAATCAATGGGCATAAAATAAAAATAAGCAAATCATTTTTTAAAAAGCTTAGCTTCTACAGATATATTATTTTCTAGTTTCCGTGGGTCAGGAGTCTAGATCTGACTTAGCTACGGATTCCTCTACTTTGGGTCTCTCCCAAGGCTGCACACAAGTTGTCAGGGTTTGAAGTCTTTGAAAGTAAGTAGCAAAAGATTCCCTTTCAAGACCACTGTGCTCTTGGCAAGACTTGGGTCCTCATGGATTGTTGAACTGAGGGCTCCTGCTCTTTGCTAGCTAAGTCCCTGCCATGTGGGTTACCTCTCATAAGCAGGCAACTCAAGAAGTCCACAGAGTCTGCTCACAAGATGCCGTTACCTGCTGGGCCATCTGAATCCCCCAAAATGTTTTTGCAGTGGGATGTAAAGAAACTGGAGGCAGAGTAGACACAGAGAGGAGTAGGGTCCCCTGCTGGAGCAAACAAATCTTTTCAGGGAACAGTTCCATGAAAACCCCAATAAAATCTGTACCCTCCTATGTTCCTGTACAGCAGCCATATCTCCTGACTTCACACCCATGCACCTGGGGGACACACTTCCTGCTTATTAGTCTCATGAGAGCACAGCAAACCTGCTCTCAGGTGCACACCCCCGGCCTACCTCAGAGGCTAGCTGACTTCTAACCGTCAACAAACGTGCTAACGTGACAATGAATGAGCTGTGGGGGGATGGATTGTGGGGAGCACTCTTCCTTGCAGATTCAGTCAGTAACTGAATATTGAAGGTGACGCGCCTTGGGAGGGCACTCAGAGAGGACAGCCGTGACAAGCTAGGTGAAGGCTGTGCTTGTTTGTGTGGAGTCTGGTGGCCAGTGGGAGAGGGTACTAACTAAGTAAACCATGGCACCATGACCCGCTCCAAGTCCATTCCTGTTAACCAAGAAGGGGTATGGGAGAGGCACCTAAACCTGTCTGTGGTGTCAGGAAAGGCTTGCTGGAGAAGGTGGTGTTGTGGTGAAGCCAGCAAGACAGGGGCCAAAGGGAGGAATGAACACATATCTGTTATTCCATCTGTCCCTGCTCATCAAATGCCACTCATCTGCCTTGCCTTTTATCAGACAGGAAAACTCCACCGTGATATTTACGGCAGACTACTCTAAACTCAGAGGCTATCTTCATTTGATTTGTTACCCTGGCATAAAGCAACTTTGGGCTGATTGGCCTTACAATTCCAGGTCACAGTCTGTCACTGAGGGGAAGTCGAGGCAGGAACTCAAGCAGCCAGCCAGGCACCTCCCATCCCACTCAGGAGCAGCGAGGAAGGCACATACACCCTTGTTTGCTCTCACCTCCCTTTCTACACTCTTACGTAGTTCAGGACCTCTGCCTAGGGAATGGTGCCGCCCCTAATGGACTGGGCCTTCCTACATCCATTAATAATCAAGAAACTCCCCCACCATGCATGCCCACAAGCCAATTGGAGCTACAAAATTCCCCACTAAGACTCTCTTCCCAGGTGATCCTGAGTTGCGTCAAGTCACAACTGTCCACGCATACCCATCATGGTGGATACAGGGGGCCTCGGTTCATTTCAGCTCTGCTCATCAATAAAAATGAGATGAAAACTAAGAATGTGGTGAGCATTCGGGGAGATAATGCATTCAAAACCCCACACACAGATGGCAGAGCCTGCCCGAGCTGTCAGCTGCCCTTCGGCATCTGGCTACCTCATTGGAGTCCAGGCATCTTGAAGAGTTTGTATGTTCCCACACCAGGCCTCCCAGCAGTTTTCACGGAATGTGTCATGCGGTTGGTCAGATAAAGTCCTGTGCTGATTATTGGCAGGGCATTGTTGACAACGATGCGTTCTTGGGCTGGTGGCGCTGCTCAGCCACGGAGCGCTTGCTGAACACACATCAGACCCCCACCTCCAGATCAGTAAGAAAAGAGTAATAGTGTAGTCCCTCTCACCGTGTATCTCTCTGTCTCTGTCTGTGTCTATGTCTGTATTCCTGTCTGTCTGTCTCTGTCTGTCTGTCTGTCTGTCTCTGTCTCTGTCTCTGTCTCTCTCTCTCTCTCTCTCTCTCTCTCTCTCTCTGTGTTTATATGTGTGTGTGTTTCTGTCCTTATGGCTGGAGGCCAGAGGCTCATATCCTCAATCACACCCTCTACCTTATCTGTTTGTTTGGAGACAGAGTCTCTCCATACAGTCCTGGTTATGCTAGAACTCACTATGTTGACTAGACTGGTTGGGAACTCACAGAGATTCGCCTGCTTCTGCCTCTGCCTCTGCTGGGATTAAAGGCATGCGCCACCACATCTGGCTCCATCTTATCTTTTGAGACAGAGTCTCTCACTGAAGCTGGAGTTCATGGATTCAGTGGCCAGCCAGCAAGCCCCAGAGATCCCCCTGTCCCCATTTCCCCGTCATTGAGACAACAGATGCATGTCACAGTGTCGGATGTCTTTCGTGTTAAGGTTTGTTTCTGTGGTGCTGGGCATGGCCCGGCCTCTGACTCTCAGGCACATCCCCAGCCCTGTGCCCGGCAACCTTACATGAGTTCTAGGCATCAAGTCCTTAGGCCTGTGCAGCAAGCCCCTTACCTATTGAACCATCTCTTCAGACCCCTATGCTTTAACCAACCATAAGTCAAACTGAGTCATCCTCACAGCCCTGGGGCCTTCTATTGTCAGCTAACTATTTTAGCATAGTTAGGAAAACCCAGTATGAAAAATGCAGTCACTCTGCTTCCCTGTGATCACAATCCCATGGCTAAAAAATACATTTCATTTTTATATTATGTATGTGCATTTAATTATTTTAATATGTATGCCTATGTGTGTATATGAGCACATGAATGCAGGTACCTGCAGAGGCCAGAAGAGAGTGCCAGGTCCTCTGGATCTGGAGTTACAGGGAATTATCAGCCATTCAATATTCTTAGCTATTGAGCCATGTCTCCAACCCTACACACACATATTTTTTTTTGAGACAGGGTCTCTCTATATAGCTCTGACTCTTCTGGAACTCACTATGTAGACCAAGTTGGCCTTGAACTCACAGAAATCTTCCTGCCTCTGCCTCTCAAGGGCTGGGATTGAATAAAAGCATGCACCACAATGCCCCACTTCCAACCCTCTACACGTTTTTAACTGGGAATTCTATTTTGTACATTCATGTGCTGCAGGGTGACATTCTGGTCAATGAAACACAGCTCACACCACAGCAGTTCCCTAAGATTATGTGGAGCTGCTGGGCATGGTGGCACATGCCCATAATTACAGTATGCAGGGGGCTGGGGCAGGAGGATTGAAATTTTGAGGCCAATCTAGGCTGCAGTGAGACCTTGTCTTAAATACTAGGGCAACTATCAATTATTATTATTGAATAAATGAATGAATGAAGGAACAAATGAATGAATGTAGATTATGATAGACCTGAGAAGAATCCTGCACTACAGTGGCACTACAGCCATCTCAACACTGGGATGTGATGTATTTTCATGTCTGTGGTAACACTGGTGAACAGCGATTAGTCAATTGTCTAAAAGCTCGTTAAGAATGAGTTGTTGAAGGACATAGTTGAATGGACAAAATGCTTCCTGCTCAAGCAAGAAAACACAGGTTTGGGTACCCAGAGATCCCATAAAGTCCAGATACAACCCACACTTCTGAACCCAAACCCTGAGGAGTAAGACAGGTGGATCCCTGGAGCTCACTGGCTGGTCGTACTCACCAGAATGGAAGCTCCAGGTTCAGTGAGATCCTGCCTCAGCCAATAAGATGGAGAGTGGTGAAGGAAGGCGCCCAACACGGGACTCCGGTGTCACATAACCCCACAGACTTGCTCACTAAAAAGACAAGATGTGTCGTGTCTTATTTGGCAGGAGGTGGGACCCTTGACTGGTGCATGGCAAACAAGTGCTATGGACCTAAACTGCATATTCAGTCCAGGGAAAGGTTATTTTACAGCGCTCTATCAGCAGAGCCCACGAGTATGAAACTATAGTGCTTAACAATTTAGCTACCGCGCCTAATACTTAACCATGAAGGTAAAGGACTATTGTTGATTCTGACTTCACCGTGATGTTTGTTTCGTGGCTGATCTGAGTGTGCACAACTGTCCTCATTAAAACACAGTGTTTTCCACAAAGCCACCCAGAGCGACAGACCTACAGATCTAAGTTTGTGCACATGCCCAATAAGAAACAATGTGGTGACCAACCAGCCTAATGATGTGCTTCTCAGAACACACTCTCATCATTAAGGGGGTGGGGGTGGGGTGGAACTATATTTAGCCCTGGGTTCTGGGTGTCAAAGGCTTCAGGTTCCCTGCAGAGTCATCAGGAGAAATATGATCAGTTTCCCTCCCAAGTCAAAGGAGCAACATCGCTGCTGGAATGTTCTCACACTCATGGATTCCTTTACAGGGGCTGAGGATAGATGAGAAGTACCTGGTTGGAAAGAGTGGGGACCAGAGCGTGGTCCCCAGTACCCACATAACAGCAGGGCATGGCAAAATACTCCGGGATCCCAAAGCCAATAAGGTAGAAGACAGATCCTGGGGCTCACTGGTGGCTAGCCTAGCCAATTGGTGAGCTCCAGGTCCAGGGAGAGTCCCTGTCTCAAGTGGAGAGTGACTGAGGAAGATACATGGCATCCACCTCCGGCCTCCTCATATAGAGAGACTGGGGGAGGAGGCAGGTTTCGGGCCTGGATTCCAGGACGGTTTCCACAAAGCTTTAAAAACAGACCATCCCAGCCTGGAAGTCTGGATACTGCTTCCCGTCTCTCATCTGCAACCTCCCACCTCTTTCTCTGGCCCAAGTGCATCTCGGGTAGCCATGTGTGTGTCTTCCTGAGTGTGTGCAGACTTGGAAATGGGACATGGGGATGGCTTTACTTAGAGGCATCTTAAGTGGAAACAGCCCCCATACCACAAACAAAACAACCCCAAATAGAGGCTCTTGGACGCCTTCAGCCTTGGGGAGAAATTGAACGATGACCATTTTGCAGGAAATGTGAGCACCTCCAGCTTGCTTCCCCTTTGAGGGAGCCCGGCTTCCCAGCTGGATGAGGCCTCTGGCCCCTTTCCTAGGACAGTGTGAACCTTGTTTTGTACATTGGTAGGAGACGCACACAGGTGTTTGTTTTCTTCTCAGCCTGGAAGCAGCATCAGGTGACCGTGCTCAGCCCCACATGTGTCAGGAATTGGACACCCCGGGCCAGGAGCTGAGGGCGTTCATTCTGCTCATGGTCAAGCCTACTTCTGGTGTATTTTTTTTAAAAGAGAAACAGTGTTTCTCAAGGTGCAGTCTGAGGCCGTCTAGAATATATGTGGACAGGTGAGGTGGAACACTAAAATGTTCTAGAACATTCCAACTGCGTCTGTGTGAGAGTCTCCCGGGAATCCGGTCTAAAAGGACATGCCAATGCAGAGGGTCTGGGCAGACCTTGTGATGGCTGATAGTGGTTGATGGTTGATACTGTCAACTTAATAAGAGCTAGGATCCCCTAGGAGACGGCATGCCTATGAGGAATGGTGTAGATTAGATAAATTGAACTGAGAAGACTGACCCTGCGTGTGAGAAGTGCCATCCCACGGACTGGGGTCAAGACTAAACAAAAAAATGAGAAACCGAGCTGAGCACCAGCATTCATCTCCCTCCGCTTCCTGTCTATGGATGCCATGAGACCACCTGCTTCTAGGGGCTACCACCATGGCATACTGTCCTTGCTTTCTGAACTAAAAAGTAAGCCTTTCTTCCTGGAAGTTTCATTGTGTTACAGGCATGAGAAAAGTCACTAATGGAGACCCCAGGGTTCTGCATTTTTCCTGGCTGTGAGAGACTCCTGCTCTAGCTGCCAGCCTGAAGACATCCCACCACCAAGCGGCATCCCAGCTCTGAGGACGCACAGCAAAGCCCTGCGCACTCCAGGGATGAAGTCCTGAAGTCAGCAGAGAGTCTCTTATGAACGTTTCCTTTACAAACGTAAACTCTAGGCCAAGAATGGATGTACACGCTCCTGTATTCACACCTCTCAGGTGGGAAGCAGGAGAATCAGGCATTCAAGATCATCCTTGGCTACATAATGAGTTAGCCGGGACTGCATGAGGTCTCCAAGGGGACTAACAAGCGTGTAAAGAGGTGACCAGCTTTGGTAGTGACCTCAGAAATCCTAATGAAACACATCAGATAGTATAATTTACCAGAAAAGCTACAGTTTAAAGGACAGAGGATGCCAAGGCTGAGAAGAATGAGCATCAATTTATGCCAGCACATAAATGTACACGTTGATGTGAGGTCATACATAAATGCAAATACTTCTGAAAACCAGTTGGCCATCCCTATGAATACACACACGTCCTTTCTCTCAGCCACTTCATTCCTGGGAAGGTGCCTAGCAGACATGAACACACCAAGGTACAATGGGGACCCCCTTGACAGTAATTCCAGACTGGTGACAACTCAAATGCCCACCAATGGCAAAATGGGCGAGCAAGTCAAGGTGGATTCACAGGGCACCATGACCATTCAGCAAACAGCTTCACACACAACAGAAACAAAGCTCTTTGACTCCCTGACAGAGGATTCACAGATGGCGGTGAATGTATGAAGGGAAATTCCCACAGAATCCAACCACACCGCACACAAGAGCATTCTGCAAGGATGATCAGCTGATCAGAACTTCGGTGATTGCGGGGAGGTTGGAATGTTGTGGGTCTAGACCCTGAATACAATTTATTTTGGGTATTGTTAGCCTCATTAAGGGTCATCTCTCAACTGTCCCTGTGTCTGTCAGGTGAAACCTTTTGGAATGCATTGATTTAACAGACCAACCAAATGACTAAGGGTAGGTCAGACGGCATCTGAGGTCTGCAACAGAGACTCCCCTACTTTGACGTAACTTACCTGCCTGAGGTGTACATTACCCACCAATGTATCTGCATAACGTGTTGACTTATGTTTCTGTTGTTCTGTTGCTGTGAAGCTGTTTTACCACGAAGCATGGGATTATGGGGTTGGGGGTGACCTGGGTCTGTGACCACAACACTTGTGTTTGGCTCCAGAATAAATTCTTCTGTCCTCTTTGAAGTGAGAATTGTGTTTTATATCGACGAGTAAGAGCCAATTAGGAATACACTTGGTTTATACTAAATGCAGAAGCCCATAGTCCTTAGTGTTTGTTCTGAGTCCCAAGAGAGGTGCCTTTGGGGGGTGGGGAGATGGACGCGAGTTAGAAGTGGGGAGATGGGATGGTTATGTAGGGCAGACAATGTTCTATTTTTTTCTGAGCTGGAAGGACGCTCAATTGTCACCACGTTCACTGAGGCATCCCCTACGCTGTGTGTGTGTTTCTAGAAGTCCACTTTCATTCATAAGAAAGATTTCTTAAAAAAAAAAAAAAAAAAGTCAGGAGGCCCCGCTGTAGCTGCCACCCCTAACTTGATGTTCTTCAAAATCCTCGAGGGCTGTTTGCCTTTGGATTGGGAGGATGTCAGTTCTGAGACTCCGCCATCAGACCTCCCTGCTCGGGGCCGGCAGCCCGGACGGATGCCTGGGTCTGGCCTCAAGCCAGCTTCTTCCACTCTTTTGTGCAGCTCAGGTGGGAGTGTTTTCCCAGCGTGCTCCAGGCCCCTTCGGTGGGAGGCCTGGGTTTTGTTTCTTCATTGTCGTCGCCCTTCCCCGTGGAAGAGAGAGAAAGGAGAGCCCATTAAACTGTGACAGGCGGATACTGAGCCACACAGCTGGGTAAATAGAGCCCGGGTGTGTGGTGGGGGATGTGTTTTTTACCCATGGCTCACACTCCCTGAAGACGTAGACTGGAAGCCTGCGGTGAGTGGGTCTCTCGACCTACACCAACCACATCCTTCAGCACCCACAGTTTTGGGGGGTAATTCTCATTGTTTTGAGGAACTGTATACTCATCATTGTCCCTTCTACGTTTCCTTTCTCTGGGATTTCTCTAGAAAACTGGCTCTGCACCCCACCTTTGGAACAATGAGCCTTGTAGTGTCTATTGTGAAACTCTAGCTTGGTTTTCATGCGGGGAGTAGAATAAGGGGGTGAGGGGACGCTAATAATTCGTCATGAAGTATGGGAGATGGAAAGATCTATGATCAGACATCACAGTTAATGTATGACCTTGAAGTCACCGGAAAGCAGTGCTGTGTGAGTCCGAGAGATCAAAGTTCAAGTTCAAGCTGACGAGCTTATAAGGAGCAAGTTGCAGGAAATGGTTCTGAAAGAAGACAAAAATGGAACTGAGGATGTAACTCAGTCGGTAGGGCGCTTGCCTAGCATGCCTGAAGGTTTGATCCCCAGCCCCACATAACTGTGTGTGGTGGTATGTGTCTGTCACTCCAGCAATTGAGGGGTGGAGACAGGTGGACCAAGAAGTTCAAGGTCAACCTCAGCTACATAGGAAGTTCTAGGCCAGTCTGGGCTACCTGAGACTCTACCTCAAAATAGACTAAGTAATTAATTAAACTATATTTGCATAAAATAATACCCACCTCCCCAGCTCCAAAGAGTCTGTTGACATTTTGTGAAGCACTTAGCAGGGAGTGAGGCCTAGGGAACCTTTACTACATGCTAACTGTCAGTGGTAGGATATTCCTACCTATGGATATAATAGTTGACTGTTATGAAGGATGATAAGAATAGTTCAAGGTGACGGGCTCGTATTCCCGTCTATAATTCATCTCCACACTCAGAAGTGTAAATCCACCCTGTGTTTGGTTCTTGGTTTTAATCATGCTCATGTATTCCATGAGGCAAAAATCTGATCAGGGTCTGGAAGAGATGGCCGATGTCTGTTCTGCTAGAGTCAGGCAGGACAACTCATACGCCAGCATAGAGAACGCCCTCCTGAGCCCCTGTACCTGGCCAGGATGGCGGGAAGCTGGCTCAGCAGGCCCTGTTGGTGGCTGAGCTGAGCCGGAGTCTGTGCCAAGATGGAGGCCTGTGGGTGGCTGGACTTGCCCCTGGATGCTCAGCATGGCAAATGCTTCATTTGCTTTTTTGGAGTTTAGCTCTGAAATGGCATGTTATCATTTTTGTACCACTCACCCATAGTGTCTAATGTCCACATAGGTTCATGTAAAAGACTCATAAATTCCTCTTCCCTAAGAAAAAGCTACCAAAAGGTTTGTGTCCTATGCATATGCATGTGTGTGTGTGTGTGTGTGTGTGTGTGTGCACGCGCGCGCACAAGCATGCATGTGATCACATGTGTGTGAGCTGATGTGCCCAGGTGCGTGTGCCTGCAAATGGCCATTGTGTTGCTCTGCTGGGTCCCGAGCTGACATTTCCTTTGCTGTTATTCCAAGTTTATTACCATGTCACAGCAGGGCTGTGGATGCCACTCTGTGTAGAGTGCCTGCCTTGTACGTGCAAGGAGTTCTGTTTTATTCTCAGAACTCATGGGAAGGGGGGGGAGAAGGGAGGGGGGAGGGAGGGAGGAAGAAGTGAGGGAAGGAAGGATGGACAGAGGAGAGAGGGAAGGAGGGAAATGAGAGGGAGGGAGGGAGGGAGGGAGGGAGAGAGGGAGGAAGAACTGGGGTGGCAGCTTGGCACCCCAGCACTGGACATGGAGATAGGCAGATCCCTGGGGTTCACAGCCACTGCCTGCCTGATCAGCAAGTTCCAGGCTGGTGAGAAACCTTGTCTCAAAAAATAAGGTGAATGACAAGCTGAGGCTGTCCTCCAGCAACCCCTCTTCCCTGCCCCCCGCCCCACACACACAGTGAAGGAATGGGGTATCACAGTCTAGCAGAAAGATTCAAATGGCACTGTGTGGCATTTTAAAGTTCACCCCAGCTGTGACCGGCAGGTTGAAGACTCTATTTATCCCAGTCCGGAAGTTCAGGTGTTTCCTGAGAGTCAGGGCCTGTTCCAGGGACCCAAGGCCGAGCCCCAGGAGCATCCCTCTGTCTCCTTGTTCTCCTCCTGAGACTGCTTCAGCTGAGGTCCCTCACTGGCTTTCTGCACAGGTGTCATGAGCCGGATGGCGTCGGCGCCTTGCAGAGCTTCTTGCTGGGGGTGACAACACCCCCCCACACACACACACACGCATACACACATACTTGTTGATTCAGAGGCCGTGGAGTAAAGGGAGGGAGAAAAATCAGGAAGGAATAGTAGACAATAAGACATAAATTGATAGATGATAGATGGATGACAGACACATAGAAAAAAACAAACAGTTGCCAACCCCAGATTGGATGAAGATGAAAGCAGGATCCTGGGGAGCATGCCTCTGTTCAGTCTCTCTGGGAAGACACTCCTTTAGAGATGCAAGGATACAGATGCCCCAAGATGTCACCGTAGAACACCGGCCTAGTGTAGACAAGCTGCCTAACATCTGACTAGTTCTAAATATTTGCACAGTAGACTACCACACTCTGGCCCTTCCCTTCCATTTGCTGGATAAACACAGCTGGCCTGAAAAGAAGGGATGAGGTCTTCGCAGGGAGAGGGTCCTCAGAGGCTTCTTTTCTCATCCAAAGCCCACTTTACACAAGACAGATAAATACGCACGCATGGAGAAGGACTGCGTTGAGTTCCCTCTGAGTGGCTTTGACAGCTTTATTTCAATTTGACTTGGAGGAGTTGACTCTCAAGGAGATGGGTCTTCTTAAGACTCAAAAAAAAAAAATCCACAGTGGAAAGATTCACACCAGTCTTGGAGTGCTGGAGGGGAGCTGGGAACAAAGGGTAGCCATCCTTAGGGGCAACCCAGCAAGTGTGGGGGTGCGAACTATGTCATAAGCTGGGAACAAATAACCAGAGTATAGATGCGTGCATGTGAATGCATCCATACAGCTGGAGAAATAGGTTTTAAATCCGTGAGTAAAAACATGAGCAGAATGGAATTTATAGATCAGCAACTGTCATCTAAATTTACTATACACACACACACACACACACACACACACACATACACACACATACACACTGTTCTAAAGGGGGAGAGACTTAAGGGTCTATTTCAGATCTATATATGAAAGTGAATACTTTCAGATATATAGGGGAGAGAGGTCAAGAGCAGAGATGGTAAAGGAGGCCACATGTCTATGCGCATGTGCAATATGCATGATACGAACAATGCAGTGCATGCAATATAATGAACACAGTACACACAATAGGGTACGTGCAACACCTTCAACACAATAATCAATATAATATGTGCAATATGATAATAGAACCAAATATCTGCAATACTACACCAACAGCACACAATATTCATACAATGCACACACTTCAGTGCGTACAATACATACACTGTACACAGTTTGTCACACACAGTACATACTACAGAATCCATCACATACATAATGTGTAGCCCAACACATACAATGCACACAGGACCCTTTGTCTCTGTGCAGTGACACGACCTGGGACAGGTGCTTGCACGTACTAATGTGGCCATTTGTCATCCCATGATGAGCATGTTCACCTCTGGCCTGAGTCTGAGCTGAAAGGAAACCTACCCATGTGTCAGCATGGTGACCTCGTGGGAAAGGCCAGGGGCTGGTTGCTGTGTTCAGTGCACTAGTTTCTGGTCCAAAGTTGGCTGAGCCATGTCGAGGGTGAACAGACCCCGTCCTTTAAGGATACCGTTTTCATCATCACTAATTGGGCTGAGCCACGTGTGACAAGCCTGTGGTTTCGCCTTTCAGGCCTGGGGAGCCTCATTTCCTCCCTCCAGTCCTGGGGATTGACTTCTCAGCAGGTGCCCATCCTATGGTGAGCCAGGGAGATCACTTTTCGGATATGACTTGGAAATGATGGATGGATTTCCATCTTCCCAGAGGAGAGGTCTTTTCCCAGCCACCAGCCACACTTTCTAGATGGCACCATCCGCCATCATTACAGTGTGAAAAGAAAGTTCTCAACATGTCTAGAGATGTCCATGCTTACAGCACTCTCAGAAGTTGTGGATGGTTAAGGAATTATTATCGATGAAATAAATAATAAATAAATAAGAAGAATAGTCCATGAAATACCTGTAGTCAAACACACACACACACACACACACACACACACACACACACACACACACACACACAAACTTTTGAACCCTGTCCTAAATGTTTCCAGGATATTCTTTCTCATGCAATATTTGCAATTCTACCATTACAATAATAATAATAATAATAATAATAATAATAATAATAATAATTTCATCAAGTTGGGGCCTACTGTGCACAAAGCCCTGGGTTTAGTCACCAGCAGTGTGATGATGATTAACGATAAAAATAATGTCATGGGTTGATTTGTTGTCTTGTCAAGTACTCCACATAAAGCTGACACTGAATGTCAACATCCAATATTGTCCTGTCTGTTTCACAGACAATGAAGCTGAGGAGTGGGGGCCATGTCACTCACTGGAGGCAACATAGTTAACATGTGACATTGCCACCATAACAGCCACGTCTCTCAGAAACGGAGTCTTGCCCTTTGATAGTTAGACCTAAGCCCATAAGCAAATGTGTCATGTGCCACATAGAGAGATAGATACATAGATAGATAATTAGCAGAAGGAAGATAGATACATAGATACATAGATAGATAGATAGATAGATAGATACATACATACATACATACATACATACATACATATATACATACATACATAAATAGATACATAGAAAGATGATAGAAAGATAGATGGGTGGGTAGATAGATAAATAGATAGATGATAGAGATAAGTAGATAGATAGACAGATAGATCATAGATGATAGAGATAGGTAGATAGACAGACAGATAAGATTAACAGATAGACAATAGATAGATGATATACAGGTGACAAATAGATAAAAGGGAGATACATAGGTTGTAAGTAGTTATGCTGATACATGGATAGATGATAGCTAGCTAACTAGATAATTCACAGACAGACAGATGAATACATAGATCATGGATAGATGACAAATTTCAGCGACAAGTACCTTGCCAGCTCCAACCCCATCTTGATGAAGTTATTATTTACTTTGTAGTAGTCGAATTGAAAATTGCACTCAGACATCCATAACTGTTCACCGGGCCCCCATTACACGCCAGACACCCTTGTAGGGCCGCTGGCGAGGAGCTGCAAACACGAGTGACAAAGGGTAAACATTCATTGGAATTCTAGATTTAGTGTATCACATAAACGTGGCTTCCCCAGAAACCAAGAGCGAGGCCCATGCTTAGATGTTACTATTTCATGGGTATGAGTGATGCAGCAGGAGAGGAGGGAGGGAGGCCAAGGAAGCACAGGAATGCATTGCCGCTGACGGGCCACCTGAGGGTACAGAGCTGTGAGAAGCCAGCGACAAGGGACTGGGATGGGCAAGCAACACCTGAGGCTCACACATCTCCGCCAAGAGGCTCCCAGGAAGAGTGCTCCCACTTTCTACCTGCATGTTGTAGAGTCTGTTGTCCCACCCTGTGACATCCAAAGGAAAGACTTGGGGCCAGAAGGAAAGAGGGTCACTGAGCAGGTCTGGGGGAAGGGAACCTGTGCAGTTCCTCTCCGTGAGCGACGGTCAGACCCTGCCTAGAGCCAGGCGCTACAGGGCAACTTGAATCAAAGATCACTGAGGCCAGGAGATGAGAAGCAAGGCAATGTCTCTGGACCAATTCGTAACCCATCGGGTCCAGTATCCAAATATCCCTAGGAATGGCTGTACACTTGCCACAGACACACAGGTATGGGAACAAGTGGTAGGAGAGGATTTCCCACATGTAGACAGACTCACTGGTCTTCACCATGACCCTAGGAGCCAAGCAGTGCTGGGGGCCTGTCTCCATGCACAGAGGAGAGTCAGGGTGTGAGCCTGAGGCTGGTTGCTAGGGTTACACAGACAGAGAATGATGGATGAGCTGAGACTCAAACTTGGACCTCCAACTCCAGGGCCCTTTCCTTGGTATCCAAAAGTTCTGAATTCTTGTCCTATCCTATTTCATGAAAAGACAGCTGGGTGGGGGAAGAACAGCTGCCCTCAGCCTCATAAAAGATGAGGCTCTCACCCCCCACTGCTATGAAAGGAAGGGAACGAATCCTTTGGTTCTAACTTGAAATAAGGACAATTTAGCTAAGATATTGTAGGGTGAGGGGGAAACGTTTTCCCAATCCCATCCTGGAAGGGGTTTAGCCCATTAGGCCATTCATTTCCAGTTACTGTGTCTGTGACACTGAGGGTCATGTTTCTCTGTGACTCAGTTTTCTAATTTGTAAAATGGAAACTATCATGGCACCTGACCCAAAGGACAACTGTGCTGATTTTTTACTTACAATTGACAGTGTGAGTGATTAAAATTGAGTATTATAAGTGTTACTATTTTAAACTACTTTTATCAATTGACAATGGTTGGCTGGGGTCTCTCTAGGCAGGCTATCTATCTCATCATTGGCTGAGTGAGGCCTCTCTAGGCAGGTTATCAATCTCATCATTGGTTGAGTGGGATCTCTCTAGGCAGGCTATCTATCTCATCACTGGTTGAGTGGGGCCTCTCTCGGCAGGATATCTGTCTAATCACCGGTTGGTTGAGGTCTCTCTAGGCAGGCTCCCTATCTCATTACTGGTTGAGAGGGGCCTCTCTAGGCAGGATATTTGTCTCATCACTGGTTGGTTGGGGTCTTTCTAGGTAGGCATTTATCTCATCACTGGTTGAGTGGGTTCTCTCTAGGCAGGATATCTATCTCATCACTGGTTGGTTGGGGGTCTTTCTAGGCAGGCTATCTCATCAGCTCACATTCTAGTTCCTTCTCAGAAATCCTCAGTGGTTACACACAAGGCCCCACAAAACAGGCCTCCCTCATACTTTCATCCTCTCCCCTTATCAACGATGCTTTACTCTATCTCTGAGACAATTCCATCACCCAGCCAAGGACATCTACCAGTTAAGAAGGTAGGTTGGTCCTTTAGGGCTCATCCTGTCATTTAAGGCACTCAGGTGGGCTTTCTCTTCTGAGCCAATTCTAGCTTATCATAGCTGGCTGGGCTGCCACTTGTATTGACATAGATTCTGGGGCCATCTTTATGCTCAGCAGGCCTGATAAATTGTAGGTGTCTCCCAGGGGCAAAGGGTAGGGAGTAGAAACATTCACTTGCTATTTTTGGTCAAGGGGAAGATTTTGCCTTGTCAAGTTCTCCCTCTTTTGTCAAGCTGGACCACATTTCTCCATCACCACTTCCAGATATGTGTTGGTGTTCTGTTTCCTAGCCTATGGGTGCCTTTACATACTTGATGGTGGTTAAGGATTGTCTTCAGAGGCAGAAAGGTGAGGCTGTGTGGTTTCTGTTTGTTGATATTGTTGGTGTTTTGGGTTAGGGAGATGGCCATGAGAGGATAATAGTGGTGATGCTGATGATGCTGGTGATATTGGCACCGTTGTGGTTGGCAGCTTCAGAGGTCCTGATGGTAGTGGTGGTTATGTTAAGTGACTTATGACACTGGGATAGTGGTGGTGACTGTGGTGAATGATAGTAATGGTGGTGGCGGTGGTGATGGTGGTAACTGTAGTAAGGGTGGTGATGATGGTGATTCTGGTAGTGATGGTGATGGAAATGATGATAACAGTAGTGGTGGTGATGGTGGCTGTGGTGATGGGGAAAACAGAAGATGCAAGTGGGGGTGGTAGCTGTAGTGATGATGGTGATGATGGTGGTGGTGGAAATAGAGGATGGAGGTGATGGTCTAGCTGTGGCGGTGATAGTGGTGGTGATACAGTGGTAGTGGAGATGATGATGGTGTGGAAATAGATGATGCAAATGGTGGTGGTAGCTGTGGTGATGATGGTGATGATGATGATGAAGGTGGTGGTCTAGCTATGGTGGTGATGGTGGTGGTGATGGCAGTGGTAGTGGAGATGATGATGGAAGTGATGATGGAGGTGATGGTCTCGTTATGGTGATGATGGTGGTGGTGGTGGGACTAGATCATGAAGGTGGTGGTAGTGGTGGTGATGATGATGGCAATGGTGATTCTGGTGGTGATAACAGCATTGCCACTGGTGGTGGGTTGCTGGGAGTGATGGTGGAGGTAGAAATGATGGAGAGATGTGGTGATGATGGTGATGATGGTGGAAATAGATGATGGAGGTGGTGGTGGTATCTGTGGTGGTGATGATGGTGGTGGTGGTGGTGGCGGTTTTAATGGAAATCATGATGGCCGTGATGATGGTGATGGTGGAAACAGAGATGGAGGAAATGATAGTGCCTGCTGTGATGATGGCGATGGTGGTACTGAATTTCTGTTAATGGTCTCAGTGTGGGTGGAGCTATTTCTGGCAGTGGTAACAACGTTGCTGTTGGTGGTGGGTTGCTGGAGATAGAGATGATGGAGAGATTTGGTAACAGTGGTTTTCCCCTCCTCTTCCCACGTATGGACTGCCTTGTCATACTTCATTGAGAGAGTGAGTACTATAGATCTAAAATGTCATCTTCCAACTATTAAACCTATGTTGACTTCCTTTCACACATACCCAGATTTTCAGACATTTGTCACATTACCAAAGAAAGGCACACAGGCCTGCAATGAACCCAGATTCGTTGTTATGATTGAAATGAACTTTTGGCAAGATTGTATTGTGATGGAGCGTTTTGTTCTGCTTCCACGGGGAGCACGTGCTGGGTGGTGTTCCAGGAGAGCACCTGCAGTGAGCTCTGCAGCTTCGGTTCCTCTGTTGCTCCTCAGCCTTGCTGCGCTTCGGTGCCTCCTTTCTCTGTTTTACAAATGAGTGAACTGTGGCTCACAGAGGAAAGCAACTCTGGACACAGCAGAAGGCTGGTATGTCTGACTCAGGGCTCCCACCAGCCGGCGTTGGCACACGGGACTTCCCACTTCACACCCTGAAGGTCGGCAAACAAGCACTTTCCAGGTCTCCATGTGAACATTCCCTACTGGTTCTAATACCCATGGGCCTCATCTATTGGTGAAATTATTATGGCCACTCCACGTAGTTAAAAGGAGATTTATTTAATGGCATAACTTACAAGTTAAGGGATAGGTAGGTCGCGGGGTCTGGGGAAGGTGTATCGCGCAGTCCAGCGGTGTTCTCTGGAGCTCTGCTTGGCCCACCTTCACCGTCCAAGGTCCCGGAACGGTGAAGTGAGTGTGCCGCCCATCCAAATCTCAGGTCTCCAGGCGCCTCCCTTGGCCCCGCCTTGTAGGCGTGACAGTTGCCGAAGTCTCAATGGGGGTTGAAACTTCCAGATCAAAGCTGGAATGGCTACCCACTACACTCATCCTCATCACAGCCCAAGCTGAGCCACCTTCCATGATGCTTTCAGCCTATACTCCCGGAGCTCCACACCAGCTGGCTCTGCTCTGTGGCTGTGTCAGCCCCTCTGTTTCCTGCAGGATGAAGGCCTTGTCGGAGCATACTGGACCCACTCTCAAATGTCTGATTTCCTCTCTGTGTCACCTCAGCTTCCTCTCCCTTTCCTCATTTCCCCACTCCTCCATCATTTCCT
Source organism: Peromyscus eremicus (assembly GCF_949786415.1). NCBI lineage: Eukaryota > Metazoa > Chordata > Mammalia > Rodentia > Cricetidae > Peromyscus > Peromyscus eremicus. The sequence continues at coordinate 9,228,456 of NC_081438.1, read as the reverse complement.
TCAAACACTGATGTGAGAACAGAAGCCACACACCTTTGTGATACACTTCCTTCCACTTGATCCTGAGGAGAACCCTGGAAGACCAGGCTCATCATTTTTCAGACTTGGAAATAAGAGATCCGGAGGTCAGGGGAGGGATTAATTTGGCACCTCAGTGCCACATGGCCCCTTCCTCTTGCCTCCAGGCAAAGGCCAGCAGAGCTGGGACTCTGCTAACATTAGCTTGGCACACAGCTCCATGCAACCATCCACAGCTTCCTTTCCTATTGTCTTGCTAAGTGGGGATTATATAGTCACAGGTTGACATCTGTAACTCTAGTCCCAGGGGATCTGATGCTCTCTTCTGACCTCTGACGGCACTGCTTGCATGTGATACACAGAAACAAAAATACCAATACACATATTTTTTTTAATGAGCTAATGAGACCACTCCACTGTTGACTCAGACCACTTCCTCCTGTCCCAGGAAGGCAGCTAAATAGTCTCAGCTTCCCTTGCAGCTAAATGTAGTATAGGGCTGAGTTCTGGCCCCTGTGGTGTGGTAAACACTACTCCCAGACCTGTTCTATTAGAGGTACCCATGAGATTCTTTTAGCTGAAAGGATAAACTGAGGGCTCTTCAGAAAGAAGAGGGGTAACAGATAAATACTGGGTCCCCAGTGACCGCACAGAGGACATGCCAGCAATAAGAAGCACTTGCTTGGCTTTTGGGATGAGATGGGTGTGTGTCTATTGAGTGACTCCATCAAGCTCTGGAGTTGTGTGTGCATTGGCCAACTAAGTGGTCCCTGCTCACTGCTGACCTCCAGGCCACACTGGCCCACTGTTACCTTGGAATCTTTGGGGAGGTGGGGTGGAGTGTTTGGGCCTGAATCTTTGACCTAGGCAATTGCTCTGTCGCTAGTCCAATCCCCAACCCCACAGTTCAGATCTCAAGGGTCCCTCAAAGGTCACCATGGTGTAAGGTTCAGTCCCCAGCATGGTGATGTGAGAAGTGCTGGAGGCTGTAAGAAGTGTGGTCTCATGGGAGGTCTTTAGGTCACTGGGTGGGGAAGAGCAATGAAGTTAAAGGGGACAGTGGGACATTAGCCCCTTCTTTCTTGTTTGCTCCTTGGCTATGAAGTAAGCTGTGGTGATATATTGTATGCCCTAATAAACTTGCCTGAGGATCAGAGGACAGAGCCAGCCACTAGGTTAGACATAAAGGTCAGGCAGTGGTGCCACACATCCTAAATCCTATCACTCAGGAGGCAGAGATCCGCCTGGATCTCTGTGAGTTCAAGGCCACACTGGGCTACATGAGAGTGATCCAGTATAGGAGAGAAACAGAGCCAGGCAGTGGTGGCACACACCTATAATCCCAGCACTTGAGATCTCACGTCTTTGTTTGGGAAGCACACATGCCATTAATCCCAGGAAGTAATATGGCAGGGCAGAGAAAGGTATATAAGGTGTGAGGAAACAGGAACTCACTCTCTTTAGACTGAGGATTTCATGGAGGTAAAAACTAATGGCTGGCTGTTCTGCTTCTCTGATCTTTCAGCTTTCACCCTGATAATTTGGCTTTGTGTTTTTTATTATTAAGAACATTTAACATTCAAACAACAGTAAACAGATGCTTTCCAGAACATTCCCAGAAGGAATGGAGCCAATCAATCAAACTTGAAGGCTCCAAGACTGCAGACCAGTACAGGCTTTTTTTTTCTTCATACGTTGATTGCCTCAGGGATTTTGTTACAGGACAGAAAGCTAGATAACTTACCCATGTGACACCTTCATGTGACCCAGAGGACTGTCTCCTTCCCTCCCCGATGATCCATCCTCTATCCCTCCGTGTCTCATCTGAACTGATCTTCCCCCAAACCCCCTCCCCACTCACTTCACCTTCATGGCTTCTGCAACATCTATGTCCTGTCTCCCCTGTCACCCTTCACGGTGCTCTCTACACCAAACGCGTTCAATCAACACATTCAGGTAAGGGCTGTAGCAAACCTCGTACTGCCTCAGTAATTAGAAACCCAGGATCCTTTAGTCTAAATAGACATAAACCGAAGAATTTTTTTAAAAAATGTATGATTGATAAACCCCAGTTGACAACTGTGACCAGGGGCAGGGCCTGATGCTGCTCTCTTAGTGATTAAAGTGTCAAAAGAGGTTAAGTGAGGGAGAGAAGAGGGGGATAAAGATCTATCAGCATCGGCTGGCTATGGTGGTATGCTTGGGAGAGGTGGCAGGAGGATTAGGAGTTCAGAACTAGCCTCTACTATGTCATGAGTTCAAAACCAGCCTGAGCTACATAAGAATCTGTCTCAAAGATGAATGGATGAATAGATAGATGATAGATAGATAGATAGATAGATAGATAGATAGATAGATAGATAGATGATAGAGAAGATAGATAGATGATAGATAGATAGCTGATAGCTGATGATAGATAGATAGATAGATAGATAGATAGATAGATAGATAGATAGATAGATGATAGATAGATATAGATAGACAGATAGACAGTCATAGATAGATGATAGATAGATAGATAGATAGATAGATAGATAGATAGATAGATAGAAGATAGATAATAGATAAATAGATGATAGATAGATGTTAGATGATAGATAGATAAATAGATGATAGATGGATAGATGACATAGATTGATGATAGATGATAGACAAATGGTAGATTGATGATAAATGATAGAGGGTGATAGACAATAGATAGATATTGATAATAGATGATAAATCAATAGATACCCACATTAGCATCAGTCTAAAGTTGATACTTGGAAAAGTAAGTGGAAACAGAACAGAGACTCATTTTCACTGTGAATTAATGTCATAAGCATCCACTGTTATACTGTCCCCCAGGCCTTCTCCCACATTCAGAAACTTTGCCCTGAAAGATCACTAAGGCAAGATATGCTCCTAACACATTGTTAGAACAGATGGTATCGGGAGGGTGGCAGACCACAGCCATTGTCCAGATGCCGTTGAGCTTGGCCACCTACGTGGTTGTGCATCTTTGAGGGAATTGGTCCCGCTCCCTTGCATCCTCATCTCAGTAATAAGGAAAGTGAAAGTGTTTACCTGGTCAGATCATGAGCAGGATCCAATCAGCTAATCCGTGGAAAGGATCTGGTTTGGGGCAACTGGGACAAGTTCGTAATAAGCCTGGGGGGGTGGGGACCTATATCAGGCGATTTTCCCATGATTTAGTTTCCCTCCCCGGCCAGTGGGTGCCTATGGTACATCCATGACACAGTCATAGGGAGGCCTCATTGCCAGTCACAAGCAGTACTCAGTTTGCAGTGGCAGCTGCTGCCCTCACGGTGTGGCAGGTGAGGTGACCTGAGAGGGGAGAGAGGGCTCCTCCTGCCGGGCTCTCCACTCTTCCAAGAAGACAAAGTGCAGTAGAGATCCAAACAGAGGTGGGGCGGGCTTGCAAAGCCACAGTAACAATGAGGGTCTTCCCAGGGCCCAGAATCCAGTCTAGATCGCTCAGAAGGCGAGGAGAGAAGGGAGCAGGGGGTGGAGGGCTGGAGGCAGTCACACGGGCAAGCAGGAAGGGCCTGGAGTTCACGGATGCCACTCAAAAAAAAAATCACAGGAAGGACGATTAGGGCCCCAAGGCCTCGGGCATGAACAAACACAATCTTTGTGACGAGCTTTGTTGAGCAAGCAGGGCAAGCTCTGTGTGGGTCTATCTCCCGCCGTTCTGTTCCACTCATGGATGAGAATGGAGAGGGAGGTTTGCCTTCAGAAAATACGAAGCTCCAGAGGGCATCTTCTGCATGTGTCTGCACAAGGCAGATTCCTCAGGTCCAAATCCTCCCGGCAGCTCAGCGGCCAGGTTCTGGCAGCGATCCGAACCATTGTCGCCCTAGAGATGAACGAGTTCAGGTCGGTTCTTGAGACCTGGAGGAGTCAGAGCTAAGGAGAGACAGGCTTGGGGTGAGAGGCATTTGAGGACAGGGAGAGAGCCTGGGTTGAGGAGGACATGTAGTAGAAGTCTGAGTTCTCTCTTCCCAGGTGACTCCAGTTTGTGTCGAGCTGACAAAACCCAACCTGCACACCACAGTGAAATCCAAGGCATTGATTTTTTTTTTTTAATATTCGCAATGGAATGGAAGCACCGAGCTGAGTGCCAGAGTATAATTGCTTAAGTGACTGCCTGTCCACCCATTTGTCCCCAAACTCTACAACAACCTGTCATCCACACAGGTAAATATGTGCGTCTCATCCATCCAAGGACGCAGCCAGCCATCAACTCCCTCCTGTATTCCTCGCGCTCAGACTTAGGTCCGCTCACAAACGCGTGCTTATACCTGAGTGGGGAGTGGTGACTCACACTTGCAATCCCAACACCTGGGAGGCTAGGACAGCACATTTACAAGTTCTAGGCCAGCCTAGGTGACGGAACAAGAGACCCTGCATCAAAGCGACAATAAGAAGTGTGTTACATACACATATATGCATGCCTTCTCATCACTTAAAACTACATACTGCAGATACATACAAATGTCTACTCAATCCATCTATCAGTTCGTTCATTTCTTATCCCCCCCTCTTTCACACACACACACACACACACACACACACACACACACACACACTCTCACTCACTCACTCATGCATGTGCCCACGGGCATGTAAACCTACACAAAATAAATAAGTAAATAAATAAATGTAACAATTTTTAAAAGGGGGGCGTTATCAGAAGCCCCAAAGGACGTCTAAAGACCCCATGTCTTGGCACATACAGGCTATTACAAGTCATGGGTCATTTCTCTTTTTAAAGGATAGGGACACTGAAACCCTATGGGAGGCAAAATATCGGTTAACTCAAAGACATACATAATCATCCCTGGCACCTGTGACTACATGGTTTACATGCCTTACATGAGGCATGGATTTGTGACGTAATTAGGCCAAGGACCCTCAGGTAGGGAGACTATTCTAGGGCAGCCAGGTGGGTCCAATGACATCACAGATCCTTAAAAGAGAGAAAGACTGAACCTGGTGTGGTGGCGCACACCTTTAATCCCAGCACTTGGAAGGCAGAGGCAGGCGAATCTCTGTGAGTTCAAGGCCAGTCAGAGTATGTAGAGAGACCCTGTCTCAAAAGTGTGTGTGTGTGGGGGGGGGGGTGTGTAGCAATCAGACCAGGAGGAGCAGAGTGTTGCAGGGGCCATGTGCCAAGAAATATAGAAAGCTTCCTAGAAATGGACCCCACAGGATCCTCCAGAAGGGAAAGTTAGAGTGTCACCTTTGGTCACAAGTCTCTGGATGCAAATCCCAGCTTGGCCACTTCCAAGCTTTGCCCCTAGAAATATATCCCCCTGTTCCCTTGTCGCTGCCTAGGTGTAGAGGGGAATAAGAAAGGACCTGTTCCCCTGGGTCCCAGGGATGGAATGGGCCGCTTTGCTATACCGAGTACTTGGAGCCAGGCCTGCCACGGATCACAATCCCGCCGGGGTTTCCTATCTTAACGTGGGGCTCAGGACACCCCCAAGAAGCCAGAGAGCACTTACAGGAGTGATTCCAAAGGCAGCCAACCACTGTGCATCAGACTCGTCCTTGTTAAGGCTGCACGCACAGGCTTTTGTGCTACCATCAATAGCTGCAGGTGTTGTGGCCTTGGAGCCTCCTGCTTCCTGCCGCGCTACCTCTGATCACGTGAGCGTTCTGGAGACAGAGCCGGCAGGTCTTGCTCTGCAGCTGAAGGACTTCAGCAACCACTCCCGGCCCCACCAAAGTGCTCACACGACAGACACACGCACACACACACACACACACACACACACGCACACGCACGCACAAGCCCGTGCACATAATGCACACACACGCCAGGATCCTGCCATTGTGTGTCACAGCCTGAACTTTCTACCGTTCGCCTTGGAGCCAGCCCAGCAACCCTGAGCGATTGCTTCCCAAGTCCTATTTATGGAGGTTTTTGTTCGGACAGAGTCGGATATTGTTTTTCAGAGAGTCTATTTAAAAAACAGAATGCCGTGCCCGGTCAGGCTGGAAACAATGAAGATAAACGCGTGTTCCTGACGACACTTTTTCCCAAATCAGAAAGGACAATGAAAGCTATTGTGAGGAATCTGCTTTTTTTTTTTTTCCATCCCTTTATTTATTAAAAAACACAAAGCAATCTTGTAAGAGATCCTAAATATTTGAATCCCATCCCCAGCCATTTCTCCCGGGGCTCCTGAGGCTATGGGCCTCAGAGCTTCTAAAACTCAGGGCTGACTCGGTGTTCCATTGTGGCCACACCTGTCTTCCCTGGGCCAGGCTTGTGTCTCTTAGGTCATGACACAGAATGAGGGATTGGCTTTTACTTGCTTGGGACAGGTGTTTTTGATGGTTTCGTGCCTTGGATTCTAACACACACACAAAAGCACTAATAATTGTCTTCATTTATTCTTCTCATTCACTCATTCAAAACGTCTTGAGGGCTAACTTGGGGGAGAGGCTAGGTTCTAGGCATTGAAGATAGTGGTCACTTCCACCAGGAATCTCACCAACTGGGAGGCTGAGGCAGGAGGATGGACAGCTTCTAGCTAGCCTGGGCTGGGTGTGGAGACCTCGCTTCAAAATAAATGGATTAAGTTAAATTTTAAATGGAAGAGGAAGAAGAGGGGGGGGGGAAATGATGGTGGATTCTTCCTCCCCACCCCAGGTCTACTGCAAGCATTCCCGTTGTCTCTGTGAAATGACAGAATTCCTTTTAGTAATCCCCATCCACAGCACAGATGATCACCAGCCTGGAGAGCTGCCGGTGCTGAGGCCGAGACACCTCAGTGGAGGTGAAGAGCCCCCAAGTCCACTGTGCCCCTCCCTCCCACCGCCATTGTTCTCAGCTGGGCAGGGTGACCCCCAGAGTGTGCTCTGAGCTGATAGCAGGGGACTGAATTGAAGGTGGGACGCTGCCACGCTTGCCCCTCCGCCCACTCAGAGCAGGGCCGGTCCTGGAACTGCTCAAGGCTGTTTTCCCTTCCCGGGATCTTGGGTGAAGGTTTTCATGAGGACTTGGGGAAGGGTGGAGGGGGAGCTTGCTTTCCAAAATAAAGTCAGAGAGAAGAGAAGACACGACTCCCAGGCTCCTCTCCCCAGAGTGCTGTTGTCTTTACCCAGGGCTCCCCTGGGTCGGGAGGGCTGGCAGGCTGGCAAAGGTATCCCGGTTCAAAGGGCAAATCTAGTCTCCAGCAGGGAGAAACCACAGGGCACATTTCCATCCTAACTTGTCACCGCAGGCCCTCTGTTCTGATCAGGCTACCAGAACAAGGTAGTCAGCTGACTGGGAAGAAGGAGCTGGAGTAGGAAGCAGGTTCAATGGCTTACCCAGTGGAAGATGGGGAGTGGAGAGAACAAAGAGGCTGTTTCCTTGAGTCTCACTGTACCATTATACCCATCCCTTATTCACCCAATAAACACTTTTTAAAACGTGCGTGTATGTGTGCACGGGGAGCAGGGTGTAGATCAGCTCCCATGTGCACAGTGTGCCTGCAGAGGTCAGAGGCCACCTTCCACCTGTGGAAGTGGGGTCTTTCTTGTTTCTGTTAAGGGACCTTCTGGACTCTGTGTTTAGTGACAGAGGTCGCAGAGTGCACACCCAGGAGCATGAAGGAACAGGGGGGTGCATCACCTAAGCCCAGAGTGCTCAGGGAGGGCTTCCTGGAAGAGGAGGAGGAGGACGAGGGGGACGAGGGGGACAAGGGGGAGGAGGAGGAGGATGAGACCACACAAACTTCTCAGCCTTGATTCTCTTGTCCTTTTGGACTGCATCATTCCATTGCCAAAGTGGAAGAAGCCAGGCATTGCAGGGTTACTAAGCAACCTCCCTGGCTCTGTCCACCCATGTCAGCAAGACTGCCCACCTGCCGTAAGAGCCCCTCTGTTAGGGGATCTGCATCCCTGTTCTCCTTCCCCTGTGGCTTGTGAACCCCAATTCCACTCTTGCCCAAGGTCAGAGACCAGGGCATATCCACAGTCCAAGATGTAGCTTAGACCCTGACACGTTAACTGGGAGGTGGGACCCACTTTGCCCCTCCACCCACTCAAAGCAGACACGGTCCTGACATTGCTCAAAGCTGTTTTTCTTCCTGGGATCTTGGGTGAAGGTTTTCATGGGGACGGAGGGAAGACTATACACTTGCGTGCCAGAGGATAGCCTTGGCTGCCGTTCTACAGTACCAGGGCCTTGTCTTTTGAAATGGACCACCCACTATCCTAAAGCTCACCAAGTAGCAAGGCTGGCTGGCCAGTGAGCCCCAGGGACCTATCTATCTCTGCCTCTCAAGCTCTGGGTTTCCAAGCACCACCATGCCCAGCTTTTGTTTGTGGGCTCTGGAGTTCCAACTCAAATCCTCACACTTGTAGGGCAAGCACTTTCCTGACAGGGTCATCTCCCCAACCCCGGTTATATAGATGTTTTATAGATGAGAAGGCAAGGGTCTACACAAGGTCCAGTCCCTGTGTCAAGCCCTTAGGTTTCCAAGGGTGTGGTATGATTACCTTTTCTGCCCATAGTGCATCCGGTCTCTGTCCCCAACCTGTGCCCACAGGCAGAGACCTTTAAGTCATAAGCGTGGGAAATCAGCTCAGCGCTGTTTGGACTTCATGTGCAGTTACGGAATTCAATGGCGCATAAAAGAGCTCGAGCATCAAGGAGCGTAAATCTGCCCAATGAGTGCAGATTAAGGACCTCTTAGCATCCCATCCCCGCACCTGTAATTAGAGCGCCAATGAAGACGAGCCCTAGCTGATGGAGGATGAAGGTGAATCCCACCTGTCACTACGTGGCCCATGGCTTGTCACTATGCTTTATGGCCCTGCCTTGGGCCTCACAAGTAATGCCCTGCCTCATCCAATCACTGTCAACCTGCTTTGGAAAGGCTTCCTTCCCATCTGAAGACATCTGCTGCCCTTACTGAAAAGCCAAGCAAGGCCCAAATGTCCAGCCAGAGTTTGCTGAAAGATTATGGAGAGATGCCTGCCCTACCCTAGCCACAGCTGAGGAATTAGAAGGAGGAGGGAAGTCGGCAGAGCAGCAAAGACGTGTTCCTCTGACGGCTATCTGTTCTCCACAGGCCCAGAGAACAGACTCAATAAGACTGGAGGAAATTCTTGTGTTGTAGAACCCAGGGTAAGGCAGCTCTCACCCTCAATCCTACAGTCTCCTTAGAAAACCAAGTTATCTGGGGTGCTGGGCACCCCTGACAGCAACACACACACATATACCATACACACACTCACACACATACATACACATTCATACACATACATACACAAATATACACACATACACACTCACACATGCACACACATATACATATACACATACACACATGCCATACACACACTCACACACATACATAAACATTCATACACATACACACACAACATATACATACATACACACACACACACACACACACACACACACACACACATACACAGAGTTTTTCTGGAAAGGGCCAGTTAACAGATATGTCTGACTCTTAGGAGCAGAGGGTCATTGCTTCAATATGCTCACCCCATCTTCGTGGCCCCCAAGCACCTAGAGGTGGCGCATGAACGAATGGGCACGTGGCTGCATGCCCGTATGACAGGCTAGAATCCGGAGTCAACTTCTGGTCTTAGTCGGCCAACCGCTGCTCTGTGGAGCTGGCCAGAAACTCAAGTCTCCACATCTGGATTTCCTGAATTGCTTTTTGCCCAAACTAGAGAGAAAGTCCTTGTGGAAGGAACTCTTCTCCTGAAGAGGGACTAGATGCAAATTCTCCATGTGACCTAATGTTCATGGAACAGCTGAAGACACTGGGTACCCCTACCCAGAAGTATCTGAAATTGGACAGGATTGAGAGATCTGTTCACTGGTGTTCCTTCTCCAGCATCCAGGAAATACCTGGGGCAAGTCTGTGCTTCATAAATAACCTACTGCGTATCTGCTTGATCATTTATTTATTTATTTATTTATTTATTTGTTTGTTTGTTTGTTTATTCATTTTTGAGGCTGGGACTCAGGTAGTCCAGACTGGCCTCTAACTCACTATGCAGCTAAGGATGATCTTGAACTCTTGATCATCAGGGCTGGGATCGAAGTACAAAGATGTATTACCATGCCAGGTTTCATGCAATGTTAGGGCTGGAACCACTCCACTCGCCTAGCCATTTCCCAAGCCCATCAACTTCTGGTTCCAACCCCACATGTTCTGGGTGTCCAACTGTGGCTTTTCTTGTCCATCCTGGAGAGTCCCTGGGACTCTGAACACGGTCCATCCTGGAGTTCTCATGTGGGGTCACTGCAACAACTAGGAATATTCCACCCTCTTATCCCCTTACCACCCTAGGGGGTCATCACTAGGCAGAGATGCACACTGGGAAGGAGAGGGCCCTTCCATGAACATTTACATTCTAGAATGTTCTATCTCTACTTCCTGATTCAGAGCAGGCTAGATATTCCTAGTTGCGGGGAACATGAGCTATTTTTATCATTCTTCTGTTCTTTTTTTCTTCCCCCAAAACATTTTTTGGACATGCATACTGTGATCTTATCTTTTAAGGTCATGAAAAACTTGTTTCCAAAATACTTGATCAAGTTTCTTAAAATTCAGAATAAGGGCCCAGCGAGACGGCTCAGAGGGTGAAGGTACTTGTGGCTAAGGCTGATGGCCTGATTCAGTTCCTCAGACCCATAGAATAGAAGATGAGCACTGACTCCTATAAATCATCCTCTGACTGCCACACTCGTACTGTGGTGTGTGTACCACCTCCCCACCCTCCACCCCCACCCCCCACAGGCATCCAGATCCAGCCCCACAGCAATTCTCAGAGCGATGGGTCTGGGATGGTATGTGAGTCTTGTTTGGAGAACATGGACACGCCCCTCAGGTTAGTCTCATGCAGGTGGAACTTGGACCAGGCTTGGACAGAAAGTCTGTCTGTGTCAGTCACGTGACAGCTTCTCTCTGTGGTGGCTGTAGGTTTTGTAAGAAAAGCCAGGTGCAGTGGGGCGCGCCCTCAATCCCACAATCCCACAATCCCAGTCTAGGGAGGATTGTGTGTTTGAGGCTAGCCTCGGCTCTGTGGTGAGTTCCTGGCCAGGAAACCCTGGCTCCAAAGAGAAAGAAGAGAAAAGGAAGGAAGGAGGAAAGGAGAGAGGGAGGGAGGGAGGGAGGGAGGGAGGGAGGGAACACTTATGAGTCTCCTTCGAAGGCTACTTCACTCAGCTTCCTGCATTTCATCTGCCCGGTTGTCTGTTCCAAGCTGCCTCCAACCCCAGCAACCTGGGCTGCTTAATTACACTAATTGCCACCCCAGGCTGTGAGTTTTGAGTTAAAGCTCTCTGAGGTGATTCATGTGGTAAACGACACACCTGGGATTTCACCAAGATTCACCTTCTAATCCCAAACTCACTTAAGATACCAACTGTGTCCACGCCCCCAGAGCTGGCAGCTGAATGAGAGGACAGAGGTTCGGGGACCTCCCACAGTGTCTCCACATCCCTGTCTCCACCTCGGGCTTTCTCCTTGTCATCCTTCCTTGAGCAATCTTGACACACCCTTCCTTTAAGCAGACAGAGCTGGACTTGTTGACGAATGTCATCAAGTCCTAAGATAGGATTAGGGTTACAAGGCACTCAGGAGGAAGAAAAGAGGGGTGGGGGGTTGTGCACCCCATCACCACCCCCGTGACAGGTGTTTTCCTTTGCATCTCTGGCAGAAACTTCCGACTTAGTTGTCCCAGTATCTTGTCACTTGTATCTTGTTGCTCACCGTGCAGACACCTTCCACCGGCTCCCGCTGGCTATGACTGACAAAACTTTATACCTATAGAGTCTGTTCAGATTCCTTGGGTCCTGCTCTGATTATCTGTTGCTGCAAAGTAAGATCCAAGTTTAGCGAGGGAACCACTGTGTTTATTCTTAACCCCCGTGACCTTATGATCCAGCCTTGGAAACCACAAAGCTTCGTCTCACACCCATTTCGCCCCATTAGCTCCGTGAGAAACGCCCTCCAGCATCACTTGTGTGACCAGATCCTCCCGGCTCTGAAAGCTTGACTCATCCAGGAGGACACCTTCTCTGCAGCTCAGCCTTTTCCTTGCGCAGACTGCTGTCTGAGCCATACAGTGAGCCGTGGATCTTTCTGTAAGCCTTAGAGTCGAAGGTGTGACATCTCCAGTCTTATAGTTGGTTTACAGCACTTAGAATTTGATTTCTCTCATGGTGACATATCATCTCTCTAGGTCCCGGGTCAAGTATCTCAGAGAACAACATCTATAGGGATTTCAATGTGTCAGTCTCGGTAGTGGGTCCTTAGTACCCTATTTTGGATAAGAAGCTGGAAGGATGGAGGTCACCAGTTTATGCTGCCAGCTGGAAACTCAGACAAGGCTGGGTGTGATGGTAATCCCAGGCTTGTAATCCCAACACTTGGGAGGCAGAGTCAGGAAGACCTTGAGTTCAAGACCAACCTGGGCTACACAATTAGACAGTGCTAGTTACCTCTAACTGTCAACTTCACATAACCTAAAATCACCTGGGAAGAGTCTCCATCTCTATGAGGGACCACCTACTTTGGGTTGGCCTTCGGGAATGTCATTGGGGGAGGGGGGCTTATATTCATTGATGTAGGAAGACTCAGACCACTGTGGGCAGTGCCATCCTCTAGGCAAGGAGTTCTGGACTGTGTAAGAACGGAGAGATAGAGCTGAGCACTCCCAAGCAAGCTACAGAGCATGTATTCATTTCTCTCTGCTCTTGACTGTGGGTATGATATGACGGGCTAAAGTTCTTGCGCTGACTTCCTCTTCATGATGGACTGTAGCCTGGAATTGTGAGCTGAAGTAAACCCCTACCTCCCCTAAGTTTCTTTTTGTCAGGGCAGGAATTTTTTTCTTATGCATATTTTTATTTTATAATTAATTTAATTTTACATATCAGCCACAGATTCCCCTGTCCTTCCCCCTCCAATCCACTCCCCATTCCCACCTCCTCCAAGGCAAGGTCTCCCCTGGGGAGTCAGCCCAGCCTGGTAGATTCAGCTGAGGCAGGTCCTGTCCCCTCCTCCCTGCACCAAGGCTGAGCAAAGTGTCTCAGCATAGGCCCTAGGTTCCAAAAAGCCAGCTCATGCACCAAAGGCAGGTCCTGGTTGTCAGGACAGTTTTAAGCAACAGAAAAGAACAAAGATCCTGTCTCCAAACAAAACAAAAGCATTAAGGCACGAATAGGCCACCTTGCATGGCCAAGTTTACAGAGGCTTAGAGCCCATAGCTACTTCTCTCCACCCCACTATCCTAAGGCCAGTCCATCCTTTCTGCTAATCCAACTGTTCCCTTTGGATACATTTCCTTTATCTTACTCAGAATGCCCAAAGAAGAGTGTTCATCTGATTTTAATCTGTCAACCTTGACTGGCCTTTAATGCCTTTACCCGGAAATGTCTTGGGGGGCCTTATCTTTATTGATGTGGGAAGACGTTAGTTTAAGACATCAGAGTCTCATGAAGAAAAATCTTAGGAAGATCTAAACATGTTCCTAGCTAACACTTTAATTTGCTAGAGAAAATGGAGTCAAGTCACAGGGGAGTTTCAAGAGCTTGGGAAGGAAATAGTGACCTTCTGGTCCTATTTGGTTGTTTTAGTTGGTGGTAATGATGTGGTGATGGTCATCAAGATAGTGTTGGTGATGATGATATGATGGTTATGATGGTGATAGGGTGTTGGTGATCATGGTGGTAATGATGATGATGACGACAACGATGACGACGACGGAGACAGGGGTGATGGTAGTGAGGAGGGTGATGTCCGCAATGAAGACAGTGATGGTGGTAGTGGTGGTAGCAGTGTTTTTGATTTTCTAAGAATTGGTCTCATGTCCAAAGCTGGCTTCAAACTCACTATATATTAAGAGCCGAGAATGGCCTTGAACTCCTGATTCTAATGCTACCACCTCCCAAATGCTAGAATTATGGATATGTGCTACTATACTTGACCTTCCGATTCTTTCATTTTCTTCATGGTCTGGTCCAAAGACTACAGCCATGGTAGTTCAAGGTGCCCCATAAATAAACATCTTATCTTACACGTTATTGAAGCGTCTGCTCCTCAAGAACTCTTGAGCTCTACTCATCTCCCTGAATCCTCTGCTCCAAGACCACATCGGTTTCCTTATTGTGCTCCAAACTAGAAAGACTGGATTGCTCACCCCCACTAACCGTAGATGTAACTTTATTTGGAAATTGTCTTTGCTGGTGGAATCAAGGTAAGAGGAGGGCATCTAGCAGTTCCTAATCTAACAACTGGGGATCCTTATCAAAAGATGAGAAGAAAGCTAGAGTGAGAAAGCCTGCTGACCTGAGAGGTAGATCGTCAAGTGGTGCAGCTGCTTCCGGTGCATATCAGGGGCGCACAGAGGAAAAGGATTTGACTCTTGAGCCTTTGCAGGGAGCATGGCCCTGGTGACCCCTTGGTTTTGACCTTCTGGACTCCAGAGCCACGAGGGAATGAGTAAGTATGCTTTAAGTCACCCCGGTTACAGGGGCATTGCAAAGGTAGCACTGGGAAGTGAACACATACCCGTTTACAGCAGGTGCCAGGCCAACAGCCATGTCATCTAGGCATTTAATGACTACTTGCCAAGAAAAGTGGCATCCCACAGGGCAGTGTTCTCAACCTGTGGGTTTCGACCCCTTTGCACTCGACTGAACCTTTCACGGGGGTCGCCTAAGACCATCAGAAAACACAGATGTCTACGTTATGATCCATAACAGTAGCGAAATTACAGTTATGAAGTAGAAACAAAAGTAATTTTATGGTTGGGGCGGTTATCACAACATGAGGAACTGTATTAAAGGAAGATTGGGAACCACTGCCATAGGGCCACGTGACTCATTTTGCCTACTGTCTCACACAGTAGCTGCCCCCCCCCAACTAGTATTTGCTTGCAGGCATGTGTGGAAGATCCCCCACTCCACTTAACTGAGCATCCACTATGTCCTATTGCCCCCTGTGGAGGCCCCAGGACCCAACAGTCATGGGTCCATTTTTGCTGGGTTATCAATACTGGGACACCTGGCAAGGATCCTGTGCATTTATAAGGCCCTTAATCCCCTGCTAGTAGGGTACCCTGAGGATCATTAGGGCCCTGTCCCTGGGCAATTAACTAATGGGTGGTTGAGAGCAATCAAAGACTTCTATCAGAGCACAGAAGTCCAGCTTCCTTTGGATATCTGAAAACAAAGCTTATCTTGCATGCATAGGCCTCAAAACCAGGGAAATAAGCCTAAAAGCTCCCAGGCCTCAAATTGCAGGCTGCATAGACTCTCCCTGCAGCCTCCTGGCATCCTCAGGGTAAGACTACGCTTAGCTACTAACCTTTCTCCTAAATTGCCCATCTGAGGGAGACCATTATTCTAATGAAATACCTCAGCCTGCATGTTCTTGGTTTCAGCTAAAAGGTTTTTTTTCCTGAAGGCTTCGTTCCCAGCACTGCCTTAATTTGGGGGTTTTGGGGGACACTTCCTTCTGGCTGTCTGGAGAGGGTTTTGACGAGTTTCTTCCTATTTGGTTTCATTGCTTTATTTGCTAGTGTGGGTCAACATGCCCTGGCTTAATGATGATGAAAACCGGAAAAGATGGATGGGACTGCCCCGAGAAAGGACCAGGGGAAGGGCCGCTGCTGCAGGAAGGAGATGGGGGAAGGTTCAGCATCCTTCCGCCCCAGGAAGGACGTGGGATGCTGGACGGAAGAGCTCAGACCCGGAGGATGGCAGCCTCGGGACTCTTGCAGCCTTCATCCGAACTGTGAGCTGGAAGAGTCATTGCCCAGGATGCTCTCGGGGGGAGCTGGCTTTCGGAGAAGGGTCCTAGAACCATGCAGACTTCTGAATCTGAATCTCTGTTCCAGGGAGGCTGAGCTGCTGGTCAGAAGCCTGGGGACTACCTGAGGGATCAAGGACTATCCTGTCACTCATCCTCTTGAGGTTCCTGCTTACATGATGTCCACCTACCCTCTCTGCCAACATCCAGGCTCCATCCCCAGGGTCTCCAAATGACCTTTCCAGGGCTCAGTCTGGCTCAGAAAAGTGCTTGTTTCAATCTGCCCACGGTGTGATGGTTTTATATATATATTTTCTGCGTGTTTTTCTGCTGAGTAGAGGAGTGAAATGACATGGGAAGTTTTAGCGGAAACTGGCCAATGCCCCCTAGGAAATCACACAATCTGTCCCAGCAGGTCCCTGTAGTCATCACTTGCTTCTTGGCTGTGACAAAAATCCCTGACTAAAGCCAGTGGTGGAAGGAAAGGTTTTTCCGTGGTTTCCGTGGCTTGTAGTTGGAAGGTGAGCTCCTTCAAGCAGGGAAGGCATGCATGGAGGCAGGAGGTGGAGACCGTTGGTTGGTCACGTTGTGTCTGCAGTCATGGAAGCAGAGGGAGAAGAAGATGGCTGGTGCTCAGCTGGGGTTCTCCTTTTTATGCAGGCTGGGACCCCAGCTGGCCCATTTCCAGGTGCTGCCCACATTTAGGATGACTGTCCCATCTCAATTAACTTTCTAGGAAATTCCTGAGGTGAGGCCGTGCATGGAGATTTGTTTCCATGGTGATTCTAGGTCCTATGGAGCCGACACTATCAACTATCAGGGGCCCCTTTTCCACATGGTGGTTATTGTGGGCCGATGAGGGACAACCTGTCCCCATCACTAACCTCTCTGAACTCCTGGATCTGGTGAGCAGTTTGGCTTGAAGTCACCACACACATGTGTATGTGTATACACACACACCACACACACATGCACCCATACACACAAAATGCACACACACACAGACATACACACAAGTACAAACACACATATGCAATGCATACATGCACACACACACACACACACACACACACACACACACACACACACACCATGTAGCAGCCCATACAGGCCTCCTACTTTTCCTACAGGAACAGACCAAAGGTCACCATCTCCAGGAGATCTCTAGGTTCCTCTTAGAACAACTTCCCCCTGCCCTTCCCGCAGGTGTGTGTCCCATTTGCTTAACTCATTTGGGTACAACGACTCCGTCTGTCTAGGCTGCCTGACTAACTTCATTCATCCCTCGGGTTCCCCCTCCTCCTCCGGGAAGTCTTCCTGGATTGCTCCCCACTCCTGCCTCTGCCCTTTGCAGCTTGCATTCTCCAACCTTAGACTGAAAAGGGTTTCATGGCCTCTCCTGTTGGACTGTCAGCCTCTTAGAGGGCAGAGGCTGATGCTTCTGAACCCCAGGAAGGAGAGGTCTCCTAGGGAGTGTTCCCAGGATACAAAGAGGAGATCTCAGATACTGGTAGCACGGCCCAGCAGGAGGGAGGGGAGACAGTCCAAGAGGTGGGATGGAGCACAGAGAGCTGGCCCGTAGGTCGAAGTGATGCCAAGTGTTCTGAGAAAGCCCACTTCCAGAAGGAGGAGTCTGGAGTCCTGGGAAGTCAGGAACAACTACATTGGGCCAGCTTCTGTCTTTGACGGGAACCGTGGGGTGTGTTGCCCGCTCCATGGGGTAGTTACTGTAGAACCTGGCTTGGTTCAGCTGGAGGTAGTCAGCCTTTTTCCTCTTGCATGGACACCTGAATGGCCCAGCATCCCCACGTGTCTTCCCAACAACACCCAGGAGTGACAGTCATGGCTGGGGAATCCCAGAGGTGACCAAGTGCGGTGACTGGGCCCAAGGTCTCAACAGTCATAAAGATGGGGCCAGGTCTCCAGTTCTTGTGAGGTTGACTCCCAGGATGCCAGGGCTTGTCCAGTGACTCTGGGTCCAAGGAGCAGAGTGATGGCTGAGCTCTGTGTTATTCAGGAGGGAGAGGGGACTCCGACCCAGGTGGTGACTTAGCCATCAAAGGTTGAGGCCAACAGACCTGCCCAAGCCTCCTGGCTGTTCTAGTACTACAGGGAGGAAACTCCAAGGCACCTCCAACTGGGTTCAACATCAGCCCCTCTGTCCCCTCTCCCTCCCTGCCCCCAGTTATGATATAACCAGGCAGTCCCTAAGTGACACCTTGGATCTCTGGATGTATCCCCTCCTTTCCCCCTATGGCAGCCCTGTGAGGAAGTGGCCACAGGGCAGCTGCGGGCACCTGGACATGACGGCCCTCACCCAAGGCCACAGAGTGGAAGTAGCTGCTCGAGTCATCTTGGGGGAAATGCGGCCTAGGTAAAGATGATACAATTGCCAGTGTAGACTCCAAACAAGCCGCCACAGCCTCCTTCTCCTCCTCCTCCTCCTCCTCCTCCTCCTCCTCCTCCCCCTCCTTCTCCCTCTTCTTCCTCCTCCCCCTCCTCCTCTTCTTCTTCCTCCTCCCCCTCCTCCTCTTCTTCTTCCTCCTCCCCCTCCTCCTCCCTCCTCTTCCTCCTCTTCCCCCGCCGCTGCGCTGCTGCGTGAGAAGCCCGGGCCACACCACCCGCCTGCTGCCCGTGCCTGCCGCCGCCACCCTCCCGGCCAGGCCACCGCGCGGCCCCGCAGACTCGGCGGCGCCAGCGCACCTGCAATAAGGCGGCGAGCCACGGCTGCGCTGATAAGAGGTGTGTGTGTGTGTGTATTGGGGAGGGGGGGGCATGCAGGATGCTTCGCCTCCCCCTCCAGCGCCGCTAATGGACTTGCGGATGTCGCCTCCTGCCTGCCTGCCCGGGCTTCTGGTCCCTCCTGGCTTTCTCTCTTCTACTCTTCATCTCTGATTCTACACTCCCCAACAGACACACACACACACACACACACACACACACACACACACACACACACACACACACATCTTGTCTGAATCACCTCCCCCCCCCCACCTTTCCCTCTCTCTTTCCCCTTCCTCCATTTCTTTCCATACTCTCACCTCTCCCCATCTTCTCTCCTCAGATTTGTCTTCACCTGTGTCTCAGCCATCCCCTCTGCTCCGTCTCTCCTTGCACCGCACCCCCATCCCACCCGTGACCTCGCCTGCCCCACCGCACCCCCAGCCTGGTCCCTGGACCCTGGGACACTTCCTCCATCACCGCTGGAGCCAGCTGGAGCTGAACAGCTGGACCCCTGGGCCGGGCTCAGCAGGTGTCCTGACATCAGCCGGCAGGGCCTGCCCACCGGGTGCCTTTCATCTGAGGCTCCCGCTGCCCTTCACAAACAGTGATTAAGGCCCGCCTGGAGACAGGTCAAGGGATCCGGGCGCCTGGCTGTTCAGTTATTTTCCTTATTAATATGCAACCCCTCCTTTAAATGAGTTTAGTGCAGGGAACTGATCCTGAATGACGCCCTGGAGATTAAGGTCTCTGTGGTTGCACCGGCCAGAGATGGCTGTCTGATAGAGCAGGGCCGATTGTTTCTGATGCTCCTTCTTTCCTCAGGGCAGCCTCAGCTGGGGGCTTAGAAACTTTACCTTTCTTTCTGTGCTGTATGCAGGGGTCCAGATCTGACTGGGTTTCTCAGTATGGGCCCCATCAGATAAATAGGGGTGCCTCCAGGAACACAGCCCCTCACTTAGACGTTCAGTTCTCTGTGTGGCATCTCTGGTGGAGCTTTGGCTGTTCCCATTTGTCGGGGTCACCTCAGGAGTTTGCCGGGGCAAAGCCATTGTTGATGGAGTTGTACCACAGAGCGTATTCAGGTTGCAGGGCGTTTGTCCAAAGGACTTCTTCCCCCAAGATGCTCAAACAGGGAGATTCTCACACCTGCGTGTGTGTGTGTGTGTGTGTGTGTGTGTGTGTGTGTGTGTATGTGTGTGAAAATCTTCCAACATTGGTCCCACTGGGGAAAGGGGAAAAATCTTGAGTGCTGGAGCCAGATGGCTCAGCAGATAAAGAAGCTTGTCATCAGCCTGATGAGTTGAGCTGGATCCTCGGGATGCACATGGTGGAAAGAGAGAACTATTTCCCACCAAGTTGTCCTCTGACCTTGGCAGAAGTGTGCATATCCATGTGCATGCTCTCTCTCTCTCTCTCTCTCTCTCTCTCTCTCTCTCTCTCACACACACACACACACACACACACACACACACACTCTAAAGTTATATGTACACAGAGGACTCATGCACCTAGGTACAACTCATTCTCCAGCGTAAGGAACCCCTAACCAGCACCTCTGGAAGGGTCTCACTGTGCAGCCTCAGCCAAGTTATGTGCTCTCTCTGGGCTCCAGCTGTAAAAAGGATTTCAAGAATTCTTTTTTAAAAGATGGGGTTTTGCTTTGTAGCTCAGGCTAGACCAAACTCATAATCCTCTTGCCTCAGCCTCCAGAGTTCTAGGATCACAGGCATGAGCCATCACCTGCCTCAAGGGCTTTGAGATTTCTCTGGGCTTTTCAGGACGCTAACCACACAGTGTCTCCCTCCTGACCATACACACTGCATCAAAGGAGGGACCTGAGACTGTCTTTACTCAAGATTTCAGGCCATCCTCCCTAAACCACATCACTGGCTTTTCTGTTGGCTTACTTTTCCTTGTTAGGGAGGAAGCAAGCTTTAAAATACATAAACACACATACACACATGTGTATGTGTGTATATATATATATATATATACATACACACACATATATACGCAGATATATACACATGCATACATACACAAACATATACACACACACATACACATGCACACACGTATACAGATACATACACATGCCCACAAACACACATACACATGCACACATAGACATATATACACATACTCATACAGACATACATGCACACCTACCTGTATACACACATAAAACACACACTTCCACACAGACACAGACCTAATTGTATTAAAACAAACTAACCTGTTAGCCAGAAGCTGAAGATTTAAGAATTTTGTTCAAACTCAAAAAAAAAAAACAACCCACAAAACAAAACGAAAACCCCACATTTTCTTTTCACTTGCAGACATTTGAAAACCTTAGCCTACTACTCTGTGGTTACAAACCTTCTCTGCCTGTCCCACAGTGGTCCGCCAACAAACTGAAATAAAACAAGCTGGCTATGGTTGAATCCACGTCCCAGGTTAGAGAAGAAGTATTCACCATCGAGTCAGGTTTTCTGTTTTCATTTTGTTTTCTGTTCTCATTTTTATTTGTACACGTGTTCATGTGACACCCGTGTGTGGAGGTCAGAGGACCATCAGCTACAGCAGGGTCTCTGCTTCCACCGCGTGGGCCCCGAGATCCCATTCGGGGTGCCCAGGCTTGGCAGCCGTGGTCCTTACCAGCCGAGCCCTCGCGCCAGCCCTGTGTGAACTTTTGTATAATCGACGTCAGAAAGCAGGAGCACAGAAAGTCCAGGAGATCTGAAGAGAATATTGAGTCTATAAATCAAATTTCTTGTCATCAAAGATCAAGATCTTGCTAATAACTGAATTGCGGGAGGAGTCTGGACTGTCTTTGAGGAAGAAGGAACGCCGCCGACTTGGCGGTCCTGGCCCAGAGCGATAGCAGGGGAGGGGGGGAGCCTGTGGCAGAGAAATCTAGAATGTGATTACACACAGGCCGTGGCTCACACTCTGATCTTGGATAAGTAGGTTAACCACGTGGGGTCCTGTTCTCCCATCTGTGAGATGGAGAGATAAGGCTGGACTGTTGGGTCCAGCGTGCAGATAACTTCCGGGAAGCCCTTTGAGCTTCTTGGAAATTGCAGCTGAGATATGAAGAGGCGCCAGTGTGGTGGCCAGTGGCATGATCTGGGTTCAGGCTGGGTAGCCGGAGTCCCCGAGCTGCAGCCGAGCCTCAGAGCACCCCTGGAGGCCTCAGCCTCCTCTTGCTCCCTGGTTGCTTTTTCCTGCCTTCTGTCCCGCTCCACTCCCAAAGGGGCACCCCAAGGATCTCTCGGTGCCCTGCTTTCTCTGGATAGTGCCTCTTGTCACTCATCTTGGCTCCTGCCCTTCTAGCCTCTACCCTGATACACCGTCAAAACCTGCTCTCTCTCCCTCTCTCTCTCTCTCTCTCTCTCTCTCTCTCTCTCTCTCTCTCTCTCTCTACTGTAATCTTGTCGTTAAGAGCCAGCCTGTCATACAGAGCATTCCCGGGGATGCAAGAACTCTATGGGGTTCTTACTATCCCCCCCCCACACACACCCTGACATATTTTTAAGACCTTCTCTAACATATTCCATTAAGATACAACTCTCCCAACGCTTGGGAGGCAGAAGCAAAAAGGTCGCAAGTTCAAGGCCCGCCCGAGCTGCATATTAAGAAACTGTCTCAAAACAAAACAAAAATAAATAATAACAACAAAAGCAACCCACAAAAACCCTCTTCCTTTATAGGTACATGCTACACCTTAGCGCTTTTGCTAAAGATGGGACAGATAGAACTCCCTTGCCCTGGATGCTCAGATATTCACTCTGAAAGACCCTCAGAGTCTTTGCAGACGGGATGAACATCCCTCAAAACTGAGTATATGTCTCAGTGTCCCCGGCATCTTGAGAGTTTTCAGACACCCACGGGGTGTGGATTGAACACCCTGGCTGCTGGAACCAATGAAACCGTCCCGTCAAGATTTCACAGTTTGTCATCTAAATTTGGCTCTGCCCAGGTAGTCAGGAGCCCAGGCTCCTGGGGGAGGGGCGGGGGAGACTGAGCCCTCCTTACTGTCCTCGAAGACATCTTAATTCAACAAGTGGGTGAGAAAGGAGGGTGGTGGATGGTGTGGAAGGCTTCAAAGAACCAGCCTGGAAGTAGAGCCTATCACTGATTCCCACTGTGTCTTGCCTTATAATGGTCACCCACCTCCCAGAGACACCGAGAGAAATGATCCTAGCCTGCTCCCAAGTAGGAAAAGGTGGAAACTAACAGGACCGGCTGCAAAGTATCAAGAATAGAGAAACTGGGTGGGGCATGGTGGGACATACCTTTCATTTCAGCATTTAGGAGGCAGAGGCAGGCGGATCTCTCTGAGTTGGCGGCCAGCCTGGTCTACATACTGAGGGAAGAAAGAAAGCCTATTGACTGTTGAAAGAGACTGGAGGGAGAGGGCTCTTTGGGGGGTGAGGGGGTGATATGACGAACTCGTAAAGTGGACAGGAAGACCTGAAAGCCCCTCCCAGGCACCTGTCCCTCCCGCATGCCAAAGAGAACCCTCTCCCACCTATCCTCAGCCCCCTTCCTCTCTCAGAGCCCTCCCGATTGTTGCCTTGCTGTGTCTTCCAATTTAATTAGATGGACTCTGAAAAATAAAAAAAATAAAAAAAAGAACAAAGCTGAGCACTGAGGCTCCCGGCTTTAATCCCAGCACTAAGGAAACAGTTCCTGTGAGTTCCATGACAGCCTGGTCTACGGAGTGAGTTCCAGGACAGCCTGGGCTGCACAAGGGAAGCCTGTCTCTCTCACACTCACAAAGAGTCAGAATGGGGGAGTCCACCCGCACCCCAAAGGTTTTCAGCCCACGTCACTATGTCAAGAATTGCCAATAAATGGCTTGAGGTATTGTGGAATCATGTTTTTGTTTGTTTGCTGTTTGTTTTATTCCTAACAGTGTTCAGTTGACAACGAGAGGAACTTTTAGCTCGGTCCACGTGGCTCAGAGACTCCTCAGGGTTATAAAGGAGCAAATGAATAAAGAAAGGAATGAAGGAAGACCTCCTTGGAATCAACAACCAACCAAAAGTCTAGATTGAAGCCATGACTGGATGAATGAATGAATGAATGAATGCATGTATCATCGACTAATCAGAAGTCTGCGATGCATGATGCTCGTTAGGATCAATAACCAATCAGGAGTCTTAGCTACAAAGGAGGCTGTTATCCCAAAGATGAAAATGAGGAAAAACTATCTACTTTGAGAAATGTACTTGTGACACATGCCACACCCCACTCTCTGTACCTTCATCCCAGGCATCCCACACCCTCTCCCTCATACTCCCGTTATCTGCTCACCATAGGGATAAACTGAATTGCACTCACGGGGTAAAACCGATGTCATAAAAATACCACCTTCCAGACTGGAGAGATGGCTCAGTGGCTAAGAGCACTGACTGCTCTTCCAGAAGACCCGGGGTTCAATTCCCAGCACCCACATGGCAGCTCACAACTGTCTGTAACTCCAAGACCTGACACCCTCACACAGACATATATGCAGGCAAAACAGTGATATGCATAAAATAAAAATAAATAATGAAAAAAAAAAAACATACTGCCTTCCCCAACTTGTGCCTCCCCTTCCATTCAAAGCAGGGTTTGTGGAGTGTCTTCAAGATCTCAGGCCCCCTTAACCGTTCTGGGTGTGTCTGAGTTTAAGAAGGGAAGCTGTGGAATGTGGGATATGAAATATCCCCACAGGCTGGTGTGTTCCGTGCTCGAAGGCCAGCACTATTTTTTGAAGGTGGTGCAAGCTTTAGGAGGTGGGGCTTACCTGAAGCACACAGGCCACTGACAGCCTTTGAAGCTTATACTTAATGCCTACTCTCAGCCTCTCTCTGGCTCCTCCCCCTCTAATATGCTCAACATGGCTCCAAAACCAATAGACGATGGGCCGAACACGATGGGCGTGAGCCAGAATCCATAGTCCCCCTTTTTGGTTGTTGATGTCTGTCTGGTATTTTGCCACAATGATGTGAAAGTTGCCAAAACAATACCCAGTCCAGTCAGCTCACGGCTGTAGGGAGGCGAGCGAGCAAGCGGCTCAGACCCTCTTCTGAGCCCTCATCATCCCACTGAAGGTTCTTTTGTCCTCTAACCCACAGATCTGACAGGTCTTGGATGCGGTGGGAAGGTGCTCGATGCAAAGTCCAGGGCAGCAGCCTCCAGTGAAGAATTCTCCCAGCTCCAAACCCGCTCAGGTACCATACAGCACCCTAGCTTTAGATCCGTGTTGTAGCATGAACTCCATACAACACCCAGCTTTAGATCCCATGTTGTATATGAACTCAGGTGACTCAGTTTCTCCTCTTTTCCTCTTTGCTAAGTTTTTCAATAGCATGTCCTTTTAAATTTTATTTCTCAAAGAATAACACATGATAAGCATACCTGCCAGCCTTGGCTGGTCTTCTGGCTCTTGTTTTCTCATTTTATACTAACCTAGTGTATGTGGAGAAAACTCTTTAATTCAGCTCCACAAACTGGGTGACCAGATGTGGCCAATCAAAAGTTCAGGGAGGAATAAAATCTATAGAGACCTCCCCATAGTTGGGTGCAGGGGGCGGTCTGCGAACCAGCGACCTCAGCTCCACCCTCTATGGACATCAAGCCACTGCCAATGAGAAGAAAAGTCAGGATTGGCTGAGGGAGGGAGTAGTCTAGGGTCGTGTTCAAATATCAGTCTCTGTACGTGAATTATTCACACCCCTGCTCTGTGGATCTCTGAATTTCCCCAAACTGGACAGAATTAGCAGCAGTCTCCATCTATATTTCACCTTAAGAAGATTTTTGTCTAAGAAACACTTTAAGAGCCTTAGTTCTGTGGGTCTTGACTCCTTGGAGGGGGTCCCATATCTGATATCCTGCATATCAGATATTTCCCTTACAATTCATAACAGTAGCAAAATTACAGTTATGAATTATTAATGAAAATAGTTTTATGGTTGGGGATCACCACAACATGAGGAACTGTATTAAAGGGTCACAGTGTTAGGAAGGTTGAGAACCACTGCTTTACAGAGCCCTGTGGCCCTCCCACATGTTAGAGGCATTTTGGATAAAGGAGACTAGAACGACATAGAACTGGAGAGCATGCTGTGTGGTCCTGGAGGTGGGGGGCGGAACTTGGAACTTTACAGTACTTTTCTTGCAAGCATGAGGACCTGAGTTAGAGTCACAGAATCCACGTAAAAAGCCACTCATGGTGGCGTGCAAGAGTAGTCTCAGTGACGGGGAGGCAGAGATGGTGGACCCCTGGGACTCCATAGTTAAGTTCCAGGTAAGTGAGAGACGCTGCCTTAAAAAAAACAAGGTAGATGCTGGTGCCTGAGGAATGATACCCAAGGTTGACCCCTGGCCTCCATTAATCATTTGAACTACCTTGAAGATGGAGAAAAACTGGCTGAACAGGTGGTGGTGAGAGGTGAGGGATGGGAGAAGTCACACCTTAAGTCAAGACTCAAGATAACAAACTCAGAAAATAGTGGGAGTGGTGGGGAAAATTCTAGAATCTCAGGGCATAGGGTGATCCCTGTATTTCATCAAGACATCTCCTGTCACTACACATCCTGGCGATTTGCAGGGCAGAAGTGTGTGGTTTTGGGGGGGGGATTTCCTTATTTCCTGAGCCCCAGCTTTTCTGCCATTTTCAAGAGTGTAGAGTGAGGCTTGTGTTGGTTTATAGATGTCAGAAAATTCCAGCTGACCTTGAACGAGCCGGAGTTTCTGGATCTTTCTTTAGTTTCACCATTGACAAGGTAAAACCCCAGGTCCAGGAAGTAGCTCCCAGGTAGAGAGCTTACAAGCATATGCAAGGCCCTAGGGGAAAGAAAATGTGTGTTTCCAGGCCCAGGGGCTTAGATCTGCCAACCTAGTAAGAGTTGAAGAAGCAAGAGTTGAAGTCCAACCTCAACTACAAAGTGAGTTCAAGGCCAGCCTGGGCTACACAAGACCTTTTCTCCAAAAGCTAATGAATTAATGCACAAATAAATAAAATGGAGATTATCAAAAGAAACTGCTGAATAAAATATCCCTGTTGTACCAAGAAATAAATGTCCACAGAATGTCTCAGGTGGAGAGAATGCACCTCAGTGGAAGCTACTGATACGCCGTTTGAGAAAGAAATAAAGTTATTACCTTCAGAACTGTCAGCCTCTTGTCAATAGATGCAACTAGCAACATTTTTGTTGTTTTTATTTGGGGATAGGGTATTTCTGATAGCCCAGGCTGGCCCCAAATTCACAATCCTCCTGTCTCAGCCTCCAAGTGCTGGGATGACAGGCACTCACCCCCTTGCTCAGCCCAATCAGCAACATGGTGGCACAGAGCACTTCTCAACCTTTCTTCACAGGCTGTGGGAAATGCCCCGAGGGGGTCAGGCATGGACTCCAGCCAAACAGTGGCTTCCAAGATCCACGACCTTGGGCAAGTTACATAACCTCTTGTACCTTCATTTTCTTATCTCTGAATGGGGGATTAAATTGTACTAGGCTCGTTAGGAGCCTTGCGGTGAGGTGTAATTGGCTTAATTATACCTAGCATGTCAGCAGAGTGGCAAGCCATTGTAAAGGACTGTGTTAGCTGTCATCAACCGGGTTTCTTCACCTACAGATAGTCCATGACCCAAAGCTCCTCCCCACAGGCTGCCTCTTGCCCGTCACTGATGGCTTCCAGAGGAGGTGGTGAGCTTCGGAAGCAGCCACCCTGAGACAGTAACCTCCCTGCTGAGATGTGTACCTCCCTCCTCTCCAGAAATCACAGACGCAGATAAGAGCCTCATGTTTCCAAATGTGTTGGTGAGACTTCCTCGGCAGCTCCACTTCATGTCTTCTTGTTAGACATCTTAATTTGTATCCATTCCCTCAGTAGAGGATTTTTCCAAGGTCCGCGCGCCATGCTGGTATATGGGCTTATCCTCATCATCATGCATGTATTACATATATGTATGTATATACTGCCCACTGTATGTTTTATATATGGATATACACTTGTGCTCAATAGTTATCTGCTTAACCCTAACTTCACTTCTCATGGATTCCGGCCATGCGTGGTTAATTGTGACCCCCAAAACATCAGATGAGACATTCCAGACACATTCACACATCACGGCATTGGTTTGTGCCACTCTGAGTCACATGAAGCAATTTTGTGGATCCTGGGCCAACCCTCCTTGACTCTCCCATTTGTACAGAGTGCCCTTGCTACACACACCATCCCAGGAGTCCCATCTTATTGCAACAGCCTTCCCAGCCTTGCGGTGTCCCTACTGCCCATGGCTTCAGGCATCTACTGTGGCTCTTGGACCACACACCTCTCCAAAAAAGAGGAAGGGGGGGTGGCTACTGTACGTATAACGAGCTCACATTCAATAGGAGACTAACACATTAAAAGTAGCTCTTATTCTGGTTGCCAAAAAAGGAGGAAAACCAGTCGGTTACGTCAGCCTTGGCAAAAATATTTTTGTGATGTGCAAAGAGAATGTAGTTTGTTTTTTTTTTTTAATCTTGATACCACTTAACAAAATTTTAACATTTTCTTTCATTACATTCGTGTGTGTGTATGTGTGTGTGTGTGTGTGTGTGTGTGTGTGTGTGTGTGCTTGAATGCATGTGCATGCATATTTTCTGGCAAAAGCGTACATGTGGAAGTCAGAGGGTAATGTTGGGGGAATCATTTCTCTCCTTCCACCACGCTGGTGCTGGGGAATCAAATTCAGGTTGCCAGACTTAGCAGTAAGGACCTTTATCTGCTGAGCCATCTCACCGACTCTAATTTCACACATATTGACTGAGCCCTACTACGTTTCCAGCCTCAAGCTGGGTCATCTGTGTTGCTGAGACTTGCCCTCAGGAAGCCATACACACAAACAGGATTTGTGAGATGAAGACACTCTCAGGTCACCTGCGTGCAAATCACCCTCACCAAGTGACCTGATCTTAGCCTCAGTTCCCACAGTTCCTACCTTGTGGAGATCCTCACGCAAGCTCAATGATAGATGGGAGTTTGAAGAGCTGAGCAAGGAGCCTGGCATGCAGAAACACCCCCAAGGGGCATGGGGGCACTATGGTGACTACAGTTATTCTAGTGAGTGGCAGGAGACTGGAAGAGAGTTATTTTAAAGCTCTATTGAGGCTGGAGAGATGACTCCATGGTTCAGGGCACCGACTGCTCTTCCAGAGGACCTGGGTTCAGTTCCCAGCACCCACATGAAGGCTCCCAATTATCTGTAACTCCAGTTCCAGGGGATCTAGCCCCCTCTTCTGGTCTCTGTGGGCACTGCACATGGGAGGTGAGCATACGTGCAGGCAAACACTCACATGAAATAAAATTAATAAAATTTATTTTTATTTTATGTGCATTGGTGTTTTGCGTACATGTATATTTGTGTGAGTGTGCAAGATCTCCTGGAACAGGAGTTACAGACAGTTGTGAGCAGCCATGTGGGTGCTGGGAATTGAACCCAGGTCCTCTGGAAGAGCAGTCAGTGCTCTTAATCTCTGAGCCATCTCTCTGGCCCAAAATTAGATAAATCTTAAAAGCACTATTGTTGAAGTAGCAAAGGGCGTGGTTTGATGAGAAAGACTTTGTGGAGATTTGTTTTTGTTTGGTTTTCCATTGAAAGTTTGAGTTTACTCTAATAGAATTGACTTGCTTTTTTTTTATTTTTGAAAGCTGTGAAGTCCAGCTTTTTAATATTTATATTTCCTGAAAGATGGATTGAGGGTGACCAGCTGTCCTGGGTCACCAGGTCCTGAAGGTTTCCCAAGACTGAGACTTGCTTACACCTGAATTTGATCCCTAGGATTCACATAGTGGAAAGAAAGCTGTTCTTTGACCTCCATACCCCATCACATACAAAATAAAATGAATGAATGAATGAATGAATGAATGAATGAATGAAATATGATTAAAAATTTAAAACATCAAACACCACTAAAAAAATCCTGCATAGGATCCCAGTCCTAAATTATAAGGAGTGTCTGCAATTGATAAATGGGTTTGAGAAATGCTCAGCAGAAAGTAAAGGGTTTCTCTACCACAAGACCTTCTGGAAGTCTCTGGCCAGTGGTGGGTTCTAAGACTCTCTGAGAGAGGAGACTACTGTAGCCATGGCCCTTATTTACATGGCCCTGTTGGGTATTATTCCCAGAACCTGGACCACCCCTCTGGCATTGGGTGGGTTGGATTCAGAAAATCCTAATCTGATGTCACCATCCAAGTCCTAGGTTCCATATCATCTCAGTCCCCACCTTATGTAAGGCCTGGCTCCCTTGGAACTGTCACATGTCCTTTAGCTTCCTGGTCTCTGAGTTTCTTCACTTGACTGACCAACTTCTCTGACTCATTTCTAAGCTTGATCTTTGCTACTGGGTGAGTCTAGGTTTTCCCCGACCTCCCAGGAGGCCGAATACAAGACTTCGGACAACCATGAGACACTTTCTCCATGTTTCAGCCCTTATTTCTGGGAAAACCATTTGTTCTTAGTAGACACCTTATTCCTCTGAGGAGAGCTGCTAGTGAATGGAGATGTTGATGATACTGGTGATGGAGATACTGATGATATTGGTATTGATGCTGGTGAAGGAGATGATGATGGTTGTGATGGAGATGATGAGGGTGGTTATGGAGATGATGATGATACTGGTGATGAGGGTGGTGATGGAAATGCTGCTGCTGCTGCTGATAAAATAATAAATAGCTTATCCTGGTGGTGCATGCACCACATGTCAGACACTGCTTCATTTCTGCAAAGTAAGCACACATGGAAATGAGAAAACTGAGTTGAGTGCAAGTCTGTGATCTTTTTTCCAAGATCACTCAGTTAGTGGGCGTCAGAAATGGTCTCCACATGAAAAAAATCTCAGCCAACTTCATGCTCTTAAACTACGTGACGGTGACTCTGGAAAACAAACTCAAGTAATGGAAGCTCTTGGGACTTGGGAGATGGCTGTCACTCAAGTGCCTGCCCAGCAAGTGTTAGGACCCCAGTTCAATCTCTAGAACACATACAAAAAGCCAGATGTAGTGGCACACACTTGTAACCCTAGCACTGGGGAGGTGGAGGGAACAGGATCCCTGCGGGGGCAAGCCAGCCAGCCTGGCTAATCAATATGTTCCAGACCAGTGAAAGACTCTGTCTCAAAATACATTGTGAGATCAGTGAGAGACCCTGTCTCAAAATACACTGTGAGGTCATTGAGAGACCCTGCCTCAAAATACATTGTAAGGCCAGTGAGAGACCCTGCCTCAAAATACATTGTAAGGCCAGTGAGATGGCTCAAGAGGTAAAGGTTTTTGCTGCCAAGCCTGAGGACCTGAGTTCAATTCCCAAGACCCACAAGAGAACAAACTTCCACCAGTTAGTTATACATGTACACAGAGGGTATGTGGGGGTGTGTGTGGGAAACAACATAAATATTATCATTGACTAGGGCTCTCCAAATCCTAGATGTAGACAAGCCACTCAAATATGGCTGCCAGTACACTGAGCCTTGGATAACCACCTCTATGTTCCAATTTGACTAAGCAGGGGAGACATGTTGATATGACTCACACACGTGTGGACCTTATATCATCTTTGTCATTGGGGTTATTTTATTCCATCAGCCCCTCTGTTTTTTTTCATCTCTGTAATGAGGAAGCTACCACACCCGTGGCCCAAGCCTGCTTCTCTGTGGTTGAACCCTTTGACTTATTAATAAACCTAGCATGGCCCCCGCCCCTGCCCAAGGAGATAACAAACTGCCCCACTTCCCTCATCAAACTGTCCCCGTGTCACATCAGTGGCGCCACCGAGGTGACTGGCGCCACTATTACCACGCTCCTCCCAGGTCGGGCAATGAGGGTGAAGTGATGCGTGTGTCCACACAGGAACCAATTGTGCCGAATACTTGGAGGCTTGTAAAAGGTGCTGTATAAATCAATTATTAATACTAATCAGGGTGTGATAGTACCATCGGCAGGAGGAGGGAGGCCCAGGCAGGCAGACACCACACCCGCTTTGACACAGCCCTCGAGAGTCAGGAAGCTCATAGATCATGCAAAGAGGTGAGAAGAGATGATATCAGAGGGATAAGAGCAAAGCTCTACTCAGTGCACCCCACCTGGCACTGAACTAACTCCACCCAACAGCGCCACCTTAATACAGAAAATTCTAGAACCTCAGAGATGTTAGGTATGTCTCAGCACTGTACCTAGGCCGTGGGCAATGATGCCTACCCAGACGTGTCTCTCATGAGTGTTGGTCACTTCTCAGCATGGGAAGCTCTGGGCTTGGCTGATACTTTGCAAAGCCACTTCCTGTTTCCCCTTGGGGTCTGCTTTGGGATGAAAGAAAAGCATTTCCGAGTGTGATGGATGTCATAGCTTGGTTTTGTGCTTATTCTTGAACATTCTGTGACCCTGCAAATGTCACTGTGGGTATGAGAGCCCCACCAATAAAACAAATAGAAGAAAACAGGCAGCATGTGCTGTCATATTCAAAACGAAGTGACCTACACCAGCACCCTAAGAGTTGGGTGTCTCTGCCCTAAGAGAAAGAGCTTATGATCAGCATAAGTTTCCTGAGAATCTAAAGCTCCCAGGACGATGGCTTGGGGTGGCGGGGTAGGGGGGGCAAGAGGAAATCTTGAAGTATGGAAAGGCACAGAGAAGGCTTTGAGGGGGCTGAGCAGTTATGATATAGACAGAAGACTCCATCTCCAGGAACACCACAATCCCCTTATGTAGGGAGGTGTAAACAATAAAGGCAGCCAGGCGGTGGTGGCGCACGCCTTTAATCCCAGCACTCAGGAGGCAGAGCCAGGTGGATCTCTGTGAGTTCGAGGCCAGCCTGGACTACCAAGTGAGTTCCAGGAAAGGTGCAAAGCTACACAGAGAAACCCTGTCTCGAAAAAACAAAAAACAGCAAACAAACAAACAAACACTAAAGGCATTTGATGGCAGAACAATGGCCTTGTTCAATGTCCACCTCCGCATCCACTGGAGCCCCCAGACCTATGATAACACCTCAGAGGGAGGGACTCTGTAGACATGATTGAGTTAGAGATCTTCAGATGCAGACATGATTCTGCTTTCCTAGATAGGCGGCATCATGATGGGGTCCTTATTAGAGGAAGCCAGGAGGGTCCTGGTCAGAGATAAAAGGACCTAATAGAGGTTGGACCCGAGAACAGCATTTGAAAAATGGAAGTTTCTAGAAGCCAAGGGAGATGGGTGGCTTTTATCAGCTGAGAACATAAGGAAAGGGTCTACACCTAGTCCTTGTCAAGGTGGAGCTGTTTCTGTAGCTGTGGGTGGGCCTGAGACTGTCCACCTGGTTGACGTCAGTGTAGTGGGTCCACGGGCCACACACTCCGGATTAGAGAAGGAGGAGACAACAGGATCAGTTAAATTCTACAACAGCCTCCAATGAGGGGTGCCTGAATACAGAGGGCTCTGGGGTATCCTTTCTGACATCTGAAATGCCACGCAGAACTGAATTGTTTTGAACTGTCGGTCACCAGCCAATGGCACTATTTAGGGAATTTGTGGAAGCTTTTCCAGGAGGGACCTAGCTGGTCAGTCAGGGAGAGTTCCTGGTCTAGGTGTACTAGCTGTTGTACAATCTGCTTCCTTGTGGTCCATGAAGTGAACAACAAAACTTCTCATAGGAGCCCATCTCCATGGTGTTCTCCTCAAGAACATAGAGCCAAGCAACCACGAACAGAAGTCTCCAAAACCACAAGCCAAAGGAAATATAAGAAAGGTACTATCCACAGCAAGTGCTCAGCGTGGGGTGTATTCCAGCCCCACCAAGATTTCTCTCTTCTTTAGAACAGAGATTCAAGGGTAGCTTTTACACCTTACCTGGGTTTCCCTGCTCTTTGTGCTCAGCACTAAGCCTAAAGCCCAATACTTACAAGCCCGCTTCTTATGTCTGTTGCATGGCATAAACTGATGGCAGCACCCTAGACCACTTTACTTCCAAAGCCATTTTCAGAAACCAAAGGGTCATAGAGATGGCTGAACAGGGTAAAGGTGATTGCCACCAAGCCTGACATCTGGAGTTCAATCCCAGGGACCCACATGGTAGGTAGAAAGAGAGAACTGACTTCCACAAGTCATCCTCTAACCTCCACACGTGGGCCATGATACTGGTGCATCCCTAAACACACACACACACACACACACACAAACACACACACACACACACACACACTCTAAATAAATACGTATTTTTTTGTTTGTTTCATTTATAAAACAAAGTGGGGTGGGGATTTGGACTTCTTAAGCACCTACTCTGCCCCATGTATGACCTGGGTGCTTTTCCTTATCAAGTATCCTCCCAGAAGCCGTAAGACTGAAGAGATGGAGGCTTAGGCCTCATCAGGTTGAGGTTTCTGCTCAAGATCCCATTACTATAGACAAATGAGGATCTAGGGATTCTCCCCACACTAGCTAGCTTCTCCTTGCTAACTCTATGACAGGAACCCTTCTCTGATCCCCAGTATTTCCTGCTGAGAGTCAGTCAGTTTTCTTTGATCCACTGGGCTGGGCCAGCAGTTCTGTGCTGACCCATAGCCTCCTCTTACATTTATTAACTGTGAATTTATCTCCCTGTGGAGATAGGGCTGTAGGTGAAGGGCCCCTGCCCACACCTGGGCAGGTCTTACCTGCTCTAAACAGGTCAGCAGGCAAGTAGGAGCCTTTTAATTATCTTCTTCCGCCCCTGCCCCCTCCCTCAAGTTCAAACCTGTACTGTAAACACCAGCATCAGGACCAAAGGTAATCGAGGTGAAGCATGCGGGCATTAACCCATCACATCCCTTGATAAGGCCGGCATTTCACAGCGCCATAAATGAATTCCTGCCCGGAGATAAAGAGCGGCAGTCGGTCAGCAGTGGCAACTGTTGCACACTGAGAGCCAACTGATGCTATCTCTGCACAGCAAGAGCTCCACCCAAGTGCGTCCCTGCTAGCAGGTGAAGGGTTTCGGCCACATCATCACACCTTCCCTCAGTCACCCTCCGCTGATTTTTTTATTTATTTGTTTTTATTTATTTTTTTGAGTCAGGCTCTCTCACTGAACCTGGAGCTCACTGATTCCCCCAGAACTGGCTGGCTAATGAATTCCAAGGGTGTCCACCCTCCTCCACCTGGAGCTGAGGTGATAGACGTGCACCGCCATGTCCAGCTTCTATGTGGGAGCCGGGGATGGGAACCCAGGTCCCCGGGCTTGCACAGCAAGTTCTTCTCCATAGCGCCTTCTCTGTACCCCTCTAATGGGACTGTCTACCTGCCTACTGTGTGCAGCTAGCAGGTCATGGGCCCTGGGGAGATGACAGACTTGAGCGGTACATTCCCGGCTTCTTCTAACCCCTGTTATGGTGGGTGTGTGTGTTGGGGGGGGGGAGGGTTCTACAGGAAATTTATTACACGTATGTAACTCTATTACATGTATTAAACTGTATGGGGGAGCCACCGGCCAACTTTATTTTGTTTGCTTTGTTGGTTTTGACTGCTTGTGTTTTGCAACAAGGTCTCTCTATGTAGCCAAGGCTAGCCTGGAACTTGAGACACTCCTCCAGTCTCATCCTCCAGAGTTCTGGAGTTATAGGTGTGTGCCGCCATGCCTGGCTCAGGTGGGTCATTCTTAAAAAATTTCTTTTTGTTTTTAAGTTAACATACAAGGTATGAGGTATCGTGTCATTTTTGAACAAAGTCTACTCAGGTATGGTTTTAAATAAACCCCACTGGGACTTTCTTTTCCTGTACAGTCAATGGATCTCTAATCCTTTAATATGGAGTCAGAAGGTAACTGGGAAATGCCAATGATTTTTCTTATTGGGGGAATTCTCGAATATGGTGAACTTGCTATACCAATTCCCATAGGACACTCCAGGGCCAGCCCTCACGTACATCAGTCAACATTGGAGACTCCTTGGACTCTCCATCTCTCAGGTCTCTATACCAACAGACAGCATGAAATAACCTATACCCAAGGGCTTTGCAAAGCTCTATTTGCAAGGATAATGTGATGGACATAGAAACTCAGGGAGTGTAGAAAAGATGGTGAGCCCGACATCTTCAAGAGTCCAGCTTCGGAGGCTGGACAGAGGATGCCATGGGAAAGCACTTATCTTGCAAGTGCAAGGGCCTGAGTCAGGATCTCAGAATTCACACACAAAAAAAGGCCAAGTGGGTCTAATCCCAGTGCTGGGGAGGGGCAGAGACTGGAGGATCCCTGGGACTCACTGGCTAGCCATCTTAACTGGATTTGTGACTTCTAGGCCAGTAGGAGACCCTATCACACACACAAAAAAAAAGTGGACAGGGTTCTGAGGGAGGGCAGCTAAGGTTGACCACTTACATGTGCACATGTGTGAATGTGCTCTGCACATACGTGTACACCCATGCATATACATACAAAAAATCCAGCTTTGAGTGGAGCATGATGGCCAACACCTGTAATCTCAGGAAGATGATGAGTTTTTGCCTAACCTGAGCTACACTGGGACACCCTGTCATTAAAAAAACAAAACAAAACAAAACAAAACAAAAAAACCAAAAGCCTTGAGGAAAAAAGGAAGGGACAGAGGGAGGGAGGGAGGGAGGGAGGGAGGGAGGGAGGGAGGGAGGGAGGGAGGGAAGAAAGGAGAGGGAAGAAGAGTCCATTTTGATATATTGAAATTAATTTTAGACACAAATTTAGATGCATCCTTCACCTGAAAGTTATTTGACTCTTAAGATCAAAAAAACCAAAAAGAAAGCAAAATAAAGGATTCACAACCATAAGCTTGATTTTCAAAATCAGTCTGCACAAGTATTCACGTGTCGTGATGGGCCCCTCCCCAGTGTGTTTTTTGACATAAGACCCTGCGTGTCCAGGAAGTGCAGAGGGGCTGTGTAAGGTGTCTAACACTCCTATTCACCTGTAAAGATGGGGTCAAACCCAAAACTTTCCATGTGAAAAGTGATGACAAGAAAAACATGTCAGTATTATTTCCACAGATGAACTTGGACGCCAGGGGCCTTAGTGTCAAACCCTGCTGACTCCACTTTCTGCTTGTGTTATTTTGAAACATTATTATCCCTCCCAGTCTCTCTGCTTTGGGGATCTGTGACTTTTCCTGAGTCATGGGACGGGGTTGGGCAGAGGGCAGGCGCTAGAAGATTTAAGAGAAATCATGCACGTAGAGATTTCACGACAAATGACCTATGAGAGCGGTCGAATACACCCGCATCTAAACAGCATGAGTACGTAGCATAGTGTTTTCCAGAATTTAAATGTATTATATATGTTTGAAGAGAAGAAATGGCCAATGAATATCTTTGAACTTGGTAGTTAGTTAAAATTAGCGTTTCAAAGGCTGGGGGTGTAGATCTATAGTAGAGCACTCACTGGCAAGCCTTGATCCATCCCCAGCGTTGTAAAAGGAATTTTATTTCTCAGGTGTGGCACTACCTTTAACCAGGGTTAGGGCCTATAAAGCATCCCAAACGTGTGCCAGGGGCCATGGTGATTAATAACTAGGAAAAAGGTTTGAAGTCAATCGACATGGTTTCCTACTTTTTCAGACAAACACCTAGAAGCCACGAGAGGATTTGAGTCTGTTTGCTTTAGGAGTATAAAGTCAGGCTTCCTGTTTGTCCGCAGTATAACGTGTTCTCAAAATCGAAGAGGGTGAGAGGTTTTCACTGCTCCCGCCCTGAAAGGAATTTATGAGCCAATGCCTAAGCCCTGCAAAAAGTAACATTTAAAATTTCAGTCTCTAGGTGCCTAGAATTTCCTGTAAGTCTGTGTAACGTAAAGTCTGTGTAATGGCCTCTGTATCACTCAAATCGAAAAAACAAATGGCCGGAGAAGGGAGTGATCGCATCTGAGGAGTTTGCTGTAGAGAGACCAAGCCTGGAGAGGGAATTCTTCACTCTTCCTCCATTCCCAGGGCAACAGGACATGGGCCAAGGAGAAACGAAAGACAGTGGCAGGCTTGGAGTGGGAAGCTTTTTATCATAAGATTCTCATGGAAGCTCATGGCCCCCAAGGTTTCCAGAAACCCTTGGATCTTCAACCCCGGATGAGGGATGATTTTGAGATGACAGATCGCACCATGAACAGGAAGTATAGGAAGTATACAATTGCCTTCCCTTAACCAGCTTAGCACACTGCTGTTTGTGTGAATGTAGTGGTCACAGATTGGATGAATGAATGAATGAATGAATGAATGAATGAATGAAGAGTCCAGCAATGAATGAATCAATGAAATGGGATACACAAACTCCCCTATTGAATGTCAGTCACCCGTGAAGGTCGCATCCCCAAAATTACTCATTCTCCAAGATTACCAAGTCCTGTGGGTGATGTTTTGAGTTTTCCCTTTTGGGGAGCTGTGAAGATGGGAGTTCTAAGGAGAGCAATTTGTCCAATGTCAGAGGCAAGGAAGGACCGAGAGGTTGGATTATGCAGAGTAAATATTTAAGCATGGGAAGTTCGATAGCTGTTAAATACGTTCGGTCACGGGCTCATCTTTAAAAATCAATATTCTCCCTAATAGCAACAACACGTGGGCTTCCGTAGAATGGGGGCAGACTCACTAACCGGTGACTCAGAAGGCAGTTGGAGCTGGCGTCTCAGGTAGATGCTCCCAAATAGGTTTAAAGACATTTTTAAAGAAACAGAAGCAAACATAGTAAGGCAGTCTCCTGCAAGGTCTTTCCAGGAAGCAGAGGCTTCAAGAATGACTGAGTCGATGGAGAGCACACTTTTGCCCTGGGCTGGATGGGGCTGAGGGTGGGTGGGTAAAGATGAGCAGAGATAGCTAAGGCAGGGGACCAAGAAAGGTCACAGCGTTCCTCCACAACCGTGCAAACAAGCAAAGGCTCAGTGTTTGAAGCTGACGCAGGTAGCAGGCAGGCGCGGAGCAGGAAAACACATCACCCTGAGCGCAGCAGAAGCCAAAGTGGACCCCACACCTGTCTCCCCACAGTCGCGGCCTTTGAGTGCCAGTGGTCAGTGCCAGTGTTCTCCGCACTCAAGCTCCAAAGTCTGAAGACTTTGCCCTCGGCTAGGACACACAGACTCGGCACACCCAGGGCCTCCTCGCTGCCTGATGGGATGCGGTCTCATAGCTGGACTGTGCCTGGCACTGTTCACGGGGGTGAACAATGTGAACCGCCCTCAGGTGTGACTGGACACCCACCCTCTGCCAAGACAGGATGTGCCCACTCTCTCCTGGAGCTAGAAGATCGTCCCTAAATAAACACTTTCCACTTAAAATCCTGCCTAAGTTCAAGGTGCCCCTCCCAGGCCCCTCCCCCAAGGCTCAAAGTACTTGTGTTTTTCTAAGATGTCTTTGACTGACGCGTAATAACTCTCACTCTCTCTCTCTCTGTCTCTCTCTCTCTCTGTCTCTCTCTCTCTCTCTCTCTCTCTCTCTCTCTCTCTCTCTCTCTCTCTCTCTCTCTCTCTCTCAGGCATCCCATGCCATTTGTAGATACGTCCATATTGCAGGACAACCAACTGGGAATGTTTAGGTTAAGTAACATTTTTTTTTTTTTCATGATGGGAACACACAGATCCTCTTTGCTAGCCATCTCACATGATACTGTTAACTAGAACCGGCTTTGGTTCCTGACTATCTTTCTATCTACTGGTCAATGCTTCCCCATCCTCTGCCTCCAGCCTTGTACCCAGTGTTCTACCCTCAGTTTTTGTTTCCGGTGTCTGTAAAATGGGTGCACAAACAGCACTTGCCTCAGAGACATCGTGTATGAGTTAGGTGACTGGATGCTAAGCAGCCGTGGGCCCAAAGCCTGGAGCTGACACTCTATGCAGCAGGGTGTCATTAACCTGGCTGCAGACCACAGCTCTGCCGGCTGTGGGCAGTGATGAAGTCACTAGACTGCTCTCTGCAGTGGAGGAAAAAGATGCTGTACCTGGGATGTCTTGATGAGATAAGACATGTAATGTGTTCATCACAGGGGCTGGCCCAGAGAAAGAGAGGGTTAATGAGATGTTCTTGTGATAAAAGGAAGATTCACAAACGTTAGAGACATTTATTTTAATTAAATTAATTAAGAGATGGTTAATAGATGCTAGGCAGATAGTTTAAGTGATAGGTGATTAAATATTATAGATAGATGATAGGTAGGTAGATATATGATTTATAGATGATAGGCAGATATATAAATGATATATAACAAATATTACAGTTAGGTGAAGGGCGATAGGAGCATTTAGATAAGTGACAGATTAATAAATATTAAGATAGATACAGTTAGCCACAGATAGATAGATAATTGATAGACAGATGATTGATAGATAGATGAGACAGAGAGAGAGAGAGAGAGAGAGAGAGAGAGAGAGAGAGATTACCTGAGTCAGAATTAAAACTTGTTAAATAATCTTCCTGTTAAGAATTGAGGCAGTTAGGGGTTGGGGAGGTAGATCAGCTATGCAAGTGTGATGATCAGCTTTCTGGTTCCCAGAACCCATGTAAATGCCAGGTGTGCGTGGAGACCTACCTGTAACGGTAGCCTCAGAAGGTGGGTGCCTGGGTTGCACCTCTTGCTCCCCAGCAAGCTGACTAGCTAAACCAGCTGTACTGGCTACTGGTGGACTCTGGTTTTGAAGACGAGACCCTGCCTCAGTGAGTAAGGTTGGAGAGAGATGGCGGATGATTCCTGACAGCATTCTCAGGCCTTCCCATTCATGGGCATGCCTGTGTATGTCCATACCCACACCACATGAGTCCACACTCATGCAAACATGCACCCAAACACATGGACTTTTGGGAAGCTGGTTTTAAACGTCACTCATTGTCTTTTCCTAGAAAAAAACATGTGAATCCAAAGCAATGGGTGCAGCTTACATTAGTAAAGGGCTAAGGGGCAGGCTGGAAATGCTGGAAATGGATATGCTCTGGAGACCTAGTTAAGCAGGTCCACACAGCAGGTGTTAAACAGAAACACTGCCTTGGGCCAACAAGATGGCTCAGAGAGTGATGGTGCCACCCCCATACCTGACCATCCGAGTTCAATTCCCAGGACCCACATGGAAGGAGAGAACTGACTCCTTTTAGCGGTCCTCTGACTTCCACATAAGCTCCGAGGCATACACCCCTACACATGCACACACACACACACACACACACACACACACACACACACATGCACACACATACACACACATACCACATATACACACATGCACACAGGTACACACACACACACACACACACACACACACACATCAAAATAAATAAAACAGAAACACTGAGTTAATCACATTGGTGAGAAGCAGCAAGAGGAAACAGAGTCTCATCAGGCAATTTTACTTGATGCAAAAACCAGAGAAAGGAGACTTGGTCCCACGCTGCATACATGGGTGGCTTGTAGAAAGATAATGTCAGACAGCAAGTGGAGAACGTGGTGGCCACACCCCCTGACCGCTGCCTTGAATCTGATGTGCATCCTTAAATCCATTCCACTTATTCCAGCATTCTCGAATTGCTGGGGATCACAATATCTGCACCCCAAGCAGAATAATGACAAAGCAGCCAAGATGGCAGACGGCTCATCATTTAGCTCCCCCCCCCCCACCCGCTACAATTTTAAACCTTGACCTGTTATTGACTTCCTGTGTTCTCAAAGCATGCCTGGAGGAGATGGGTACTAATGTTCCCACTATGCAGCAGAGGATACTGAGGCACAGAGTTAGTTCAGAGATGTGTTCATGACCCCACAGACCTCTGGGCCCAACCCCTTAGCCACTGCGTTCTAGGTCTCTAGGACCCTGACATTAGTCACACACAGCCCTCACCCCTTCCTAAGTTCATCCTCACCGGATGCAGATGTTGCTGATTGAACCACCCTTTAGATGCATCCTCTGAATCCCTTCTTAACACAGCACTCTGCTCAGCCATTATCAATCTCCTGGAATTGGCGTGGGTGGAAAAGCCACTAAACCAACCAGAACTGTAGCTAGAAGCAATACAAATCAAAGCAGACCCCTCTGATGGGATAGGACAGTACTCAGGAGCCAGGAGCTGTCTGGGGACTGAGAATAGGTGTCTGCTAGGTTCCAAGGCTTGGAGGTCACCCCCATTCAAAGTAATGCCTTCTAAACACTGTTTTCCCTTATTTCTATGTCTTTCTGCTCAAGATACTAGTTTCCAAGGAAGCGTCCATCAGCTGGGTGCAGAGCCTTTGCCCAGCATAATAATACAAAGTGGCATGAGTACCCCAAAGGAAAATGAGATGGTCTGTACGATACAGACAATTCTGGGCAGTTCCAAACACCACTACCACTACCAGCTCCATGCCAGACCTAATGCACTTAACCAGTCCCCTGAACTCCAGTGGGGGCATGGATTGCCAAGCAGGTTGATTGGTTTGGGCTGCAAGCCACCACTGAACCAGTCCTGCTGGTGGTTATGAACACAGCCTGGGTGTTTCACTTGGGAGCTAACTCATCAGCCCAAAAAGGTGCTTTTGAAAGCCTCTGATGAAATCAGCCCGTTGATTAACGCAATTAGCACCATTAAGACAGGAAGTTGTTAACCCGAATCAATTACCCACAGACATCTGTCACGCTAAGTGTTCCTCTTCGTCTTGGACAGTATTGCTCAGTTTGGTGTTTCACAGTGATGACCATTAAAAATAAATGATTACTGTTGATTTTCTATTGATATAGCTATTAGTGCATCGGTGCCTGTGTGTATAGGCCGCTTACGTGTAGTGTACAGAAAATAGATGGGCTAACAAAAGGAAGTAGGTATTGACTCCCATCGCTCATGCTGGGTGGTAAATATTGACCAATGGAAAGAGGCTATCCGCTGAGGATGAGCTAAGAGCAGAGTGTTCACATCAGCTCGATTTCTCTTTAATTACCTGTATCATTTATTATCACTGATGCAGAGGCCAAGATGCAAGAATATATTTCCCCTTACTCTGGTGTCTGAATTAGACTCCACAGTCAGACCATGACACCAAAGAACTTTCTGCAAATCGACTCTCCATCTGCCTTTGCTTCTTGTCTCCTCTCAGAACATCCAGCATATTGACCTGCAAACTTAGCCCATTCCTATCCATCTCCCACAATAACCGAGGTGTGTTTCACAGAACAATTATCCAGAATAAAAATGCTTAATGTGTATGGTGCTCTTTCCTGCCAGTTTTCTGCACAAACCTCAGAAGATTCACTCAGTCTTCTAGAAGCCTGGTAAAGGTCATGGTGATAGCTGCTGTGTATGGGCCAGGAATTCTTTCAGGTATGGTCCATATCTGAGTTAATTCAAACCCCGACAAGTTCTGAGGGTCATGTGATGATGGCCTTGTTACTGTGGAGGGAATCAAGACAGAATGTAAACCTTTCTGCACAGCTGGCTGAAAGGAGTAGCATGGCCATCATTCTGTTTCTTTCCCAGCTTTGTTCAGCACCTCTCCAGTCCAAATGGTTTTACTTAAAGTTTGATAGCAAGGGGTCAGATTTCATAAATATATTCTTGTGGCTGAAATTTTTCAACGTATGCATGAGCATTTGCACATAATGTGCGAGAGTGCATGTGTGTGTGTGTGTGTGTGTGCACATGTGCACACGAGGGTATCTGTGCCTGTGTACATCTCTTCGCCCCTCCCATAGAAGATGATCCTGGGACACAGTAAATTTAAGTAATTCACACACCCTGTCAGTAGAGGAAGAGAGACGCATAAGCCAGTCCCCATTCCCTGACTTTCTCCTTCAGAACAATCCGGAGTTCTTGAAGGGATGCTGGGTTTTTTCACCTCACCAGGGCTTGGAATGAGTGCTGTAGGCACAGAGACAATCCATAATGGTCTCCGTCTCTGTGAGGACCTGGCATCCGACGGCCACATCCAGAAATACCTGTTGGATCAATTGGAGTGACTGAATTTAACAGAGCACATCAGCCTCAGCTGGGCAAAGTAAGGAGGGATGCCCAGGGCAACTCAGAGCGACTGTGAAGGGATCACCACAGGAAAGAAAAGGATCCATTGTTTCCAGCCCAGAGAGCCAGACTCTCAGCATCCTTAAAAGGAGTGTGAAATAAGTAGATCAGAAGGGCAAGCCAGGGCTTCCCCTAGGACCTGGAGCTAAGATGGCAGTCTCTAGCTGGTTTATGAAAACTGGGTATTGGCTGGGCTTCAAACCCATGGCGGGGGTGTGGTCAGCTTCAGGGCTCTGAGGAAGCTGTGCAAGGTTTGAGGTTTCCACGGGGGGGGGGGGGATTGCTTCAGAATCCAAGCACTTGGAGGTAGAAGAAGTTCGAAAGGAGGGGGAAGGGG
Source organism: Peromyscus eremicus (assembly GCF_949786415.1). Taxonomy (NCBI): domain Eukaryota; kingdom Metazoa; phylum Chordata; class Mammalia; order Rodentia; family Cricetidae; genus Peromyscus; species Peromyscus eremicus. Next base: position 9,184,600 of record NC_081438.1, on the reverse strand, counting down.
AGGAAGAGACCAATGATGTCCCACAGGAGGCCATGGAAGTGTGGATACAGGGTGGATTCATTCCTTCAGTTTATTTAGTTTTATTCCAATTTCTCTAGACAGAATGAACTCCTAAAACCAAATTCAATCCCCCCTTAAAAAAAAATCTATTGTTATATTCTGTGTGTGTGTGTGTGTGTGTGTGTGTGTGTGTGTGTGTGCTTATGCATGTGTGTGTGTTTGCATGATGTGTAGATGGGTATGTGTAACATGGTGTTCATGCAGAGGTTGGAGGACATATGGAGTGGGAATCCCTCCCCTCGTGCAAAACACATACAATACACACTTACTGTGTACCAGCATTGCTTTAATACACAAAAGGCTGCAGTCTCCATGCTGCTGAAATGGGTACCACAATGTACAGATGACCAAATGGGCCTTAGTGAGTTCACTGGGTGGCCCTGGGTCCAAGAATCTACCTGGGGGTACAGGTCAGAGAGTCTACCCAGGGTGTATAGGTCAGAGAGTCTACTTGGGGGTGCAGATCAAAGGGTCTACTTGGTGTCCCTGGGTCAGCAGGTCTACCAGATGACCCTGAATCATACTACTAGCACATGGGGAAGGCAGGTTCCACAGGGCCAGATTTTGATTTCTATGAGGTCTCAGGTAGAAGAACAGGAAGGATTATGCTGTCACACCTATCCTGGGTCTTCCTCTTTTTTTTTTTTCTTTTTTTCTTTTTAGCATTTTATATTACATTTATTTATTTATTTATTTATTTATTTATTTATTTATTTATTTATTTTGTGTGTGTGTGTGTGTGTGTGTGTGTGTGTGCGCGCGTGCACATGCCATGATAACTGTGGAGGTCAGAGGCTAACTTGTGGGAGTTGGTTTTTCTTTCTACCACGTGGCTTGGTAGCACGCACCTTTACCTAAAAGCCAGCCCTGGGTCTTTCTCTGGACCCACATCTCCGTGCTGGGTGAGCAGGGTGTTTTGAGAACAGAATGCATCTGGGAAGGTGGGGCCTGCCAGATGAAGCCAATGCATCCCAGCTTCCCCCCTCTCCACCTGCTCAGTCCCCTTCTCCATCTGGGCCACACCAATGCCTCTAGGATGACTCCACCAGGAGACGGTCACCTGTGGGGCTAACAGCCCCTCATTCATCCTCAACCCCCTCCCCACCTTGTCCCTCCAATAACTTTTTAATTGTGACTGTTCCTATGTGGTAAATGAGGGGCCGAGAGACAGAAGAGGTTGGCTAGAACCTTCCAGGAAGTGTTAACACTGGATCTCTTGTGTCGAATCTCGTGACCAGCATGAATCTAAAATCATCAGTGGCTCCCATCACCTTGGGGATAAAGTAAACCACTTTGGTGTGACTTCCAAAGTTCCCTGCGATCAGGATTGTGAGCCCCCGCCCCCCCTCATCCCAGGCTGCTTCTGACAGTTGCTTTATATTATTTCATATATAAAGGATTTAACTTAGTGCCAGGCAGGGCAGAGAGAGGACATCTATTCAGCGTCTGCCACTCCCTCTGCTGTCTAATAATGAGTCTTTCTTATTAAATAGCTAGTAAATGCAATCAGCTGGTCATTTCAAGTTCCACTTCGGAAACTGGTGTTTGTGTGTGTGTGTGTGTGTGTGTGTGTGTGTGTGTGTGTGTGTTCATCTCTAAATCTTTCCTTCATATTATCTAAGTTTAAACTCTGCCAATTATGGAATCTAGAGCTAGTTTGGGGTTCTGTACCTTGTAAACAAAAATGCTTGGGGCCAGAAGTGTACCCATTTCCTATTTGGAAATATTTGTGTCTATGCCATGAGTTATCCTGGGGACAGGACTCAAGACTAAACATGAATTGTGCATAGACAGGAGGTACTTTTAGGTAATATTTTGAATCAACCTGCATGGATCTGTCTCATGGTCTGGAGTATCACTCTGTTTGTGGCATCAGTTGTGGATTTGGGGACAGTCGTCTTCAAACATGTCCATGTCAAGCGCTGTACCAAACGCCACCTACAGAACTCCAGTCCACCCCCAGCCACAGCAGACAGGTAAGACTGTCTTCATTTCACAGACCGGGAAACTCAGGCCCCCAAGGAAGCAGAACTCACGGCTGCAGATTTGGGCACAAGTATATCAGAAGATGTGGGGAGGGTGGAATTCTTTTTTCTTTTCTTTTTTTTTTTTTTTTAATTTAAGACCAACAACATTCCCCGGATGGATCTATCCCTCACTACAAGAAAGAATCTAGAGGTTTCCACTCCGCCTTGCTGCCCCAAGGCCTTCAGAAAGTTCCTTGGCTCTCTGAAAGTCCCCAGCTGGAGCCTTCCTTCCTGTTTTAAGTAGTGAAAGCTAGATGACACCAGCCCAGGCCCGAAATAGTTTCAGATCTAAATTTAACAACAATGGCCGGGCTCCAGCCTGACCCTGCCGAGAAGAAAGGGGACAGGGGGGGAAAGAAAAAAAAAAAAAGCGACAACTAATTCTTCACAAATTAAGACAATCATAAAGGTTCCTTTCAACTGTCAGGGCATATTCTTAGCAAGAGCGTAACACTTAAATCAATTCCAGGCTGTAAAAAACGGTATAATAACAGGAAGCAAGGCTACAGGCCTGACTTCCTCCTGGGAGACAGGGGATTTGCAGGGTGTCAGTAGGCTGGCCCTGTAGGGACAGAGATGGAGCCAGGCAGCTCCTGACTCACCAGCGGGCTCTTATCTCTGTGTGACCTCCTACGAATTCCATCTGGGGTTGCCCAAGCAGCCCCTGGGTGGAGTTCTGCAACTAGAACCTTCCATAGCCTCTTGCTCACTTTCCTGGTCAGTCTTCTGGAAACCGCCCCAGTGCCAGCGTGCATGGAGGGTACAGAGTAGGAAGGACAGGCCTTGTCTTCACACCTGTAGATGGGGAGGACACCACGGTGGCCAGGGGACCAAGAGAGGAGGTGCTGGGCTCCCCCGTATCTTCGTTATACCTCTAGCCAGGTCTATAGTCGTGGTAGAGTGCAGGTTGTGAGAGCTATGTGCATGAGCTCGAATCCCAGCTCCCACATTTCCTGGCTATGTAGCTTTGGACAGGGAACGAGGCTCCTCTTCCTCAGGGACTCAGCTTTGAATCTGTGACATGAAGATGCCATTGCCTGTCTGTCAGGGCTGGGGCTGATCGAGGTCCTGTAGGCGACATCTGGTGCAGTGGCTGAAGAGAGCCATGCTTGAAGAGGTCTTGACAAGTGTTACAGGTTGAACGTTTACAGACACCTAACCCCAGGCAGCCCAGGACCCAGGCAGGACTTTTCCTCGAAAAAAACACCATTCCTTGGACAGATCAAAGACCTCCCTATGACTCGACTGAGGGTTCCTTGCCCTTTGTAACAACCTTAGTGCGCCCCCTTGCCTAGGAAGAAAGCCAGCATGCCAGTCCCACAGCCCTGTGACCTCGCCAGGCCCCTCTCTCATTTTCCATTACTTGGACACAGGCCCCCAACAAAACCTTTCCATATTTAATATCTAATTCCTTCTTGTTCTGTGCTTTTAAGTAACCCTCACCAACACATTCCTGAATCTATCTCCTTTCAGTTACTTCTCAGGCTTTTTTTTCCTTCCAAGAGAAAACTCCAGTTCCTTACCCAGGCCTCCACGGCCCATGCTGCCCTTCCAGCCTCAACTTCTACCTGTGTGCCCTGATCCAAGGTGCCTCTTGCTGTCCTTGAACCTCTCAAGCTGCTTCTGCCTCAGGGCCTTGGCACCCACTCGTCCTCTGTCAGGGCTACCTGTCTCTGGGTCTTGAGGCTTCCCTAATAACCCTTCAGACTGTGGCTCAACTGTCAGTACTAGAGAGGCTTTCTCGATCCTCTTGATAGAAACAGGCTTCCTGTCTCTGCTTCCCAATCAATATTTACTCCTAAGACAGCTCCACATCACCCTCCACGCTCAGCTCCTCCGTCTGAGGGCCCACCTCGAAGGCCATCGTCTCCACAGCAGCGGCTTTGCACAAAAGTCTTGTAGCCTTCCGAGGACTCTCTGTATTGAACTCCTCAAACCCTTACAGAGTGTGGGGACACTGTGGTCACTATAGATGAGGAAACCGAGCATGGGAAGGTTATTGAACTCCCTGGGGGGGGGGGCGGTCACAGGACAGTAGAAGGTTCTCAAGCTCACCTCCTTTATCAGGATATTTTTAGCTCTGGTGAAGAAATGATACCACTGTACGTGCACAGTGTTCCAGGATCCTCTCCTGTCTTCAGCACTGAGTAGGTCCTCAACACAGGAATGGACCTGCATGGGCCTCCAGTGGACTAAGAGTAGCCCACTGACAACACACTTTCACAAGGACCCTGGAAGGCGGGGCCCTGGTCACTCTCTGTCTGGGCTCTTCTCTGTTTTGCCTGTGACCCTTGGAGACTTCACCCTTACAGTCTCTCTGGAATGCCTGGCTGTGATAAGGACTTTCCCATGGCAAGGGAGGAGAGCCCAGAATGACAGAGGCATACCCCCACAAATGCAGAACCGTGTTTCTGAAAGTCTATATCTCTCCCTACCATTAGGTTCAGAAACCTCATCTTTTAAGACTCGTACCCCTGCATGTAAAACACCAACCACTGATAGATTCTGAGGGCTGGAGGGGCCCTGTTTCTCATCTCTCTCCTCTCTTCTATGATTGAAATTCCCAATGTTTGGACCATTTGGGATGTGCTTTCTACTTCCTGCAGGGGACCAACCACACACAAGTATGAGGACACCTCACCTCCTTCATTTCACAGAGGAGCTAAAATAGGCCAATGGAGTCAGGCATGAGCCACCCAAGGTCACGTGGCCTGGCTGTGCAGCAGAGACCAGGTGTGGCTGTCCCCAGGGCACCTGCTCTGTCTTCTCTTCATGCTGCCCCTTGCTCCAAGGACCCTCCTGAGCTCATGGAAGAGCAAAGGCTGTGGAGTCTCATAGTTCCGGCTACCAAAACCCAACTTTGTGGCCATCAACATTATGACTTAAAGCCTTCCCTGACTTTCATTCTCCTCATTGAAAAATCAAGGATCAAAATGTCAGTGTGTGGTAACACTTAGAAAAGAAGCCAACAGGTAGTCAATAGTACAATTGCCATTATTATTATTATTATTATTATTATTATTATTATTATTATTATTATTATTTATTATTGTTATTACTACTACTATTATTATTATTACTGTTGCTATTGATACCTCTCAGCTCATCCATGCCACCCCAAGACTTTTAAATCCCTGCAAGTAATGAGAGCAGGATGAATTGCCATGCCCAAGTTACCCATAGGCCCCTTCTCAATGGGCAGGTCTGTAACCCCAGCTAACCTAACTGGGTCAAAGTTGTACCTAGCCCCTCCTTTCCTGGTTCCCCCTCCCCGCTCTGGGACAGGAATTATCCCGGCGCCCAGCGCCTCTGAGGGCCATCCCCGCTGTGAGGCTTTGATAGGGAAAGTATGAAGAACAAAGGCCATTGTTTCAGAGGCGGCTGGTGACTCTCAGGCCACAGGCCAGCTTCCCGGGGGTGAGGTCTGGCTCCTAAGACACAAAGCCTAAAGTCATTAGGACCATGGACAAACAATGACGGCATCACTTCTATTTACCTGCATCTCCGCTGGCTGCCAAGTGGAGAAACAATGAGGTGGGTGTGCTGGCCCGGCTCACCCTAGGGCTTGTGTTTTAGAGACTGAGCTGCGGCATCCAGGCCCCTTGGGTATGCATCCCATCCCCTCCTCCATGACCTGCTGTCCCATAGCTTGGGTAAGACGAATTCATTCAGTGGTAAATGTCCACTCTTTGTCCTTAAAACGGCCACAGCCAGATTACCACCCACTCATAAAGCACAAATCCATGGCCTAGTGAAGACCTCCCATGGATAGAATCTAAAGAGACACTCATGTCTCCTCTAGCTATCAGATGATTGGTTTTTTTGTTTTTAATTTTCGAGACAGGGTTTCTCTGTGTAGTTTTGGTGCCTGTCCTGGATCTCGCTCTATAGACCAGGCTGGGCTTGAACTCACAGAGATCCACATGGCTCTGCCTCCCAAGTGCTGGGACTAAAGGTGTGCGCCACCGCCCGGTTGCTATCAGATGACTGAATGAAAAATGCACCCTGAGAAATTATACACACACACACACACACACACACACACACACACACACACACACCAGGAATCTCCTGATGGGAGAAGAAACAGTTAAAGCTCTGGGGACTGTCAGAGGAGGGGCGTGTCTCCTGAAAAAGACTGACAGTTTGTCAGATGCCCTTGTGTTAGGGACTAGAAGCAGAGAGTGGTGGTTGGGGAACCACACCCTCAGGGCAGGACCCAGAAAATGGACTGAGCGGGGCATCACCGGATCCCTTGACTTCCTCCCAAGACGGCCACGTTGGATAACTCTCCCTTTTCTGCTTTTCACTATTGATTCCATTCCTTTATCTGCCTTATTGAGGATGGGTGGCCAAGCCTGGCTTGTGAGGACACAGGCTGTGACCCCTTGGTCCTGTAATAGTGTTACAATCATTCACATGGGCACCATAGTGCTGTGATGGTTCTGGGTGAATTCTCTGAACCTTGGGTAACCTTCATTTTTCTACACCAAATGAGAACAAGCCCTGGTTCCAGGAGTAAAACAGCTCCGCCAATGTGGAAAGCAAGATCTCAGGAAAAAGGGATGGAATGGCTGGAAAACTCAGGATACTTTTTTCCACTTTGCCAGGAGAGAGAAGGTCCACTCACAGACTGTTCTTCAGCCATTTAGGCTTGGATCAGCTCCAGGGGGCAGCCCACTTGCACTGGGTGTGTGTGCCTCCAGCCTGGGCCAGTGTCCCCACAGGCAAGACAAAGACAGCACAGGATTCAAGGCAATAACACCCGGGAAGCTCTCAGCACGGGGGATTAGTGTAGACAGGGTAAGAGGCAGTCTCAAAATCAACAAGACTGAACCCACACAGATGTCACTGAGGGATACTGACATCTTGCCAGGGAAGACTTACCTTGCAGAGGGACATCCACTTCATGAAAGGAAAGATTTAGATCTAGGAGGGAGAGGTGACTTTCTAAGGCCCTGTGGCATCTGGTGAGTCTCACGGAGGTCATGTGTACCAGGGTCCTCTGCAGCCAGGAGAGATGGTAATGACTCTTCTTTCTTTCTCCTCAGGACCCCTCACTGCCTCACCCTGGTCCCTCCCCTTCCCCGTAGAGGGATGGGGTGGGGCTAAAATCCACCGGGTTGCTCCAGTGCCCAGAATCGGTTCTCAGTGGGGCTTTCCACACATGTGGTTGGGAATAGCAGCAGCAACGGGAAGGTTTGGGGAGCCCAGTTAGGGTAGCAGTCATCACAGCTCAAGCCCCGACAGACAGTGGTCCGGCTGGTGCGGGTGATGGAGCAGGCAGACGTGCGAAGTTAGCTCAGGTTGGCTAAGACAGCCCTGTACATGTCTCAGCCGTGCCGGGCTATCTGAGATCCACGAGCCCGCCTCTCGAGGTGTCCGCACGGCTCCCAGCAGCTCATCTGGCTCTTATTTAAGTTCTAAGAATCTTGATGCCATTGTGTCTAAGGCTGGGAATGAGGGTAATGTCTAGACTCGGGTCCAAACGTTGGGTCGGGTCATGTGACCGTTCCTGAAAGTCTTGCTAGGGCTCCAGCAATGGTACACACTGAGGCACCGAATCCCAACCCTTCCCTTGCCAGTTAAAGACCGGAAGTGGGGAGAGGGGTGAGGTCTCTAGGAAACTCAGGATACTTTTTCCGCTTTGCCAGGACAGAGAGGGTCCAATCCCTGGCTGTTCTTCAGCCATTTAGTTTTCCCCTTTTAAACTTGACATGAATAGATTCACCCAGTGTCATGCTGTGGGATGAATCTTGGTAGCGAGCTGTGCATCGTGGCATTTCACTTTTCAGGGCTGCGTAGAGTTCCGTTGTGGAAATACAATGGCTGCCATGCATCTGCTTGCTATTGGGTGGTGTACAAATTCCATTTGGTTGCTACTGAGAGGGAAGAGAATTGAATGTTCTGGCCATTTCCCTATACTGTGACCTTTATACCCATCTCCATATTGACAGACAGGTATACACCTAGACTCATGTATGCCTTTCCCAAACATCTCAGAACTCAATGGCCCAGACATGCCAGTTGGGACTGCAGTCACCCCTTGCTTTAATCGCAACATGCTTGGGTTTCTGGACACCATCAAGGCTCCCTCCCCAGGTCCTACCAGTCAGAACGCCTTTGTTTCCCAGTACAAGGCCTCTTCAGTGATTTTTGTTTTGCATGGAAAAGCCAGGGTCAGTTTATGACATTGTGTTCCTTAAAGATCACTGTCTGTCATCCCCACATCAAAGTCAGAGCCACTGCCAGGCTCGGCCCACCCCCACTGACAGGAAATGGGGAATTTCCTTCATATTTTCTCCCATCTCAGAGGCTCGGCCACACGGCATGTCTTAGCGTTTAAGGACAGAGTTGTGCCTAGCCCCTAACTGCTCCCCCACCCCCACCCCAGCAGTGGCCGTGGAGGGCTTTGACCCCCTCTGATCTTTATCACACACTTGTCCAGCACATCAGAATGACAGTATTTTTTTTATTTATATAACACCTTTTTGCAGGGGGGGGGGGAGAAGGGGTGGGTAGGGCCGGACTCGAAGGGAATGGGAGCCAGATGAGGTCTTTTATAGACCTTGGTTTGTTTACCCTGCAGAGACTGAAGGTCTTTAATGGACAAAGACGGGACATTTAGAGAGAAAAGGAATGTGCCCAGGCTAGAAGCCAGCTGCCAGGCCTTGCTCTTCTGTCTTTAGTCCTTGCAGATTATAGTTATCTGGCTCTCAAGGCCCCAGTGGGAGCTGACACTTGCCTAAAGCCTGGGTTACTGTTCCTCACTTCTGTGATGAGCTGTCCATTACCCCTCTGGCCCCATCCCCACCCCTCACCCCCGCCACCTCCTGACCTCCCCTGTCCTCCCGTCAGCCTCCTTTGGAGCCTTCCTCTGCCTCTGCTCATACCTTAAACATGTCCTTTTCCCTGTCTTTGGATCTTGGGCCTCAACCCTTCTTCTCATCCTTCCTCAGCCATTCCAGGCTCTACTCCTGCCTTGGTTGATCATGTCGGAGTCTGGCAGTCCAGTCCAGATCTAGATGAACCCCAGCTAGGAATGGGGGTCCCAGGGTAGGCAAAGCTATGGTGACACACCCCTAAATTCTCTGGAGCAGGACACTGAAGATGCCTACTTAGCTCAATGGTACCTCAGTGAGCCACGGACCAGCATTCCAGAAACTTCTCCTGTGTGTGACTTCTGTTCATCTTTCCAAGCTCCTGGTCCTCGAGGGTATTTCTGGACCCAGAGACCAAGGTGTGACTCACACTGTGCTGCTCCTTCCCGGAGCAAGTAGCCTTGTATGTCTGATCCTCCTCTGTCAGAGGCACATCCTCAAGGGAGGGTCCTGGATCAGGCCCATTCACGGATGGGTAACAAAACCACCCCAGATGTTTGACACTGGATAGAAATGCAGGGACTCACTCTGTCGCCCGTGGGATGGAGAAATCCAAGATGACGTGGACAAGGGTGAAAGAAGCCAGTAGGTCCTGCCTGCCACCCCACGACTTGAGACCAGAGAGGCAGTACTAAACACAGTACCAAAGGCAGTACTAAACACAGTACCAAAGGCAGTACTCAACACAGTACCAAAGGCAGTACTCAACACAGTACCAAAGTCAGCAATTGGTCCCACACTGGGAGCAGAAGTTCCATGGTCCCCATGCAGGAGGCTGGACACAATCCAGACATAGAGTCTCCTCTGGGAGTGTCTCCTGAGAGAATGGGAGAAGAGATTTCGTGGCTTCTTGCTCTCTCCTGCTTCACACCTGTCCTGAGAACCACCAAAGAGAACTAAGAAAGAAAAAAGCCCAGAGCCGTGGCATGCAAGGGGGAGGGAGAGGTAATCCCCTGAGACAGAGAGCAGAGAAAGCAGGGTGAGCACATGGGTTCGGGGACAATCCAGGTCACCTATACGGAGTCCCTGCACTACAGGGTGAGCAGTAACAAAAATATCCTTGGGGGCAGTGAATGAAGTCAGCTGGTGGAGTGCTTGCCTGGCATGCCCGGAGCCCTGGTTCCATCCCTGGTACCATATAAACTAGGTATAGTGGTGCATGTCTGCAAGCCTGGCACTTGGGAGGTGGAGACGGGGAGGCTCAAGAATTCATTCAAGATCAGCCATGGCTATAGAGAGAGTTTGAAGCTGGTCTGGGCTGAGACCTTGGAGAAGGAAGGAGAGAAAGAGAGGGAGGGGGAAGGAAGGAGAGCGAGGGAGGGGGGAGGAAGGAAGAAAGAAAAGGGGGGAGGGAGGAAAAACCCTGACTCAGTGACTTGAAATAACTACAACTTCCACACGCGGTCTTAGCCAGAAGTCCGAGATACACTATAACTGTAATTTCTTCCTGTTCATCTGCTATAGAAGTGGGCTTGGCCATTCACCTCCCCACACTGAAGGCGTCCCTGTTTATAAGTTGGTTTTGAAGACACTCCCAGCAAGACAAGACCTGGGCAGCACATGCTCCCACCCCGGGCGTATTCTCTCTCTCTCACTTCCTCTCACATCCAGGGTCTGAGCAAGTCCCATGGGAAAATGTCATCCCACCCCACGCTCCAAAGAGGACACAAACTGGAAGCCCAGGTGAGCAGAGACTGTCCCCTGGCTTTCACCTGGCTCCCTTGAACAGCTCGTGACAGTTTCTGCAACAAACTAACCCCTTTCACAGACACACGGTGTGCATTTCCAGCGGCTCCTCTAGGGACCATTAGCGGTGAGGCCATCTTTATTTACAGACAATGATCCTAATACGTGGACCCTGAAAAGAGCATGTCACAGAAACTCAGCCTCAAACAGCGAAGAGCGCCTTAGTCCCCTGTGTTCCTATGGCTCAGGAGATGCCAGCAGCCTGGCTGCAGATGACTGTCACTGGGCTGTAGTTACCTGCCTTATTAGTGAGATGGAGTATCAGCTACGGGGTGACTCACTTGCATGACTGGCCAGTTGGTAAATGTGCTATAGTGACCCTTTCTCTCTCTCTCTCCTCTCTCTCTCTCTCTCTCTCTCTCTCTCTCTCTCTCTCTCTCTCTCTCTCTCTCTCTCTCTCTCTCTCTCTCTCTCTCTCTCCCCCCCTTCTCCTTTTCTTTTCTGGTTAGTTGAGCATGGCACACTCCTGTGACCCCAGAACTTAGGAGGGTCCTTGCAAGTTTTAGGTCTTTAGTTTGGGTCTCTAGAGCATATTCTGGGCCAGCCAGAGACTGGCTGAGACTTTGCCTCAGAAAACCAAAGGAAAAAACCAAGTTATGTCTATTATATGTTTCCATAATGGCTGCCAGCCCCAGGATGACCTCGGTGTTCCCTACTTCCTAACCCATGGGTACTTGTACCCCGTGTTTCCATACCATGTTTTGGTTCATCTGGGTGACTATATTAGTCACATTTTTTTTCCAACATTGTGATACAACACCCTACAAAAAGCAACTGGAGAGAGGAAGGGGTTGTTCCGGCTCACAGTTTGAGGCTGCACTCCATCGCTGTGGGGAAGGCATGGCGGCAGGAGCATGGAGCAGCTAGTCACATGACATCCACAATCAGGAAGCAAGTGAGATGAACGCTGGGGTTCAGCTCACTTTCAGAACAGCCCATGATTAGGCTGTGTCTCCTCGGCTCCGCTAACCCTACTGAGAAACTCCCTCAGACATGATGCACAGGTTTGTTTCCATGGTGACTCTGAACCCCACCAAATCAACAACCAAGCTCAGCCAGCATATCGGCCAACACAATGTGGCTGAAGTCCCGGAGAGAGAGAGAGAGCCCCCTCGGAACACTGGCTGCAGCTCCTGCTTCCTTTCTCTCAGAATGCTTGCTCTTAGGACAGCCAGCAGCCTGTGCAAACAGGTCCTACTAGTGGGAGACAGATGGACCCTACCAACACTCTGCACCAAGGAACAGCCATGGAGGACTCCATCTTGGATACAGATGTCCTAGCCCCAATCAGATGAGACTGTGGCCCCAGCATGCTTTGGTATCTTCATAAGAGGCCCTGAGCTGCAGTTACACAGACAATCTGGTCAAATAACTGACTCATAGAGACTAGGGAAAGTAAATTCTATTGTCCATTATAGACATCTATAATATTTTAGTGTGAATGCATATGCATATATATATATATATATATGTTTGTGTATGCATGTCGTGTATCTGATATATACTCTTATGTATTGTGTCAGAATATATATAAGTATATATATTACAATATATGTGTATATACATATATCATATATTACTATGTATATATTATATATACATATATTACAATGTATGTATGTGTATATAAATATATCATTATGTATATATTATATATATTACAAGGCATATGTAGATGCATATATATTATTATATATAATATATACATATATTACTATGTATATGTATATACATATATCGTAATTATTATGTATATATTATATATGCACACATTACTATATATACACACATATATCATATATTATTGTGTATATATTACATATACATATATGTGCATATCCTGCCATTTGGATTTTTATTTGTTTTTGAGGCAGGGATTCACTCTTTAGCCCAGGCCAGCTTTGAATTCATTATGTAGCCCAAGCTTGAACTCGTGGCAATTCTCCTGCCTCAGCCTTTTGAGTGCTGAGATTACTTGTGTGACCCACCAGGTCCCGATGCTGTCTTGCTCTACAGGGAGTTGACTTAATTTTTGTCTTGGCACTCACCCGATTACGGAGCACATGATTACTTGGAATGGTAGAGAAGTCAAGAAGGAGAAGAAAGGAGGCAATGGAGACGCAAGAGGAGGGCCTGTGTGGCAGGGAGGCTCCATTAGGTTCATGAACAAGCTGGCCTGGAGGAGTCACCAGGGTAGGTGTGTAGTAAGAAGGGTGGCAGAGCCCACGGCAGCCTGCCAGTGTCAGCCTCTGGCCTCCCTACTCTGGATCCTGAGCTGCTGGGAGCCTGTGTCAGAGCCTGCTGGAAGCCCTGTAGTATAGACCGCAGCCAGGGCTGGGAAGAGGCGGGGCAGGAGGGAAGAGGAGGGGGCAGGAGGGGTGATCTTGGTGAACCTCAAGGTTTGTGAGCTGGCAAAGATAATGTCAGCAAAAAGCCCTGGCCTGTCTAGACAAACGTTTGATTTTGAATCAAAAAGGGGGATTGCTTGCAAGTGGGGAATTGCTTGCAGTTTAAGCAATTTTTCTCCTTTGAAGAGAACCATGAATTTTTAACCATCGACCCTGAAGAGAGACGCGGAGACTGCAGGGGTGACACCAGGGATTTCAATATTGCCCGCTGACCGGGATGGATCTCGAGATGGGGCCATTTCTGAGATTGGACATTGACTCTGAGGGCTGAAGAGAGAGGTTTAACAAGGCCCTGGGGCATTGGGGAGAAGAGACAGGCTTCCACGGCAGCCATCCAAGACTGGGAATCCGTTACTCAGGCGGCCTGAGAAAATGATCAGTCGGGATGTTGACAGGGAGATCTCTGAGCCAGGTTTGGCTGACCTTGAGGGGAGAAGTCCGTGCTAGGGCGCCTGACTCACGGTAAGGGTTCCTGTGTCTGCTGGGAGACCCCAGAACACTCCTTCCTTTCTCCATTCACCCAACCTCATTCTGGACAGATTTGGGGTTCCGAGGTCAAGCCAGGAACACGGGTCAGGGAGCATGGGTGAAAGAAACCTAATGGGGTCTCCCAGACAGAATCTGCTAGAAAGGGCTGGGGATGTCCTCCTATACGCCTGTAAGGCTAGGAGACACCTGAACTTGAGGAAAGATGAAAATAATGAATACATCCCTTGGGCTCAGGAGTCCCCCATTCATTAGGTCATGCCTCTGCCTCTGATTCCTAAAGGCAGCTAGCCTCCAGAGAAGGCTACCCATACACACAGTGCTGGTTTGAACCATTGGAAACAAATCAGTGTGTAGGGGTGTGTGTGTGTGTGTGTGTGTGTGTGTGTGTGTGTGTGTGAACTCTGACTATAGCTACTATGGAGTCCACTGGATGGCCCATGGATTCAGATTTACCAGGGGCAATGGGCAATCTTGATAGGACTGAGAGCCACCCCAGAGGTAACACACATCTCTTCATGTGTCTGTGGGCCTGGTTCCACAGACTATTAGCCTATGAGGGCTCTAACCTAAGGAAGAGGATTCAAAATTTGCATCCAGGAGCTGGTGGAGCTGGGGAAAAGATGCCTGGCCAAAGGAGGTGGTCACTGGAGGTACCTGCATGAAGGCTGTGTTGAGACTACCTTTTCCAGTCTGCCTCTCTCTGTTTCCAGTCAGCCATGATGTAAGCAAGGACACTGAACCATACCCTCCCTGCCACGATGCTCTGCCTCGCTACAGACTCCCAGGGGGTGATGAAGACAAATGGCCGTGAACCTCTGAAATGGGTAACTATGGTAAACCTTTTCTCCCACAAGCTCTTTACCTCGGGGATTTTGTCCCAGTGACAGAAAGTCTAACATACTTGATACTCAGCGGTTGCCCGGATCCTCAACGGGGAGTGAAATAATCATTGACGTGAGCCAATCAGTTCGTGATGAGCTCCTTCACACAAGAGTGCTGTGTAGACACAGAAGGCTCTGAGTTCTCATTCCAGGAACCTGTTGATCTGAATCAACTCCTGCCCCTTCTGGCACCTCACCTCAGCATCTCAACACAGCACCAACCGTAGGATTTAGCCTGATTATTATACAAACTTTTTCCTCCTATATTCAGCCTGGTCTTGAGCAACAACGCCAGCGTTATCACAGGCTCAGTGTGGCAAGAGCTTTGGAGTCACAAACCATTTGGGTTTGAATCCCATCTCTGCTGCTGTCATGCTATGTGACCTTGGGCAAGACGATTAATCTTCCTGTACAAGTTTCTTTAACTACGAGATGGGCATAATAGTAGTAATAAATCAGAGCAAAATTTGAGACTAAATGTAGACATCCTTAGCAGAGTACCTATCCAAAGACGACTCTTCCCCAGCAAGAGTTTGAAGGAACATTGCTGTTACCAATGTCACGACATGGTTATTAATGTCTTGCCACCTCAATCAAATGAATCAAACACTCATACTGTATATAAACCATCACCTATTTGGTTGTTTTAATTTGAGCCTGAACTGTATCCCTCAGGCTCACCTTCGGAGCAGTTGCTTTCTAGCTGGTAGTCCTGGTGAAGAATCCGATGGGGTGTGGCTGGCAGAACGGTCATTGGGGGTAGCCCCCGAGTCTCTCAAATGTATACCTACACATTCTCGTCCTGTCAACCAGGACAAGAACAACAATTGCCTCACACTTGTGCAGCTGCAGATGGAGCTGCTTGCCCACTCTGCCTGCCCCACCGTGAAGGGCTGTAATCTCTCCAAAACTGTGATTCCAAATAAACCTTCCCACCCTTATGGTTTTCTGGTCAGGCACGTGGCCGCCGCCTTGCAGAAGTTGACAATAGTTCACAAGCAGAGGCAATGATCGCCGATGGAAACCCTCTCCCATGGTGCTCTCCACTCCGTGACAAGTAAACATTGAGTACAAAGCAGAGGATCGAGGACCACAGATAAGACAGGATGTCAGGACAGACATACATTGTGGGTAGGATGGGGAGGTAGTGTGGGGCTATGGTTAGGGCAGCAGCTTGGGGGCAGAGTCCATCTGAATTCAAAGTATACGGCCATAATATAATTTTGGACAACGTATTCATTTTCTCACTGCTGTAACAAAACACTTGATAGCAGCCACTTCGGGAAGGGGGCATTCACGTTGACTGGAAGATTGAGAATGGAGTACATCATGGTGAGGAAGGCAGGGCCACAGAAACATGAAGCAGCTGCCCATGTTGTATCCAGAGCAGAGAGATGAATGCTGGTGCCCACCTCACTTTCTCATCTCTACTCAGTCCTGGACCCCAGCTCGTGGGATGGTGCCGCCCACATTCAGGGTGGGTCTTCTCCCCCTCAACGTCTCACCTCAACTTCTCTGGAAACGCTCTCACAGACACATCCAAAGGTGTGTCTCCCAGGAGATTCCAAATGCATCCTGGTAACTGTGGAGATGAACCATCCCACTGAGGTAACCTGGGCTTTCAGCATCGGTTTCTGTTCCTCCTGGAAAATGAGGATTTTGATAATAACTTTCTGCTGTGAGTGCTTCCTTTGGCTGTCTTAGGGATAGGACTCAGGGCTCTGTGCATGTTGGGAAAATTCTCCACACCAAGACACACCACAGCCCTCTAGTTTTCAATATCTATGAATCCAGCATAAAAGCAGAACCCCGAGTTGTCTTTCCAGAACCTTCTCCAAATGGGTAGGGAGGTCTAGCTCAGCTTGGCACAGTCAGCACACTGAACCCCATTTGTGGTCCCAGGGCTTGGCTTCAGAGGGTCCCCCCCCAGAGTCAGTGACATTCGTGAGAGCCCTGTTAGAATGGGAGTCTTAGCAAGAGACAGTGGCCTTGAAGAGATGCTGTTGGAAAAACACCCAGGGCCAGCTAGGGAGAGGTATGGGTGGTCAGCCCGGACAGCTGAAGCTGCACCCTGGGTCCACCCCTTCCTGAAGCTGGCTTGCCCCAGGGCTTCTCATTTCCAGAGGTCAAGATAATTGGCAGCTTCACAGGTCTCAGTAATGACTTTTTGGTGCAAGCCAATGGATGTTGAGCATCTCAGCTAAGGTTATCTTAATGGCTCCCTTTCCCTATAGGGGATGCTAGGGCTCTCATAACATCCCTAGCACACAGTAGGTTTCTCACACGGAGTTAACTGGTGTTTTTAAGGTGACAAGACACTTAATACCAACAAAATGACACATCGGCTGCATCCCCCACTCCTCCCCTCCCACTCACTTCCTGTCTGCCTAGGAAAGCGACGTCTGCACACCAGCTGGGGACCAGCCAGGCTAATTAGTCCAGAGTTACAGGCGTGACGAGGACTTACTAGAGATGACGGTTTGCAAATTCAGGGTGAAATATTTAATTAATCAAGGCTGCGCGTCCAGTTGCCACATCGTGTCAGAGAGGGCCTGGCTGGGCAGAGGTGGAGGCTCCGGGAGAAGCTGGTGCAGACTCCTGCTGGCCCTGGCTTCTCCTTCACCCCAGACACAGAACAGAGAGAGCATCAGCGATGCTGGCAGGTGTTGGCACCTGACACTTCCCAGCTCCAAGGTCTCTGGGGTGGCCATAAGAAGGTGGACAGATCCTCAGGGCCTCATGATGTAGGGGTCAGGGATGGTGGAAGTGAACACTTTTCTTCGAGGACTGGGTCAGTGGAGAAGACCTTGGAGTAGTGATGTGCTGTGTGCACGTGTTGCTGTGTATCTGGGTGTGTGCATGTTCGTGTGAGTGTGTGTGCATGTGTGAGTGCATGCCTGTGCACATAAACCAGAAGATGATTCTAGGAGTCATTCCTCAGGCATCATTCCCCTTTTTATTTTGAAACAGGGTCTCTCATTAGCCTGGAGCTCACCAGGCAGGCTAGGCTGTCAGTGTGCCCTCACCAGTGGTAGGATGATATGCCAGCACCACCACATCTGACTTTAAAAATTACTTATTTATTTTTATTTCTGTCTGTATGAATGTTTTGCCTGCATGTGTGTGTATACATCGTGTGTGTGTGTGTGTGTGTGTGTGTGTGTGTGTGTGTGTATACACATACATATGCCTGGTGCCTGGCGGGGGGGGGGGGCAGGGGATGGTGTTCAATCTTGTGGAACTGGAGTTTACAGATAGTTGTGAGCCACTTTGTGGTGCTGGGAATTGAACCTGGGTCCTCTGCAGGAGCGGCCAGTGCTCTTATCTGTTCAGTCATCTCTCCAGCCCTGCTCTTTTGAAAATAGAGATTCTAGGGATTGAACGGTGGTCCTTCTTCAGGAGAAGTGTGACACAGACTTTTCCTGGGGATGTGCATCACACTTACCCCAGACAGGGAGCACAAATACCACCAAAGTCCGGCTTGGTGACCCAATGGGTTGATCGGGGTCAGGCTGCTGGGCAATGCCCATGAGACTCTCACCGAGACAGGAAGAAGGAAGCCCCTTGCTTGTGACAGTCATCTCATCGCCCTTTCTCACTCCTTGATAGCCTGTAAAGGATTTCTGGCAAAGCAAAACTGTAGATACAGAATCCCCAGACTCTGTCCCCCAGGGAGACAGGGACAGCAGAGAGAGGGCAACTTGGAGCTCATATAACAGCATCTGGTGCCATGACTGAATCTATGAAAGGGGGAGAATGATGATATATACACACACACATACACACATATAAGTACAAAGATAGATGACAGATTAGCTAGCTAGATGAATGGATTTTATATATATTGATGCTATGTCATAAATAATAATATATAAATGATAGGTGATAGAAAGATGGTAGATAATAAATTGATATGCAATAGATCGATACATGATAGACAGATGATAGGGAGAAGATAGACTGGCAGATGACAGATTGATAGATGATGGACAGACGATATAGCTAAGATGACAAATAGATGATGGATGAATGGGTGAGAGATGATAAACAGATAGATAGAGGGTAGGTGGATGGGTGAGCCATGATAGATGGCAAATATTCCATATCACCACTGCAAGCTGTTTGTGACTGGGAGCAAGATGTCAAGTTCTTAAGGTCAAGGCTACAGTCATGAATGTTAAATCCAAACATTTGAGACTGAGTCTTAATTTCCTTACTGGGTTGGGGAGGGCCTGCAGTTAGGTCTCTCTGGCACACTTGGATACACACCTCTAATAAAATGTGCAAATTCAGACAGCTATGCAACCTCCCGGGGCCTCAGTCTCCCAGTCTGCTGGCGTTCACCACCTCAAATGTTTCTTGTAGCTATGAACAGTTTTCCAGTAGTTGGAATCCTCACCTTTGGCATCTCTGACATGAGAGAATCACACAGCATCTGTGGAACCTTCTCACTCCTCATGGTGGAGACAGAGCCATTCCAGGAACCTACGAATGAGCTGTTGCTTCCATGCATGTACTACTGCTAATAAAAAAGTAACTGGACACACACAAAAGGAAATGAGATTCCCAAGAACACCCCCGCTTATGAAAGAGCACAAGAGAAGAGAGAGACTTCATGCTGCTGAGGTTTAAACACGAAGCAACATTCCCCAGGCATCAGATATCTTGGGAAACAGGGGGGTCGAGGTCCCACTAGGCTGACACATATGGAAAATGTTAAGTGGGGAGGCGAGGGAAGTAAGAGTATACATGGGTTCAGGAGACACCTCGATTTGTTTCTGGAGAAGGAGGAAATTGATGTTCATGTGAACAAGCCATGAGGGTGAATGAAGGTAAATCCCAACAGGGGGACTAGCTCAGAGCAAGAGTTCTCTCTCCCCTTCTCCTGTGTGTGTGTGTGTGTGTGTGTGTGTGTGTATGTGTGTGTATGTACATGTGTGGTGTATGCGTACATGCCTGTGCACATGCCATCATCATTCTTCTCTGTGTCTCTGCAAGCATATTTGTGTGCATATGTGCATGTCTGTGGCAGTCAAAGGTTAACCTCAGATGTCATTCTCCAGGAGCTTGTTTTTGAAGCAGGGTCTCTCACTTGTTTTTGAAGCAGGGTCTCTCACTTGATCTGTGTCCTAGTTTACTTCCTATAGCTATGATAAAAAATCCACAGCCAAAACAAGTCCATCACTGAGGGAAATCAGGGCAGGAACTCAAGGCAGGATGTTGGAGGCAGGAACTGATGCAGAGGCCATTGAGGAATGCTGATTCCTGGCTTGTTCCTCATGGATTACTCATCCTGCTTTCTTTTACACCCCAGGACCAGCTCCCCATGGGTGACATCACTCACAGTGGACTAACCCCCCCCCACACACACACCAATCATTAACCAAGAAGATGCTCTACAGATTTATCTATTGGCCAGCATGATGGAGGCATTTTCTCAGTTGAGGTTCCTCTCCTGAGACAACTCCAACTGTGTCAAACTGACAAAATCTAAGCAAGAGGCTGGGCTAACTGGCTAGGGACTTATTCATCTGTAGTTAGAGTTTTTCTGGTCCTGCCTTGCCCACAGTCAGGACAAATCTCTCTCACCTGCTAGTCCCGCAGCCACTCAGACCCAACCAAGTAAATACACAGAGACTTAAATTACTTATAAACTGTATGGCCATGGCAGGCTTCTTGCTAACCGTTCTTATATCTTAAATCAACCCATTTCTATTAATCTATAAGTTGCCACGTGGCTCGTGGCTTACCAGTATCTTAACATCTTCTCATGGCGGTGGCTGGCAGGGTCTTTCTTCCTCAGGCCTTCCACTTCCCAGAATTCTCCTCTCTCCTTGTCCCACCTATACTTTCTGCCTGGCTACTGGCCAATCAGTGTTTTATTTATTAACCAATCAGAGCAACACATTTAATATATAGAACATCCCACAGCATCCACCCCTGTCTCCCCAGCACTGGGGTTACAAGCATGAGCCACCACACCCAACTTTTTTTTAATGTGGATTCTGAGACTCAAACTCAGCTCCCTTGTGCATGTGTGACGAGCACTTTCCTGACTGAGTCACATTTCTAGCTGTCATCATTTTCTTTTATCTCTTAGCATCCTAGTTGTAAAATTTTCTTCTCCGGATACTTACTGACATCTGTAGAGAGCAAGGTGCTCTGAATTCAAATTCTACCACTGTGGCTAGTTTAGACAGGGAACATAAGCAAATTTATTAACTTTGATGAGCCTCTGTTTCCCTTACAGCACCTGCTGACAATTTAGCTTCTATACACCAGATTGGGAAGAAGATGGGGGAGGGGGCAGGGAACCTCCTGGTCAATAGAAACTGTGTAAAACTATATTTAAGAACATAATATAAAACCCATACCACCCAGCATTCCCACAACTGATTTTTGGTGTGTCTGATCAATAACATGATCCAAGATAACTTGTTGGAGAGAGCCCAAATCATACAAATTTCCATGTACAGATCCTAAAGTTATTCAGAAATAACTGACTGTAATAGCCCTTCTATACTTCTCTGAGTTGATTTAAAAAATTAGTTATTTTATTTTAACTGTATGAGTGTTTGCTTACATGTGTGTATGTGCAACCCATGTGTGCAGTGCCTGCAGAGGCCAGAAGGGGGCATCTGATCTCCTATAAATGGAGTTAAGATGGTTATGAGCTGCCGTGTAGGTGCTGAGAATTGAACCCAGATCCTCTTCAAGAGCAGTCAGTGCTCTTAACTTTTGAGCCATCTCTTCATCCTCTTGCTCTGGGTTCTAAATGAAGACAATGTTTTAGAATTTTCCAGTATTTAAAAACCAAATCTTTTATATTTTCACTTAGAAGATACACATTCAGTTTTCTGTCAGCTGTGTTTCTCACAGTCAAAAAAAAAAAAAGAAAAAAAAAGCAACCGATACCAACCTATACTGCAGATTAAAGAGGAAGATACACACACACACACACACACACACACACACACACACACACACACACATATATACTGGAACAGTGGGGGACTATTAAAAGTGAGGGCTTCCTGGGTTTGTTGGCATGGAAAACTTACTCAATATACAAGTGTCATAGGCAAGGATCACAGCTATATGTTCTATGTAGCTCATGGTCTCATATTTAGTAGATTGTAACTAAGAATTGCTTTTCATATTTTTTAATGAGTACAGGAAAAATATAATAGTGTTTCAGTGTTGAAGAAAATATAAATCAAGTGTGCTTGGATCCCAGCTAGGCTCATTCATTTGCATGCCATCAGGGGCTGCTTTGAGCTATCATAGCAGATCACAATCTAGTCACAATCTCACTAAGACCAAGAGCAGACCCAGAGAAGATGCCTATGGCCCTTTGCAAAAAAAAAAATACATTTAGGTATATGTATGTGCCTGTGTGTGGGTATTTCCACATGAATGCAATCCCTGCAGGGGCCAGAGAGGGTGTTGGATCCTCTGGAATGGGACTTACAGGTGGTTGTGAGCTGCCATGTAGGTGCTGGGAATTAAACCCAGGTCCTCTGGAAGAGAAGCCAGTGCTCTTAACTGCTGGGCCATGTCTCCAACCCAACAGCTTCTAACTTCCTTAACAATAACTAGTAACAGGCTTTTTCAGTTTTTGCTTGTTGTAGTTTCAGAGCAGATTAAACACCAGGCCTTTGTAGGTTTAGGCAAGGACTCTAACAGTGAGCTACATTCCAGCCCTCTTTCTTACATTTATTTATTTACTTATTTGTTTTTATTACATTTATTTATTTATTTAGTGTTCATGTGTGGAGTGTGTGTGCATATGTGTGTGTATATGTGTATGTGCATGCACATGTAGAGGTCATGGGATGACTAGCAGGTGTCTGTTCTCTCCTTTTATTTCATGGGTCCTGGAGATTAAACTCAGGTTCAGTCTTGGCCTCAAGCTTCTTTATCTGTTGAGCCATCTTGATGGTCCAAATGTTTAAGGTTTTGAGGCTGGGTCTCCCAGGCTGGCCTTGAACTGTCTCTGTAGTCCAGGTAGACCTTTTACTTGTCATCTCCTTGAAAATTTTAGGGACCAGAACTACAGGCCGGTGGAACCACACCCAGCCTGTTTTGATTTTAATTTTGGAAGCTGATTTATTTTTTCCCCTCTGATCCCATTTTCCAATATCTAACTGTGAGTTCCCGCCTCAACGTGGGTGCAAACCGACCAGGGAGGCTGCGGGTTTCACTCATCACCCTCTTCTACCAGATGGGAAGAAGACAGTAGAGACAGACATGGGGACAAGCTGTGCAGGGGACCCCATGGATCTGCATGCTGCTCTGCCTTTGTCAAAACCATGCCTGCTGCTCCGCCCTCTCCATTCAAGGCTCCATTCAGCCATTCTATGGCTTTCACGTGGAAGAAGAGAGGAGGAAATAATTCCCCACAGCAAATTGCAAGCCCTGAGCTGCACCAGATGTAACAATCTCAAGTACTTGACCTGTGGCTCATAATAGTTAACACGGGCTCCCTAGAAAAGCTTGACGTTAATAACATCCCCTTGTCCTGTCCCTCGGGAACCTCCGTTTCCTCCACTCAGATTTCCAAAGCCCCACCGTGAGCTGAGCACAAAACACCCAGAAGACAGGGGCCAATGCCCATACGAACTTGTGACTCCCTGGCATCCGTGCTTGGGGAACAAGAAAGCATGTGTGGGCATGAGCCTCAGCAGGGCAATTTGGGACAGAGGAGACAATGGATCTCTAGGAAGATTCAACACCACATGAGAAATGGAGACAGAGGAGAGTCAAACATTTGAATTCAGGCAATAGAATAGAATCCACATGCTCTGGGTCCAGGCTTGAACACCTGGTTTACAAGTTCCGGGACCTTGGGTAAGTCCCTTAATCTCTCCAAACCATTTCCTTGGTCTGTGGTGAGAATCAAACCAGAGAACTCAAGGGAGGCTATTAGTGTGATGTTTGTCCTAGGCTAAGCACTCATCAATCACGGCCCGCTCCCTGTCAGCATCCTTTGTTACTGTTGCTGTAACGGTAAGCACTGGGCAAAGAGTTGACTTGGGTGCTCCGGGTCCCTCCAGATTCAACCAACCAGATGAAGAGGAAACTCTAGAACTCCCGTGGAGGCACATAAAAAAAGAAGGGTAGAGTGAAATGTGGGCTTCTGTACCATGAATCTGAGTAAGGTGAGTCCCAGATCTGCATCAAGCCAGTAGCATACTGCATCTCCCCGACTGTGTCACCTGCAAAGCACTGATGAGAACCTCTACCTTGTTAGCTTCCTGCTGAAATGGTGAAAGGTAGGTTCAAATGAAAACATCCAAGCAATGTCCATTTCTCTCCCAGAACATTGTGAGTTGCTGAGAGTGAAAGTGAGTCGCTGTCTCTCGGTTCTCTCTAGTCTGGACCTCATTGCTTGTCTTTTGAGTTCCATCCCGACAACCCCATGCCCAGGAATCAGAAGCCATCTTTTCTATCCTACCCTGCTTACCTATCCTACAAAGACACCTTTGTGCCATGATGGACTCATTCATGTAGCTTGCTCGGATCACGAACTGCCTGGCCACTGCAGGGGAAACCAGAACGCTCCCTTTTCTTAGCTCCCAGGTTTCAGGCCACTACTGTTGGGCCAAGTGTGGTGAACCAAAGAGTATTCTTCAAGACCGGAAGGAGCATGTGCAAAGGTGGAAGCCACATCTCAGCATGACACAGGAGAGACTTGATTGGGTTGGATTTAGTCATTGGGATTCAGGGGAAATGTGTTCTCCTCCAAGACAGGAATTTTTAGGCATCCAAGACGAAGCAACCCAGTGCACAGAGGGGAGATTTCTCATGTGATAAGAATCCCATGGGAGACAGCTCCAGGGTCTTTGGAGTGGCCTTATGTGGTAAAGTCAAGGGCAACGTGGATATTTTCTTGGACTTGGCCTCATGGTCACAAAGTGGATGCTGCCATTATTGCCATCAAGCCCTGACAAGATAAAATACAAAGTGGGAGGGAAGAAGGCTTGGGGGAAAGAGCTCTCTTTTTAACAACTTCTGAATTGGGGAAGAAAACCTTTGCAGAGCCTTTAGCTGGATGTTGCCTGTATTTCCACCCCCCTTGCTGGATTTCAGTGGCTTGATCAGTTTCATCACTAAGCCAAGAAAAGAGGTGTGGGGCGTGCTGACATTGAAGTAAATGATTGGTGGTGTTTTGTTTTGTTTTTTTTTAAAGTGGTTGGTTCATTGTTAGCAAATTAGAAATTTGTTAGCAAAGAAAAGAGTACTAAAGAGTCTAGAGTGGCACCTGTCCCCTCAAGGACGTTCCTCTGGGGACTACAGGGGTGACTCAGTTGATGGTGTTTGTCTAGCATTTGTGAAGTCCTCGGTTCCATCTCCATCACCTAATAAATCAGACACGGTGGTATACGCCTGTAAACTCAGCTCTTGGGAGATGGAGGCAAGAGGAACCTTAGTTTAAGGCCACCCCAATGTTCAAAGTCACTCTGGACTGCATAGAGAGTTCAAGGTCAGTCTGGACTGTGTATGACTTTGTCCCAAAGAAAAATTAAGAAAAAAAGACAAAAATTGTTGATGCTCATCTGACATCAGAAGAAATTCCTCTGTGGACTTGCTTATAGACCCTGCTCCAACAGAGTGGAAAATGAGGACACCAAGGGGCCCTGGTGCTGAGGGTCCATGTCTTCATTCTACAAGACCATAGGGAACATCTGTCGATTTTTCTGGAACAGCGTAAGCATCTGGAGCAGCATGTCTCATCATGCCACTGGAACCCTTGTCCCCTGGGGAGACATGGACAATTGGAAAAGGGTGTCCAGTGGCTGTACTCCATGCTCAGCTGAGTTCAAGAACATTCTCTCCGATGAATTGAAACAACTTGAAAATTCTGAGAAATTCCCTAAACCTCATTTACCACAACACTCTATTTTGCTGCCAGCAGCTCATGAATCTAACTCAATGGAAAAAAACATAGCGTGGGGTGGGGGAGGGGCCTTCACTGGTCCATCCTGAGTCTGGCAATCATTTTGATTGCCTACCTCTTCTGTTAGCCATACTCCTGACGGCTATCCAGAAGAGAAGAATTGGCTCTGATTTTTTTTTATAAAGAAATATTTGTTTTTAGCTTTTAAATTAAAAAATTTTTCATATAATATATTTTGATCATGCTATTTCCTTTTCCTCAACAGACTCTTCCTTGCTACCTACCCAACTTTATGTTCTCTATCTTAAAACAAAAATACTTTAAAAAAAAACTAAACTTAAAAAAAAAACAAGCAAACTACTACTACTAAAAAAAAAGCCAAACTGAAATGCAAAGTGTACGTACACACACACACACACACACACACACACACACACACACACACACACACCACTGAGTTTGTT
Source organism: Peromyscus eremicus (assembly GCF_949786415.1). Lineage (NCBI taxonomy): Eukaryota > Metazoa > Chordata > Mammalia > Rodentia > Cricetidae > Peromyscus > Peromyscus eremicus. Next base: position 9,158,744 of record NC_081438.1, on the reverse strand, counting down.
TTATGTTGGCCAACTGCTCCTGGACATGGGGCCTGCCCAGCAAGGTTGTTGACCTACCCAGTAACACTCAGTTGGAGAAAACAAATTTTTTTTTTTTGCCAGTAGGTATCAATTGCAAATAACTTCTTGGTTATTGGTGGGAGCCTGTGTCCACTTCCCCCTTTCAATGCTGGGACCGCAACTGGCTTGAATCTGTGCAGGTCCGGCACATGCTGCCATAGTCTCTGTGAGTTTTTATGTGCATCAGTCCTGCTGATGTGTCAGGAATACACATCCATTTCTCTGGCTCTTGCAATCTTTCCTCCTCCTCCTCCTCCTCCTCCTCCTCCTCCTCCTCCTCCTCCTCCTCCTCCTTCTCCTCCTCCTCTTCCTCCTCTTCCTCCCCTTCCTCCTCTTCCTCAGCATAGATCCCTGAACCCTGGGGCAGGGGGTTGATGAAGACATCCCATTTATTGCTGAGTTTGTCTCTCTTCTTAAGAGCAAAACTGCCTATTTGCTCATCTGAAAAAATGGGGACAGCACAAGTTTCTTCCAAATAAGGTTAATCCAAGTATAAGGGAACCATGATATAGAGGCTTATAGCCAGTGCTTAGAAAGTGGGCCATTGTTTATGTGGCCTTCATCCCCCAGTGGTCCTTGAAATAGGCTCGCTCACCAGGTTACGTGGAATCAAGTTGAATATTTTCAACATAATATGAACTTAAGTTGAGTCGAGACCATTTCCTGGATGGACCAGCATGGGTCAGAAAACCAGCAGAGTTTATGTCTGAGACACGGTTGCAGGTGGCAGCTGAGCAATTCTCTCAGGGTCCACATGTGGGAAACCCTGCGGAGGAACACCAAGGCCATGTGGGAAACCCTGCAGAGGAACACCGAGGCCAGGGCCCAAGCCACACGCAGTGACGTTCCCCAGAATCCTTTCAAAGTGTCAGAGGATATTGGAACCATGCGAAGGAGGAAGGTGGCGTTTGAAACATCGTGCAAGTGGGCCAATTGGAAACAATTGCCTTCCACACTGCGTATTAAATCACTTCCCCATTTTATGAGGTAGATAGAAAAATAATAAGAAATTATTTCCCCCCAAGGTACTGGGAGAAATTGTACAGCAGTATTGGGTTAGGGCCTCTTGTACCAGTTAATAGCTATTTCGTGGCTGTTTTATTTTAATACACAAATTGAGACTTAGTGAAAGGTGAGATGGGAAGCGCCAGTTCCTGGATCATTGAAGGTTTAGCATCTGGGCTCTTCCCACCTAATTCTTTAAGGGAAATTCTATTTCAGTTAGAAGTGTCTCACAGGAACCAGGGTACCAGGTGAATCAATTACTCAGGGGATGTGAGCTAGGTGTTTGGGGAAGTTCCATCACCATGTCAGGGGTTAGTTGAGTGAATTACAGTCCCGGGGAGCTGTGGGTGGGGAGGAAATCCTATTTATGGTCAGCTTCCTGCCTTACTGTGTTCATCAAAGCAGGAGCAGGAGAGAGGAACCCACAGAACCTGAGTGGCCCTCAAGTTGATTCTGAGTCACTCAGAAAAAAACATGTCTCGTGGACGTGTATACCCAGATTTGTGGTAACAGGTGCAATGGGAGAAGGAGACAAGATAGAAGTGTGGGGTAGAAGCAGCCTCGTAAAGCACCTACTATGTGTCCCACAGAGATGCCCTCATAAGCAAATGCCCTAGTGGAGTCTGCAAGCAAGATAGGGGGTGACCTTCAAGTCATTTGGTATTCTTCTAAGATAATCTCCAGTTGTTCCCCACCTCTTCCTATTCATGGTGTTTGGGTATTTGCTGCCTTTAAGCCAATGGCTTCTAATAAATAGAATAGGGCGCCATTGAAGAACAATTGGTTGTGACTTCAGCCATGCCAGGAGACTACTCTCCCTCTATATATTCACCACAGCATATATATAGTGAGAGAAGTCCTCTGGGACTGGAAAGATGAGAAGCAGAAATCAGATGACGTCATTAGGATGACAACTGTTATCCTTTGCAATTCTCTGACAGAAACAGCTCAAAGGATGGAGGGTTTATTTTGTCTCGGGCTTTAGACATCTTAATCCAGTCTTCCTTTTTCTTTGGACTGCTTATGGGCTCACGGCACACATATGTACACACATCAAGAGGTGAGAGAAGATGAGAAGGAAAAGGTCTTCATGTACTGGACACTGAAGTAGCCTCCAGCCAGCTCCCAGGAAGGAACGGAGACTCTTAGTCCCACAGCTCTAAGAAACGGAATCAGCCCCTAATCACAGGAGCTTTCGGTCATGACATTTCATCACAGCAACAACAACCCTAACTAAGACAGAAAGTGGTACCAGGCTAGTGGGATATTGCTGTGACACACCTGACCATGTTGTTTTGGGGAGAATAGTGGGAGAAGTTTGGAACTTTAGCCCAGAAAAGCCATTATAATTTCCAACCTTGATGAGCTGTTCAGTGGGAGCTGGGAAAGTAAGAGTGTTGAGAGAAATGCAGATAATGGAGGCCTGGCTTGGGACATTCCAGAGGGAAATTTGAGAGTCACTTAAAGACTCTATTGGGGCTGATGAATATTTTGAATTAAGATTCTGTGGTATTGGTCAGCTGAGGCTGAAGAAACAGCCAAGGTTAACAAGACACCAAAATCACTAAAGTAAAACCTTTGCTTTGCTGGGATGACAGATGCTGGTCCTCTGGAGCTGAAGAATCAGCTGTGATTAAGAAGAGACCAGCATCATCAATTTGAAATATTCTGGGAAGTGTTTCCTCAGAATCAGAACAAAGAGGCTGCGTTCCAGAGGTAGCAAAGGTTGAACCTCATGATGGCAGATGAACTTTATAAGTAAGAGTCTCCCAGGTGGTATTCGTTTTGAAGGCTTGGGGAGCAGCTGAGACTCAGCACTATGTGGCAGGACTGGGGTCCCTGAAGAGAGTCCAGGAGAGGCTATTGGTGAAAGTACAGTTTAGTTGCCACAGAAGATCCCAGGATTTTAGAGATGTAGTACCATGAGGTGGCCACCAAGAACAGCAGCAGCAGTGGAGTGGAGCCAGCCTGAGCCTAGAAGACAAGCTGTGTGTGCAGCGGAGGACAGAGCTGGAGAAGTGACCCAAGCCCTTTGGATCATGAGTGGAGCCCAGACTTTGGGTACTAAATTACTTACAGTGTTGGACGTAGGTTTTGCTTTGATCTGATTGTGACTGTGCCCTGGTTTTTCCTTCTTGAAATTAAAAACATAATTTTTTAAACTATTTTTTTTTATTTAACAGAAGCCTACTACAGTTGAGAGATTTTAACTTTTAAAAAAAGATTTTGAATTTTAAAAGAGACTGGATTTTCAAAGAGACTGAATTTTTTAAAGCACTTGAATTTGTAAAGACTGGGGGACTTTTTAAGTTTGTAAAATGTTTTATATTGTGATGTTTATATTAATGGGTGACCTTGGGGATAAACAAGAAAGGAAAGGTTGTGGCTTAACAGTGATGTGTTTGTGTGTCAAGTTGACAAGGGGCCAATTATTCTAGCTAGTTTTATTTAGTAAACTTGACACAAACTATAATCACCTGAGGGGAAGGTACTTCAATTGAGAAAATGCCTCCATAAGAATAGGCTATAGGCAAGCTTGTAGGACCTTTTCTTCATTAACGTTTATGAGGGTGAGTCCAGCCCATTTGGGGTGGTGCCATCCCTAGGCTGGTGGTCCTGGATTCTAAAAGAAAGCAGACTGAGTAAGTCATGAGGAGCAAGCCAGTAAGCAGCACCCCTTCATGGCCTCTGCATCAGCTCCTGCCTCCAGGTTCCTGTCCTGCTTGAGTTCCTGTCCCGACTTCCTTCAGTGATGAACAGTGATGTGGAAGTGTAAGCCGTTCCTCCCTGACTTGCTTTTGGCCATGGTGTTTCATCACAACAGCAGTCACCCTAACCAAGACACTGCTCGTCTGTCTTGGGTCTGGACTTCATAATATTTGCCCACTTCCTTGAGCTGAGCCCATGGTGCCTCAATGAGTCCAGACGCAGCCAAGCTTTATTCAAATTAAGAGCCATGTTCTGCCCTCCCATCCTGCATCCTCTCCAGACAGAAAGCTATGAAAATCAATCTCCATTAAGCTCATGGGACATACGAGTGGCTTCTGGTCATCAAGACCAACAGCCTGGCACTCAGAAAGTTCAAGATGTCATCCAACATTGTCCTCTGGCCAAGAAATGGAGGGAAATGTGAAGAGCAGAAAGAGGAGGAGGAGGAGGAGGAGGAGGAGGAGGAGGAGGAGGAGGGATCTGGAAATGTAAATCCAGGCCAAGAGAGAAAATCCCAGGTAGGCAGACAGATGTTTTCTTCTTTGATCTCAGATCATCCTCTGGGGTTTGCTTTTAGGCATGGATAAGAGGACACATAGTTAACACTCTACTAGAGACTTCCAAAGAGCATGGAGAGATGGAGCTGGTAGAATTGGGTGTCTTTTATCATGAGGTCTGAGCTGGAGACCAGAAAGGGGCCACTGCAGTTGCTTCCAGCCAGAGGGGAATGTGGGGCCCACTCTTTCTTGTAGAGCAACAGCTAGGCAGGGACTGGTGTTTTTTGTCAAGCCCATGACTGAAAGACTCCTAGAAAAATGTTGTATCTTCCCAGTCCCAAGGCAAGGATGGATACAGGGTCTAGAACAGAGACCTCCAGGGGCATCTTACATCCCCCACTCCATCGTCTCTCCAACTGCCTTGGACTTCCTCCCTGGTGTTACCAGAAGCTTGTGCACTGGGCACTGCCCTAAGTTTACCACGTTTAAACTTCATGTTAATCTCAGGGGCTAAGTCTGACGAGGACACCGTGGTTCAGATCAGGGGAGGGACTTTCCTAAGAGGACAGTCAGAACACTTGAAAGCAGATCAACTCTGGGCCTGTGTGTGCACAACTGTGGGCAGTAGCCACCCCTGTCATGACACATTTTTAAGCTGCTTAAGCCATCATCTCAAGTCTCTCCCTCAGTTACACCAGCTATGGGCTGAAGAGAACGGAGTGGTTACTGGTCTTCCAGAGGACCTGGGTTCAGTTCCCGACTCTCTCATTGGGTGACTCAGGGGATTAGATGCCCTCTTCTGACCTCCTAGGGAAACCATACCTCTCTCTCTCTCTCTCTCTCTCTCTCTCTCTCTCTCTCTCCACACACACACACATACACAGACACACACACACACACACACACACACACACAAAATAAATAAATAAATAAATAAATAAATAAAAATAGATCTCAAAAAAAAAAAAAAAAAAGCAAATTTACCACACAGCACTCCACACAGCATTGTCTTGGTTCCCAAATCATTTTATCTTTAGTTTTTTTTTTCTTTCACATTTCTTTCTTTATTGTGTGTGTTTGGGGTATGGGTGAACCCGATGCCACGGGACATGTGTGGAGGTCAAAGGACAGGTGTAGGAGTCAGTCCTCACCTTCCACCATGTACCTTCCAGGGATCCAACCCAGGTGTTCAAACTTGGCCACCAGCGCCTCTACCTACTGAGCCATCCTGCCAGCTCTGGAACCCACATTCTTAACCTTTCCACTGACATGGCCCCATGGCACCTCCTATGACCATTGTGGGAGTTTTGAGAGTGTTGCCTTCACAGACAGACCTAGTCCCACCTCACGCCAACCTGCTTCCAAGAAAGAGTTTCTTAATTCTCTTCTGAGAAAACACTAAATACCCTAGCTATCTAGGGTGGGAGGTACCCAAGAGGCATCCCTAAGACCTTGAGAGTGTCACAGAGGAAGAGCACACAGCGCAGCGACAGGACAGTGGTGTCCTTTAAACTTGGAGACACTCAAAGACACGCTGTGGTTACCCCGCGCTCCCACACCCTGATTTGGCAAACCCACATTCCTAAGTTCCTCCTCTGTCCTCACCCTAACTGCCAATCCACAGCAAACCTGTTTCCCAATTCATGACAAGAAGATATTGTGTCAAAACCAGGTGACATTGTGGTATGAGTTCCAACACCCAGTGGACACCCCCCAAATACTCCCATTGTTCAGCTCTCAGAAAAAAAAATCCATCAACAGCTAGAGCCGGTGAGTCAGTTTGTGGTCTGGGTAATCCGACTTTCAGACACTGGGGAGTTAGGGGATCGAGCCTGGACCTTGGCCAAGGGTGGGGTCACAGGTAAGGTGGTTTTCAGCACAGTCTAGGAGTCACTTGTGTTCCTCTCGCTTCTCCCCGAGGCTGCCAGGGTGAAGCTACCCACACAATGATGGCTCCTTACATCCCAACTCTGCCATTTAGCAGTCCTCCAGGAAGAGAAAGTCAGTAATATTGAGATTCTTAGTCCTACAGATAGGCTGTCATGTCGATGGTACAAGATCACTGTGAGGGTCGGAAGAAGATGGTTGAAAAAGCCTGGCCCATAGTAGGTCTTCAGATCAACGCTACACCCCACTTTGTGCTAGATGCTCACATTAAAGTGTTGCCGCAACCGGGCGTGCATTTCTGGACTATTCAGGACAGGGAACCAGAAATACCATGTTCCAACAGTTCCTCCAAGGGGGTGTCAACAAAGGAAAAAGACTAGACAGAGAGAAAGCAAAACAGCATTGTGAAACTGTGGCTTTGGTGCCAGAGTGCAAGGCAGGGCTGCAGAGTCACCTGGGCTGGGTCACTGGGATGGGAAACTGCTCTTCTGAGTTCATGTCTAAATAGCCTGGGGCCAAAGTCAACCTCGACTCCTGCTCTCCACTTCCAAGCCCTCACCGCCAACAGACACAGGACATTTAGGACACAGGGGGGGGGGAACGCTTCTAAAAGGCCAGGCTGCCCTTTTGTCATAAAGACATAAGAAAAGGAATAGGGGGTGCAGAGAACTCATGCCCTGCTCCTCAGATGCAGGTCTATCAGATAAAACCCAAGAAGGTTCTCCAAGTCCACTGATGGGATCCAAGCACTCCTGACTCTAGCAAGTGTGAATTCTTGTCATTGATTCAAACTAGGCTATAGCAGCAGGGAGGAGCTTTCCACTTACAAGGTTAGTTGGCCAGTGTAGAGAGACTTTAGGATTCATCCGAGGATTCTGAGTCGGCTTTACCAAGCCCCTGGGGAGGTGAGTGGTTGGAGGATGATTTCAAGCTTCAGGCAGGAGATGATGGTCAGCAGGCCTGGGGAATGCCTGGGAGCCCACATCTTCCAGTGGGCAGTGGAGCCCACGGCAGAAGTTTCCTGTGGCTGACACTTTGTTCTTCCATGCTTTCAGCCAATCTCTGGTGATCTATAATGGCTCTCAGGTTGCTGCTCTTCCGTTAGTCAGCTTTTTGTTGCTCTGCCCGGAAGGAACTTAAGACAGGAAGGGGTTAATTTGGGCCCAAGGTTTCGGAGGGTTTCCTCTGTGGCTGCTTGGCCCCAAGAGCTTCAGAGCATCACAGAGGGGAGCATGTAACAGAGGAGTGTCATCACTTGAAGGAAGAGCAGGGATAATATATATCCCCCAAGGGCCCACCCACAGGAGATCTCTGCCCTCTGGGTCTATGGCTTGTTTCTACAACTTCACAAAAGAGTGCCACTACCTGGGACCAAGCATTCCATGAAGGATGTTTCTTACCCCAACCATAACATCCACATGTGTATGTTTCCTCCTGGGCAGTGGTACAGGTAAGATCCTTTGGAATGTCTGTTTCTGGACTCAGTCCAAGCCCCGCCCCCATACCCTTTTGAGAAGCCTTTCAGTCTAGCTCCTGTTTGTAAGAGTGAGCTCTATTGAGTGACATCATTATCCCGATGAGTTCGAGATCTTGGTGGTGATCATTGAGGAAGTCTTGTGATGCAGGCAACTCATGTCCATCTGGCTGTATGGCCCATTGGAAAAGTCTGGCGAAAATCGGTCTGGAAACATGTGCAGTCTACAAGCTCAAATGGAAGCTTGGGGATCAAAGCATCGCAGAACAAATGCGTGAACTTGCACACGTGTGTGCGCAAGAGGAAAGACATCAAAACACGGAATATTCCATGAACACACATGAGACCCATATGAACCATGGAAAAGCCAACACACTCATTGACCTACATTTTTTCTAGCGTCTGTGCACAGAGTGCTCATCCTTGGGGACAGGAGAGGGCTCGTGATAAGCGCACATCCTTGGGGACAGGGCTCGTGATGGTGCACAAGGTCACCCACGCCATTCACCTTAACTCCATTTTTCACTTATTTAGCTGCCTGCCTGCCTTCCAAACTGACTGTCCTCCCTCCTCTCTCTCTCTCTCTCTCTCTCTCTCTCTCTCTCTCTCTCTCTCTCTCTCTCTCATTCCTTCCCTCCTTCACTCTCTACCTCCTTTCTTCCATCTCTTCCTTGAGACAGGCTCTCACTCTGTAGACCAGGTTACTCTCAAAGTTTCCATCCTCCTGCCTCAGTCTCCCAAGTGCCACAGACATGTGCCACCTGGTCCAACTCTTTACACCTTACCTTAGTCCTCCAGCCCATCTCTGACCTCTCATTACAGTTATCATCTTTAGTCCCCTATCTCTGTCCATTATCCCTTCACTCCCCATGTCCCAGCATCTCTAACCCTCCAGAAAACAAACATGTGTATGTGTGCATGTGTTTACATGCATATGGGGCAAATCCTCATACTCAACACATGCAAAGGATAGTAGCAAAGGCAGAACATTCTAGGCCATTCTCAGCATCTCCCTGCAACACGTTTGGCTGTATCAGAGCTGGAGCAGGTGGCACTCAGAGTTCACAATGGAAGAACAGAGGGGCACAAGGGCATGTTTTAAATTAGAAAGTAGCCTTTGCGGCAGGAAGGGGCAAACCGTGCCCACATGTGCACAACACATGTGCCAGCCCCGTGCTGGCACACAGCTTCATGTCAGGAAGGCTGGGAGACCAGAGGGCACTGTGTGTGGTCAGCTGCCATGGACATATGGCCAATGCCCATCAAAAGGACACAAATATACTGTCTCTCTAGGCAACCTGCAACAAGGTGAGCTTCTGTCTGCGGCTCAGAGATGACACCATATGGCTACAAATGTGTCCCCCTTCAATTTCTAGAACAGCGAAATACCAAAGGTGAAAAGTAGAGGAAATGCCCCCAATGTGTTCCAGGGCACGGTGGTGGCTAGGGAGACAGCTCAGTCACTAAAGTGCTTGCCACATGAGCTTGAGAACTGAGTTTATACAAAGCCAGGTACAGAGTAAGGAAGTGGACACGGGAGGATCACTCGCTGGGGATGCTGGCCAGGCAGTATCTCTGAATATATGAGGTTGAGGTTCCATGAAGGTGGAGAGTAATAAAGGAAGATTCCTGATGTTAACCTCTGGCCTCGGTATGTGTGGGTATGTGCACTCACACACACATGCACTCACACACACATGCACACATAAAAATAATGGGTATGTGTGTCTTGCTCACAAAGTCCCTCGGTACTTGCACTGTCTGAGACACACTGCGCCTTTCCAAAGGCAGCCAGGGCAGCGTCACTTTCTAAAATCACCTGGGCATAGAATCTTCCAGAACCACTGTCCTCAGAAACATTGAGAGAGAAAAGTAAATCCATTCTTACCAGTGGGAAAATAAAGTCCCAAGACCAAGGATAGGAGCCCTTGGTAGCACACAAATTAGCAGGGACCCAGGGTTCTCTCCTCTGTCTTCAGGTGTCTCTCACGGCTCAAGAGCACCCTGAGAGGGAAGCAGGTTGTTCAGTCACTCAACATTCGCTTCTGTGGTACCTTCTGGGTTAGAGCTCAGAAACCCCAAACCCAAGCAAGGCCAAGTCTCTGCCTTCAAGGAGATGGTAATTTACCGGAAAAAAATAAGCCTCAATTAAAGCACAGAGAGTGGCTGGTTAGTTCCAGTGTGCACGGTTCCATATGTAAGCCTCCGGAGAACACAGATTTCCTTCACTGGGCATTGAAAATAGCAACAGTCCCCAATGACATGCTTCTGATCTCAGTGACCACAGACTATTAATTGCATGTAATTGTGCCAAGGACAGCCCTGCTGCTCCAACCACTACAGAAATCACTTGTGTCACTCAGGAGCGGTGGCCCGTTTCCTTTGCAAGTCTGAAGGTGGCCTGCCACCGTGGATGCATGGTTCAGCTCATATGTCTGCAAAGTGCGTGTCTATGTCACCTTCTGTCCCTTGGGGGATGAAGTCATGTGACATTAGGAGAACAAAACAAAGCTGGACAACCAAAAAGGAGCGATTGGCCTACAAAGACAAAAGCGGTAAGTAGAAGGTCAACAACACTCTTGGTGAAATTTGCATCAACTATGAATGGGGCCGTCCATCAGAGAAACAGCTGATTGTGGATGTACGGGAAGTACCGCTCTGTATGAGAGACTCGAGACAGACAACAGGAGAGACTTGCTGAAGGGGAATGATTGACCTCATCGAGGAAGGTGATGATACATGTGCCCTAGAAAAAAAGTGACTCCAGTAAAAAAAAAAAAAAAAAAGTGTGCGTGTGCGTGTGCGTGTGTGTGTGTGTGTGTGTGTGTGTGTGTGTGTGTGTGTGTGTGCAAATACCAAACTGCTGGAGCTGATTGGATGGTAGAGAGGCCACATAGTCCCCAGGTACTGCAAAGACCTGAAGAATGCAGGAATGTAAGCTCTGTACAAAGCACCCTGGATCCGACTAGAACATGGCAATGAAACAAGGCAGTTCTCCATGTGTCTTAAGCTTCAAAGAACGAAGTACCAAGTGATGTTTCAGTGGGTTGGGTTGTTCCTGGGGCTCTGTACACTTGGATATCCTAAAGCAAATAGGTCCATAATGGTCTAACATGTAACTTTAAGTGGGTTTAGGTCTTAAAGGTTCCCCGAAACTCATACAGTGGTGCTCAGGGCTGGGGTCTCTAGGAGCTGACTGGGTTGTGAGGACCCAGATGTCACCAATGGACACATCCACTGATGGAGTCATTGCTTAATGGGCTATTGAGAGAGACATGGCAGGAACTTTTGGAGGCCGGGCTAGTGACTTATGTGCCTTTCACAGGAGTATTTTGTCTCCTATTGCTTCCCTTCTCTGATGTCTTCTAGACATTAGTGTCCCCCACCACGTGACTCCACCTCACCCCAGCCTGGAAACAATAGAGATGAGTGGATGGGACCCTCTGACACCATGGGACAATATTAACCTTTTCTTCCACAAGTCCATTTACTCATGGATTTTGTCATAGTGACAGAAAGCTGACTCCTGCGGACGACTGTAATTCCACCACGGTTTAAAATGGCTTGGCCAAGCTTCTGCTTGCCAGGTTGATCTTAGGATCCCTCGCTGCTCTACAGAGACATGGCACCTAGAAGTAAGCACGTGGGGACTTGGCTTCTGAGGGAGTCCCTCAGTGCCCCAACAGAAAACAAAACAAAACAGAAGTACGCAAACATTAGGAGTATCCATACAGGACCTGGTTTCAAAACACGGCTATGCCTTAGTCTCTGAAGGACTTGCTCCCAGAGGAGCGGGTCTGTATCTGACCCCTGCACACCCATGCAGACTATAAGTGACCCCTGCTTCCCTACTGTGGAGGCCCACAAAGGTTTCCGAGTGAGATCTGAGCTTGCTTTACCCAACAGGGCTGCATTAGAGGATTGCTTGACATTGTGCATGATTACCAGGTGATTGGTAGCGTCTACACTTGGCTGTGCTAGGGGGAGGTCTTTTGCTCCACCCCTTGGCATTCCTATAAATAGCCCTTTAGAAGAGACAGGAGGGGCCAGTGGATAAGGACCCAGGCCCTCCCAAGGCTATCCTGTGTTTCTGTTTCTCTCCTCTCTATCCTATCTAATATCTCTTATCCCTCTCTCCTCAAAAGAACCCTGTTGTAAAATGTGGGAGCTGGTCTCTCACCTGGGCTCCTACACCCTACCACACCTATACAGGTCAACGCCATGGAAACCACTGGTTACCATATTGCCTAGAGCCTAACAGCCAGAAGAAAAGTCCATACATGTTCAGTACAGACAAAATGAAGTCTTTTTCTGAATACTTTCTGTCTGAAATTGGCACACTTTGCTGGTTCAGAACTCCTGAGTGTCACAGACTGACTGCACTACATTGAGAAGCACAAAGGTATGGGTATCAGGATAGTCCAAAACACCACAGAGAAATGCAGGCATGACTCCAGACCTCTGTTACCATCTTGGGTCCAAGGAGATGACAGGAGGCAGTTTCCCAGAACCCAGGGACAGGGAGACATGAGAAGCAGGCAGCCTCTGGGGTGGGAGGGACCCTTCAGGAAGGGGACAAGGGACTACCTGCCCCACACCACATGTATTTGCTTCCCTGTTACCTATATAGGGTGACCTTGTTCTGAAGCCAGGAGGCTTTGCCTGCTGTGTTTGTGTCAGGGGGCAGAGACTTGAGAGCACCTGGGACACAGGGCAGCGAGGACAGCGTCAACCAGTCCTGCCTCCCCTGTCTATGTGCTGGGTTTACATGTGTAATCTTGCACCCTGTTTGATACTTGGAGATTTGGGGTCTCAGAGAAAAGTATTTTATCTCACAGGCATTTCAGACCTCCCAAATGGGGATAAGCTGTGAAGGGGGTCCAGGAGAATGGGACCTGATGGTAGCCATAGTTGGGAGAAGCCACCTGGCCCAGGCCATCTTCATCCCAGCTTCTCTCCATGATGGCTACAGCGCTGCTCCCTTTGTTCCTCCCTTATCCCTCCCCCTTCTCTCTCTTTGTGAAATCTGAGGCCACCAATCCAATGGTGCTGGGGGGTGGGGGTGGGCAGAGGCAGGGAGATTCCCCCAGGCCCAATGACCATCTAGCCACTTTGGCAAGTCCTAGGTGCAGTGGGAGACTTCACGTCCCCCAATAAGGTAGAGATTGACTAAGGAAGACAACCGACCAACATCCACAGGTGTCGACACACGTGAGCACACACATGTGAGCACACACATGCACTCATCATGCACACCAGACCACACATATCAATGTGTGTATCCACAAACAATAAATAAAAAAATAATAATAATCCTAGTGACTTCTATACTCAGTGACGTTTGTTTCTTCACCAAATGGACAAATACCTGTGAGTATCAAAGACCATCTGCCCCATACTGAAAACCATCAGCTGGAGAGAAGTTTCTAGAACCTATCCCAAAAGATCACCAATAATGAGGCTCAGTGGACAGCCATAGGTCCACTTACTTGGCCCTCACTCCACACAGAAATTAGCTGTTGGTATGTAAATACTAGAGGTGTTTCACGTACCTGGACTGTGGCACCCAGGTTTGGGTTCTCAGATGGCGAATGTTGACCACAATTTAGGAAGGACTTCCCCTTCATGGCAAGGGGATCATCTCCATTTCCCTGGCCTTCATCACTACCAATTTCTTCAATATCCCTGTGCAGGGTATTCATGGTATCTTTCTGGGCCCTGTAGATATGATGTACAGATTCTAAAGATGGCCGCCATTTTCTTAAAATTCTGTTTGGTAGAGTCAGTCAAACAACATTGAGAAGTTAGAATTCTTCTTCTTCTTCCTCTTCTAGAAGGAACGTGGTCCCAGGAACCCCATAGCTGCCTTGCTCCCACCCCCAGTCTTTCCATGGTGCCCCCTTGGCTTTCCTCTCGAGCCTACTGAGTCTTCCTTTTGGTCAGTCTTTGTATACTATAAGTTCTAAGTGCCCTAAAATGGCCGCTACAATCCAATATCCATTTCCTAGTCTTTCATTTTGGCCCTTACAGCTTCCCTGGGCCAGGGTCTCAATTTCCCAAATCTGATTTCCCCAGGCAATACACGACTTGCTCTTTTCATCTGTTTGTGTCAGGCCGAGCCATACTGGGTATAGCTGCCTGCTGGCCACCCATTGCAGCAAGGCACCTGAAGCCCCGCCCTCATTACAAGGGATCCTATAGCCCCAAATAGTTCACCCTGGGCACCAGGGACTCTAGAGACATAGCTTCAAGAGTAGGCATACCATGGCCGATGTCTGTGACATGCTCTCCACCCCAGCCTGAAAACAGACAGCACCATAGGCCCAAACACAGTTGTTAGTCTCAAACAATTTGCTTGAATTCTCCCAGGAGGTGCGGCCTCCCCAGAACCTGGCTTCCAGAGGACAGAGTCACGTTCAGAGGAATTGTGCTCAGGGCCACTGAGCCCTCTACCACGAGAGCGGATGGAAGCAGTTAGCTCATGTAATGAATTTGTAATGCTGAGCCACTGGCTTCCGCTGGGTGCCTGCTGGCCTTTCAAAACAGTGTGACACCATTGGCTAGCAGTACCCACTCTGCTTCTCAGCCATCCTGGGGGGTCATGCTGCTGTACCCCACCCACCTAGACCTACCTCCTCTGAAGTGGCTGTGACAAATTGGCCTTTATTGGCCTGATTTTGGGAACTTCATGTTATTTGCCTCTGCGACAAGAACAACGCATCTCTGTTTTCTCTGGCTCCTCCCACCTCTGAGATGGTCAAGGGGAGCGCGAGCTTCCCAGGCTTGGTAGAAACAAGGAAATTCTAACGGGTGGGAGGCAGAGATTGTGCTGTGGAGGCTTAGGTAAGTTGCTTAACCTCTGGAGCTTTACTGTATCTACTTCTCATTGGTTTGTTTAGAAACTAGGGTGAGAAATACAAGGCACTCACATAGTTTCAATTGATATATGCTAAATAGCCGCCTCCTACTCTCTTGCCTCCCAAATGCTTTCTAATTAGGAGAGCAAGGCCCTCAGCAAACAGCTGTAGAGAATTTAGTGTTTTGTTACCCCCTGTGGGGTGCTTCTGGGGAGGAAAGTAGAAGCAGCTGAACCTGCCTGTTGGGTCCCATCTTGGCTTTGCCACTTTCTGTGTGTCTACATCAAGCACCCTAACATCTCCAAGTTTCCCTTAGCATCTTCTGAAACGTGCATTGGCATGTATGCCTACTTAACACTCCCCCTTCCTGCAAGAAAATATCTAGTAGAAGCAAATCGAGGGAGGGAGGACTTGTGTTGACCCAGGGATTGGGAGGGAATAGCCCATCATGGCGGAGGGAAAGCACCGTGGTGGGAGTATGATTTGGCTGCTTCCATCACAACAGCAGCCAGGAAACAGAGAGTTGGGAGGAACTGGGGCCAGGCTGTATCCTATAATCCTCATCCCTACCCTTAGGGACCCACTTTCTCCCACTGTGCTCATCTTCCAAAGGTTCCTCATCCTCCCCAAACAGCGTCGCCTGCTGGAGACCAAGCCTGGAAGCCTGTGATGGATATTTCACATGAGAACCACAACATGGCCATGTCTTTGTTTACTGTCCCGTAACCCCCATCCCTGGTCAGCACTTGGGACGCAGTTAGTGACTTACACTGAGGCTCTCAAAGAGTGAATAGGAATGTTTCAGACAGAGAAATGGGCCCTGGTGTTCCTAGTGTAGAGACAGTGGGTGGAGATCTACAAGGGAGGCAGAAGCATCCCTGTCAATGTGAAGACATGCCCAGAGGCCCAGGGTCCTCCGGGACACCAGTCCAGCGTCCTTTGGTGGGGAAGACTAGAAATAGCTATTTTTAGATTGGAGCCTCCTGGGAAGCAAGCATTCAATGATAGAGGAAGAACAGAAAAGAAAGCTAAACAAACCAATCCCTGGTGACATTTTTTAAAACGTTAAATAAAAATTAAAAAAAAAAAGAAGCAAAAGCCTGATTACCTCCATTTTAAAGAGAAATATCACACACTAGATTAGGAGTCTCATACCTGCTCTTCTTCACCTGTCCCATTTGAACTTCTGTATGTTTAGAGCACCTTTGATGAGATTGTACATGGTGTGTGCGTGTGTGTGTGTGTGTGTGTGTGTGTGTGTGTGTGTGTGTGTGTGTGTGTGTTCCTGTGTGGAGATTTCCCACAGAGGACAGAGGACAGCCTCATATCTTTCTTTGGGTGTCTTGGTGACAATTGAGAAGAAAACATATCACAGATCCAAGTGAGAAGCGATGACAATTTGGGTTGAAGTAGAGCGGAGAAGACCAGCCACACTGGCTTCCTGTCCTGGGGGCCCTTTCTCCCAATCCTATGCCAATGTCAGAGCTGACCTTCATGCCCTGGCCTCACAGATCACTGAGCACCATGACTTCAAACTGTAGCCTTCATCTCCAACACGCAGGGAAAGCCATACTGGAGTCAGCCACCTCCGGGCTGTGAACCGGGCAGTACATGCTTAGGTAGACTATGGCGTGCCCCACAATGGTTATTTGAAGTAGAAGCCAAGAGAAGCCATAGATGTGAGCATAGGCAGCTTCTGACCCTGAGACATGAGTGTCTACAAAACTCATGCTGGAGAACAGACTCTGGTGCAGCCTGTTGGTGGAGCCTTGACACCCTCCCCACCGCCCCGCTCCCCCACATCACGGAGCCTGACCCCCCACATCCCCCACATCACGGACAGATGTGACCTTGACAGTCTCTTCTGCATCGCACACAGATTGCCAAGGAGACCATGTGCTTCCAGATCAGAGCAACGCGCGTCACAGAAACTTCATTAGTTCCTTGACGATGTCATTTTAAGAGGAGACGAGGGTGAAGACAGCGACAGAGGCACAGCAACCACCGCAGGACCTGACAACGGAGTGTGTTGTTCTTAAGCCCGAAGCACTACAAATATGAACATGTGGGACAGATGGAGATGGCCACTCACAGTGTGAGGTTGCTGAATGGGTAGGCACCATGGTTAGAGTAAAATCCTAAGTCCTAGTGTGACGTGGAGATGACAACATGGGGTGTGTTGTAAGGAACATGGAGGGATACTAAGGTGAACCCCCCCTCACCCCATCCCACAGCCAACTCCCCACCCTCTACACCCACATACTGTGGGAAGCCCCGTGTGCTGGCTACTCTCATGTCAGTTCAACACAAGCTAGAGGCAGTTTGGACCAGAGAACCTCAGTTGAGAAAATGCCCCCACTGGATTGGCCTGATTGATGATTGATGTGGGAGGGCCCAGCCCACTGTGGGTGGGGCCATCCCTGGACTGCTGGTCCTGGGTTCTCTAAGAAAACAGGCTGTGCAAGCCATGAGGAGCAAGCCAGTGGGCAGCACCCCTCCATGGCCTCTGCACCAGCTCCTGCCTCCAGCCAGGTTCTGCCCTGATTTCCCTGGATGCTGGACTACAGCTGACAGATAATAAACCCTTTCCTCCTCAAGCTAATTTGGTCATGGTGTTTCATCACAGCAGTAACAACTCTAAGACAGGCAGCAGACGGTCACGGGCTCACTGAAAAGTCAGCCCTGTGTGGACACAGTCCAAGAGTGATGGGGCTCACGGGGAGAGTGGGAGAGAATAGCTCTGGAGTTGGGATGTCATGGGGGAAGTGGCCCTGGAAACAAAGGCAATGTGGGCAGTGGGGTAGATTTCAAATACGGCCCCCGTGAGCAAATGATGCATTCCATATCACAACAGCGCATCTGGTTAGTCTTTAAAAGTTAGGACATTCGAGCTGTTTAAAAAGTCATTTTTCACCACCAACATAGATGGATTCCTTAGTCTCCATTTTGGGGCCCATGCAGGGCTGGGCACACAGTAGAACAGGAATGAGTGAATGAACGAATAAATGAATCAGCACATGAGTGAATGGGGAAGTGAATGAATGAATGAAGGAGTGAAGGAGTGAGGAAGTGAAGCAGAGAGTGAATAAATCAGTGAATAAAAGAGTAAGCATGATTTGGTGAATGAATGAGTGAGAACATGAATGGACAGGAAACAGTGAATGAGTGGATGATCCATAAACACATGAATGAATGCATTATGAGTGAATGAGCAAATGAACCCATGAATGAACGAACCCTCCAACAATCCCCATGAGGCACATACCACCTCCACCAGACTCAGACACTGGCCACAAAGGTGATCTACCTCCATGTAGCCAGAAACTGGGATTAACTTGATCCTTGCCAGCTGGTCTTGCCCTTCCCAGAATTTAGCGTCTTAATCTCTTCCACAAACAGTCAGGAGAAAGGCAGTGGGGCCTTGGACTCCGTGACTGCAGAGCAATGCAAACCCAACATCCCTTTGGCGGGAAGGGACCCTTCAGTGCTTTAGTTCTCCTTGGAAAGGTACAACCCCAGACACTGAACTTCCTGGCTTTGCACATCAGGGGAGGGACAGGGGGAGGTCTCCCATGGGAATGCAGCTGGTGACTGTCCAAGCCACCACTATTGACAGAGGCCTTGCTCTTGCCAGGACCTGTGACCAGAGCTCTGCCTGCTTCCTCTTACCAGACTGACAGTCCGTCTGGTGGCAGAGCCAAGCCGTAAGACACAAGCTCAAGGTCGCAGAGGGCAGGCATGCATGAGCCTGCAACTGTTCGCAAAGACAAGGCTTCTAATGACTTCCCATAGCCACTACGTGAAGCTTCAAGGCTTCACGTGGTCACTGGCTTCACACAGTCACTGCGTTTTGCAGCTAGCTGAGATCAGGAGCTGTCCTGTAGTGTTAGATGCACACTGCCATCTCTGGATATCCCCATGCTACAGACGAGGAAACTGAGCCACGGAGAGGCCATTAGCTAAGCCAAGTCAGCTACACAGGGCAGGAGGAGGGGCTGGGTGACCCACTCAGCTCTTCATTTGCAGGTTGCCATCTTAGCCTTTGGCCAGCACGGTTCCCAAAGGGCACATTCTTAACCAGATCCTCCCTGTCCGGAGCCATTGTCAAGGCAAGAGCTGTGAAGACAAAGCCAAGCTCAGCCTTGCTTTCAATGAGCTCCAGGCCTGTAAATTGTGTGTGAAGGTGTCTGTGTGTGTCTGTGTATATGTGTGTGCATCTGGTGTCTCTTTGTGTATCTGTGTGTGTGTATATGTGTGTGTGTCTGGTGTCTATGTGTGTCTCTCTGTGTATGTGTATGTGTGTGAGTGTGTGTGTGTGTGTGTGTGTGTGTGTGTGTACAAAGTACTGATAATAATAATAGGGCAGACTTTCTGCATCCACAGACTCTCAGGGGAGTTCAGGGCAGGCCACAGTGATGGCTGGATGGGGCAGTGTCACAGAGATGACTGCAGAGAGGCTGTGACAGCTGATGGACTGTCGACATGTCCAGAAAGACCTAGAAACATCTAGGAGACCTGCCTCTGGGCATGGCTGTGAGGGACTTTCTGGATTAGGCTGAGTCAGGTGGTACCACCCTAACTGCAGGTGGCACCATTCCCTGGTCTTGGGTCTCAAACTGAGTGAAACTGAGAAATGAGCACCAGCACCCGCCCCTCACAGCTTCCTGATGGCAGCTGCCCTGTGAATAGAGCCCTCAAGACCCTTCCAGCTCCCACCTCCGGGATGGGCTGTGCCTCAGACTGTGAACCAATCAAATCTTTTCTCAACTTGCTTTGGCTGGGCATTGGGTACAGGGAATGAGAGGCTGGGCTGTGAGATGGCCCTGTGGGTAAAGGTATTGCCCTGTAAACCTGACACCTTTGGGTTTGATACCTGGGACCCATGGCAGAAGGAAGAAACTGACCCCCAGAATTGTCATCTGACCTCCATCCACATGTGGCACATTTGAGTGCACACACGCACATACATACACACACACACACACACACACACACACACACACACACTAAGTAATTTTTTAAAAAATTTGAAAGGAGGAAGGAAGGAAGAGAAGGAGAGGAGGAAGAAGAGAGAGGGTGCCCGTGCCTCTGTGAGGGGCTGGGGAAGAGGGTAGGATGAGGGACCGGGAGACAGGTTGGTCCAGGACTTAAGAAATAAGCTCAAGAGGGTGACAGGCCCTCGAGCCCGGTGAGGCCCAAACTTCTTGAATACCAGGATGACGTTACAATGCATGATGTCTAACTGCAGGCATACCAAAGAGAGGAGGAGGAGGGAGGGGGTAGGGGAGTGGGAGGAGGGAGAGCAGGAGGAAGGAGGAAGAGGAGGAGGGGGGACAAAGGGAGGAGGGGAGGATGAGGAGAGGAAGGAGGAGCAGGAGGAAGGAGAGGAGGGAGGAGAAGAGAGAAGAAAAAGGAGAGGAGGGAAAGGGAGGAGGGAGAGGGAGGAGGGGGAGGGAGGAGGGGGAGGAAAAGAAAAGGAAGGAGGTGAAGTCCCCAGTCCTGATAACTACTCAGTACCTAAAGCCTAAGGTTGAAAACTGGCCCCTCAGGGCTGCTGGGGCAGTTTTTTCCGTGTGTTTTTATGGCTGCCTTCCCTCCCCAGTGGCTTCCTCCAGGCTGGCGTTTGTTGTCCCAGGGCTTCCTGGCCCCAGCCAGTCTGGGCGCTTCTCTCCAGCCGCATCCTGGCTCATCACCACAGTGGCACTGGTGAGGCCCCACGTTGGCATCAAGGGCCTTGAGCCTTACTGGCCTCGTCCCGTGTGGCGTTTGCATTATTATCACAACAGAAGTTACTGTGGGAACGCACCTGAACCTGTGAGTAAAGGCAGAAGTCGGTCCACGGTTCAAGGCTGAACTCTTGTTCACAGAAAATAAACAACTCAGTAAATCCTCTTTACAGCCACAGTAAGGGAGGGAACCCAAGCTCAGTTTCAGGGGCAGAAACCTCTTAGCCAATAATGAATTCTCCCTACCAGACAACTGTGTGTCCAGAGCGCCAGGGACCCTGATGCCTCTGACATCTTAGAATTAGCCAGATTTCTTTGACTATAAAAAAATATCCAAGAAAGTTCCCTAATGGAGAAGGGATGATCATGGTGGGGAGGGCATGGCAGAGGCCAGGAGATGGGGGGAGGGAGAGAAAGGAGAGAGGGGGGTGATGCTAACTTTCTCCTTTTCCCTGACATTCCAGCCTATGGGAACTGTGCTGCCCACACTCAGGCAGGGCAAGCCTCTCCTCAGCTAATTCTTCTGGAAACCACCCTGACAGACACACCTACAGGTAGGTGTGCCACATAAGCCTCCAAGGTGTCTCTGACTCCTCCGGTTAGGTTGACAAGGAGAATTAACCATGCCAAGCTACAATCATATAACCAACCTCTACTTAAATATCTATTCATAGGCGCACGTATTGGAGAACCCAGCAGGGTGGAATCTCACTACTGGCCAAGTGCAACCTTCATTGGTTCCAGTGAAGGGGGAGGGCTGTAACCTGGCAGAGTTTCAATGGTTTTATAGCTGGGAAGAGTCATCTGGCAGAGCAGTGATTGGACACCTCAATGATGTACAGACACCCAGATCCAGCCATCCTGCAGCAAGCTCACCTAAGCAGATAATGGATAAGGGGATTTACATGAGTGTCCACCACAGCATTAGGCCCAAGAGTTAAGATTTAGGAATAAATGAATCAGTGACTTGCTCTTACAGAGGACCTGCCTCAGGTTCCCAGGACACATATGGGATGGCTCACAGCTGCCTATAATTTTAGCTCCAGGGGAATCCAACGTTCTTTTCTGGCCTTCTTGAACACATGCACAAACACACAGAGATGTAATGGGATTAATCCATGGAGTCTATTTGATGAGCAAAGGAATTTATTTGGGGGTTAACTCACAACCATGGGAGATTTATTGTAGGGTCTGGAAAAGTTGAGCTATGTCCCACGCTGATCTGCCTGGTCCAAGATCTCAGCATCCAAAACCACAAGGTAGCCAAGAGAAGGCATGTACATGCATCCCAGGTCTTATGGGTCCCCAGTGGCCATACCCCAGGGGCATGGACCTCAATGTCATAGGCAGGTATAACAGTTACCTGCCACCTCATTAGGGGCCGTGCTTCAGGGCATGGCTCAAACAACCACCCACTACACAGATGCACACATAAATTATGTACACATAATTTAAAATAAAATAATCTTTAAAAAAAATGAATCACCCGGGTGTGTGTGCACCCATAATCCAAGCTCTGAGGAGGTAAAGACTGGGGGATCGTAAGGCAAATTCATATTTGACTACACAGAGAGTTCAAGACCAGCCTGGTATACATGAGACTCAGAGAGAGAGAGAGAGAGAGAGAGAGAGAGAGAGAGAGAGAGAGAGAGAGATGAATCACCCAGCATGCTGGTGCACACCTATAATTCAAGTACTTTGGAGTCTGAGGCAGAAGGATCAAGAGCTCAAGTCAACCTCTCAGCTATGTAGTAAGTTCGAGGCCAGCCTGGGCTACATGAGACCATCTCAAGAACAACAACAGATTTAAGTAAGTCACTCACCACAGGAGTTTGCTGGATGAACATTCTGGCCATCCCTTGCTCGGAAGACACAACCCTGAGCTTAGTGACTTCAAACAACTAAGATTCTTAGACTTTGGTCATGACTCTGGCATGAGTACGGGGCTTGGTGGGAATTGTTCCCGGTTCATCATGAGTTGGTGCTCAGATGGGTCGGCCCACAAACTCAAGGGCCAGGTCAGCTTAGAGCTGAGTCTTGTGGCCTGGTGTTCTCACCATGGGAGCCTCAGGGCATCGCCTTCTCCTTTGGAGGCTCAGGACCCTTAGATTTTATGTTCTCAGGCATGGGAGACCTTGATTTGGGGGATGTGGGGATGCGGGGTGGCTTGGGAAAGAGGGCTGGGGGTTAGGAGGAGGGGGAATCTGTGGATAGTATGTAGAGTGAATAGAAAATTTCTTAATAAAGAAAAATGAAAGAAAGAAAAAATGTGTGTTCCAGAAGAGAGACGGCACAGCATGACTCCTGCCCATCTTGTTCAATCGGAATCACAGATCAATACTCATAAGGCTAGAGTAGGGGGTGATGAGTCCCACCTCTCAGTGGGCACAGCCATATGTTATCAATTTGTGCAGTTTTGTTGCCTTTTATGATTTGATGCCGTGTTATGTTTCATAACCACGTTGACAGACGATGTGAATGCTAGCTTGAGGTAAGCAGAAGAGCCGGACACACGGACGAGTAGGCAGAAGCCTGTACTGCTCTTGCCAAGTCCTGGTTTCAGTTCCCAGTACCCCATGGTGGCTCACATCTGTAAGGCCAGCCACAGGGGAATCTGACACCCTCTTCTGGCCTCAGTAGGCACTGCATGTGTGTGGTACACATATATACACCCAGGCACACATGAACACGTTAAATAAATAAATCTTTTAAAATACTAGAACAAACAATATTATAGACAGCCTGACCCAAATACCAAAACTCTCTTTTCTCTTGCTGTCGAGATCTTATTTTCTTCTGTATGTTTTCTGTGGTTCCGAGGATTTTTCACAGGGCGTGTCTAGACGTCTGGATCCCAGTGATGTTTAAGTTTAAGGAAGTTTCCACTGAAGTCACCCTGTTCGGTATCTCTGAAGATTTCTGGGTACCTATGGCACCATTTGGCTGGAAGAAAATTGAAGCCTGGCCCCTTTTGGGAGGTTTGGGTCCCTCTGTTTGCTGCTGATGCCAGCTGACCCGCCCCCTGCATTTATGCACCCTGCCTGTCCCCTATGGGCATTTGAGCTCCTAGTCCCCAGCCCTCCATGCATATGCCAAGCAGCTCTGATGGCCCCATAGGACAAACCCAAGACAGAGCACAGCACAGCAGGCTGATGGGGAGAACGGCATCGAAAATGTACAACATCCCGGAATCTGTCCCCATCTCAACCTTCCTCCCCGAGATACACCATGAGTAAGACGTGATGGACTACAGAGCTGCCAAGGATCATCTCAACCTTCCTCCCCGAGATACACCATGAGTAAGATGGACTCTACAGAGCCGCCAAGGGTCATCAGCCGTGCAGACGAGCCCAGAGGAAGGAGTAGGAAGGGTGATGGGATGTAGGAATAAGATAAGAACAGGAATAAAAGAGGCAGAGATGCCCGCATTAGTGGGCACCTAGGATTGAGGACCGGCAGAGATCTCAGTGCAGAGAAAGCGTGGGAAATGGCCATTTCACGCCCTTCAGGCCACGAGGTGGAGGCCAGTGAACCCTGGCCTCTCTGGCCACTCCTACTACCACTCGATAACCAGCAAAAATGTGCTACCAGCATCCAGAAGGGAGCCACGGCCTCTTTGTGCTCTGTACAAGACAAGCAAGCTGACGATGATTGACGGTAGAGAGCATCCCTACCCTGAAAGCCCCAAGTGTGAAACAACCCAAACCCTGCACCTTTCTCAGCACCAAGAACATGGAGTCCCACCCTGACCTCAAGTGACTGGTGGCAGTCAAGATGCAGACACTCAAAAGATATCGTATGACACACGATCATCAGGCTCTGTGTGCAGGGCATGTATGCAACAAATGAGTCTAGGGCTCAAACCATCTCCAGGCTACCTCATTACACACATGGAAATGTCCCAGAATGTAAACAGAAGCCCCTCTGGCCACAAGCAGGATCCATTCAGTTATATGAACGCCAAACTCATGTGTGTGGGTCTGCACAAATTATTTTGGTTGCTATTTATTTGTTAATTTTTTTGGTAATTTCATTATAAGTGGGCTATTCTAAAATATGTTATTATTATTATTATTATTATTATTATTATTATTATTATTATTATTGTGTGTGTATGTGAAGTTATAGAGCCCAGCATAGGAATTCACACTAGAATCCCAGTACTTATAAGCCTGACATGGGCCACCTGAAAGTTCAAGGCCAGCCTAAGCTACCTAGCAAGACTCCACTTCAAAAAAATTAAATTAAATTAAGCTATATAAACTTACAACTAAATTGTTTTAAAGAGAAAGTAGGGGCTGGGAATGCAGCCCGGTGGGTAAAGTGCTTGCCTAGCATGCAGGAATCATGGGTTGATCCCCAGCACCATGTAAAGCCAGGCATGGTGACACCATGACTCCAGCCCAGTACTCAAGAAGTGGAAGCAAAAGGATCCGGAGTTCAGGGTCATCCTCGGCTCCAGTGTGTTTGAGGTTAGCCTGAGCTACATGAGATCCTTGTCTCAGAAAAAAAAAAAAAAAAAAAAAAAAAAAACAAGAAACCACTCCAAGTTCACAGTACTCAAAGCTCCTGCTCTTGTGAATTTACGTCAGGCTCACCTCTGCTTTTAGGCTCTTCCCACTCATGAGCTGTAGAATGGAATATTCTAGAATGGCACACTTCCCCACTGATATCCTGCTGGTGCCTCGGTCAAGCGTGGTGGAATGATTTATACCATGAAGCTCGGTGAATGCCTGAGCACGGGGCTCTTTTGTCCCTGAAGAGTTTGTTATGAACCATTCCCATCTTTGTGGATTTATCAAAAATGTACAACATGTGTAGGATAACATGTCATGTCTCCCCAGCACACATTAAAACAAACCTAAGTACGAATTGGAATGGGAGGGGGTATGTACACACACACACACACACACACACACACACACACACACACACACAGGCTCAAGTTCCTAAAATCTGTTAAATTGTCTTACATACCCCAGGAGGAAGTGCACATTCCTCCAACCTCACTACCCCAACAGTCAATTTGCTAGGAAATCTGAGGCCACGCATGCATGGAGTCCAAGGCCATCCTTAGCTTTCTCCGCCTCCCTCTGAGCATAGCAACCATAAACAACCAGAACCAAAGAAGCATTTGAGGGAAGGAGGGAGGGAGGGAGGGCTAGCTGAGGCAGGGGCATTAGAAACTCACCCGATTAATTAGCCAATGCTGAGGACCCAGCCATCTGGATAACCCATTGATGAGGATGGCAGGGGTCCTGGTCCCCAATCCCCTTGTGGGCTACCGCAGCAGGCTGAGGCAGATCTTCCCTCCTCCCCCTCCACCCCCCACCCCAAAGCCACTTAAATATTTGATGCAAAATCAAAGCCCTGTTCCAACTTTTATGAGCTGGTGCCAGGCGCCCACCCCTGCCACCATCTCCCCAGGAGCCCCCACCGCCGCACTGAGCAGGCTTCGTCCTCCATCAAGCCTGGTGCATTAGGACAATTAGCGCTAGCCCACTGGCGCCAATTAGCAGCCAATAGTGTCTATATTATGAAGAGGGGGCGGCTGGGCGCCTCTGTCTCCAGCCGGCCTTCACACTCAATTACATTAAGTGGAGGCTCGGAGCCGAGGCCCGGTGGACAGTTGCTGGGGTAATTGTGTCTTCTCCCTGGCTGCAGGCGATCTACAGGCTCCCTGGTCCCCAGACCGACTCCCCTCCTTGTCCATTTTCATCAATACAAGCGCCTCCCAAAGGGAGGAGGGGAGCACCTAGGAAGGAGGCTGCAGTGAGGGAGCAGGGAGAGAGTCCTAGGGTGCAATCCCATCGCGGCCCCTTCCCCCCTCCCTCCCTTCCCCCTTCACGTATTCATAGATGCTCACACAGCACACCTGGCACATCTGTGGACAGGACTGGTCCAGTGCAAATTGGAAACAAAAGACTCCTTGCTCAAAAAATCATCTAAGTCCATGGAGGGGAGGAGACCGCCATGTAGGTAGTAAAATGCTGCCCTGACCTGTGTTCGAATCCCCGGCACCTGGGTAAAAACTGGGTTCTTATCTATGCTTTCCTGTGTTACTCAGAGGCTGGGTCAGTCAGGCACAGCCTTTGAGCCAACTTTGGTCAATGCCGTCTTTTTGTATGGTGGTATACAAGTCTGCAGAGGTCTATGTCAGGGGTAGGGGTCTTCCTCCGTCACACTCCATCTTCTTTTTATTTTTTATTTATTTTTTTATTTTTAGGCAGGCTCTCTCAGCAAACCTAACCCAGAGCTCACTATTTCCGCTAGGCAGACTTGGCGGCTAGCTCTAGGGATCCTCCTGTCTCTGCTTCCCCAGACCTGGGATTATAGACACGTTCTACCACATCGGGTAAAAACTCCCGAGAGCCAGGAACCACACCCGGGTTCTCACACCTTTTCATTCCCTGGACCCATTCCTGGGGGTCACTTACTGTTTGTGTGGTGTGCTGTATCTTTAACAGCTCCAGGTGGAAGTCCAGGTCTTTCTCCTACTAAAGCTGGTGTCTGAGGAGCTGGTGGATGTGAAGCAGAGACCACTGCCCACCCCCAGCAGGCTCTCCCTCCCACACCCTCTAAATGGTCCACTTGGTCCCTGACTACTGACCCTACCTCATGTGTCAAACACCCACAGTGAAGAGATGGCCAAGTACCACCACAGTAGCCTAACCCTGTTGGAGCATGCGGTGTGCTGGGGGAACACGTGACTAATACTGAATGATGAAGCCACCTTCCATAAGCTGCTCCTTGGTGACCACTACTCCTGGGTCATTTGGCACAGGCTATCCTCTGGGTGGACAGAGGCAAGATGCCTGCAGGCCTGGAATTTTCTACCTAGAGTTGCCTTCAGTGTGAGTGGTCCACAGACCCTGCAGTGGACCTGCAGGAGAAGACTTGGAGTAGCAATGAAAGGGTTCTTTCTCCCACCAGCCCTTTGTCTGAGCGCCTTCGGTGTGAGTTGGCAGTCAACAGAGGTGTGTGTCTTTTCTTGGGAAACCCGATGGAAGACAGTAATTAGCTTATGTCCCTTCCCTGGGAAACAGCAGAAGCCACAAACCAGGGTCAGTCTAGCCAGAAGTGTCCTCTGTACCATCTGGGTGTTTTCTGTGGGTGGAGGGCAGAGCAGCCAATAGGAAGGTGTAGGGCTGTGGGTGTTCTGGAGTTGTGGACAGCCACGAAGAGGAACAAAAGCACACCACTTGAGGAAAAAGGGCAGATCTGGAGGCCATCATGTTAAGCAAAAGAAGCTGGACTCAGAAACTTAATAACATCACATGTTTTCTCTCATGTATGGAATCTAGGAGGGAAAAAAAATCACAAAAGAGAAAGAGTGACTGTTAAGGAAAAGGAAGAGGGACCAGCAGAGAGTAATGGGTGGATATGACCAAGGTACATTGCATGCACGCATGCAAACTTCCTATTGAGTTCATTATATTGTACAACTGATGTATGTCCATCAAAAACAGTCACCTTTGGGGATGGAGAGATGGCTCAGTGGTTAAGAGTATGCACTGCTCTTGCAGAGGACCCAAGTTCAGCTCCCAGAATCAACATGGGTGGCTTATAACCACCTGTAATTCCAGCTCCAGGGGGTCAGACATCCTCTTCTGGCCTCCTCAGGTACTACACTCAGGTACACATACACACACACACACACACACACACACAGAGAGAGAGAGAGAGAGAGAGAGAGAGAGAGAGAGAGAGAGAGAGAGAGAGAGCTTAGTGGTTACTGTTCCCTGTTTAGAGTGAGGCTACCAAAGGTCAAATAGGACAGATCCCATGTCTATAAATAAAGCTTTATTGGTGACTAGGCAAATTCAGTCCATTCATTTGTTTGTGACCTTCCACCACTGCTACTATATGGGCGGAGTTGAGTAGCAAGGACTAGGGCAGAGAGGCTCAAAACTGGAACCATTTCCTCCTTTGAACTTGACAGAGACATCAGTGGACTCTGTCTGGCCCCAGAGCTCTCTCAGAGGTTGTGTGTTGCACCACAGTCAGTTGCCTGGCAGGCACTGAGAGAATTTCCACTGTTTTAAAAGAGGCGATGGAGACAAAGGATTGTTCTAAACCAGCTGTCTTGGTCAGGGTCTATTGCTGTGAAGAGACACCATGACCACGGCAACTCTTATAAAGGAAAGCATTTAATTGGGGCTGGCTTACAGTTTAGGGGTTTAGTCCGTATCAGCATGGCTGGACATGGCAGCGTGCAGGCAGACATGGTGCTGGGGAGGGAGTTGGGAGTTCTATATCTTGATCTGCAGGCAGAAGAAGGAGTCTGTGTCCACCCTGGGCATAGCTTGAGCATAGGAGAGTTCAGAGCCCACCCCCACAGTGTTACACTTCCTCCAATAAGGTCACACCTACTCCAACAAGGCCACACCTCCTGATAGTGCCACACTTTGAGTTTACAGAGGGCCAGTTACATTCTAATTACCACATCAACTCTCTTTTCTTTATAGGTGAGGAGCCCAGAAATTTCAAGATCACAGAGCAAAGTCAGATATCTATTGAGTGTAGATGGACACATAGCTTGGCTTACTTCTTGGGACATAGCCACAGAGTTTGAACTCACCAGTGATTCCTACCTGGTTCAGCTGAGCACTCATACATAGTGTGTGTGCATGTTCATCCACACTTTGGTCTGGGCCCTACAATGACCCCACGTGCAATAGGAAGTCAAGCTCTGTAACACACCTGCAGACCCAACTCTTGGACCCGTGGTCTCCAGGCCACTCCGTTGTGGACAGCTGTTCTGTCCCCAGACACCTGCAGCCATATACACACAAGATGTTTCCTGCCACCTTCTCTGGAGGAGCACCCAGGGTGAGGTAGCTAAAACCCTGATGTGCATGGGCTCTGATAAGGAAGGTGGCTTAGGATGGCAAGGGAAGGGGCAGAGGCTAGCCAGGACATCTTGTTGCCTTGGTCCTCTCAGGGGCCCTCAGTCTCCCCATCCACAAAACATCTGGAATACCAATTCCCCTTTTTGCATAAGAGAATTCGGTTCAATGTAAAATTCACACAGTTGATCTTACTAGAAAACCAACAACTTTGGCCAAAAAACATAAAAAGTTACTAAAACCAAAAGTAAGACACCAGAAACACAAAAAAGACAGTCCCTAGTATGAGCAAGAATGTCTTCAAACCATGGATTTGATAAGGCACTCAGATCTCAAACATACAAAGAACTTCTTGGGACTCACACCATTGACATGAATACTATCTGAAGAAAAAGAAAGGGATCCCACTTGCAAATCCAGAAGTTTCTGTCTCATATCATCACGATAGTGAGGTGGAGGAGAGAAGAAGGAGGGGAGAGAGAGGACGGGGAAGGAAAAGAAAGAAGAAAGGTAGAAGAGGAAGAAGAGGAGGAGAGGAAGAGGAGGAGGAAGAGAGGAAGGAAGGAGGTGGGGGAGGGGACAGAGGGACCAGCTTCTTTATCTTCCTTCTCTGTCTGTCCTTCCACACTCCATCTCATTTGAATTTCAGAGTAAGGCCGTGTACAGGGGGAAGCCCAGGCTCAGAGAAATTCACAAACTTGGCCAAGGTCGCGCCTCACTGTTCGCACTTCCGGACAAGTGGCCAGGCGACTTCCTCTCCAGGGCATCTGCAAAAAGGCTGCTGGATCAAGATGCCCCAGTGGGACAAGGTCTTGGCCTCGCGTCCTCCCCCAGGGGTCTGGGCCGTGCCGCTGGTGGGCAGAGATGTCCCAATTCAATCCAACTGAACTTCCATCCTCCTTTGCAGGGACTTGGGGCTCAAGGGCAAAACACTGGTAAACTGGGGGGGCTGGACAAGGACTAAGAGCTAATTAAGACTGAAAGCAAGACCAGGCCCCCAGCTCTGCCTTCCTGTGCTGCAGGCACGGTGGGGGGGGGGGGGGAGGCTTTGTGACACACACGGCCCAGTGGCTTCTCAGCGGGACGACCCACTCCAAAGAGGGACCTGCCCCAAGAGGGAGCCGGATGTGAAACCAGATATCACAGGGGCTGAGATCTGATGAGCTTACTGGGGACAGCCGGTGATCCGGTGATCCTCAGTGCTCTCAGGTCCATATTGTTGGGGGAGCATGGGAGGGACATTATCTGTTGCTGAGAAAGGAGACCGCAAGTGCATGCATCGCCAAGTGCCTCCTTCATTCACTCTGGAAATAATGTAAACGTCTGCCCTTCATTTGGTTTTTAAAGACAGGGCCTCACTATGCAGCCAAGGCTGGCTTGAACTCATGTTCCTCCTTCCTGCCTCAACCTCCCAAATACCAAGATGATAGGTGTGTGCCTCAACTCCAGGTTTTGATTTATTTTCAAGATCTATCACCAACCCAGTATTAAACAGACGTGTGTGTGTGTGTGTGTGTGTGTGTGTATGTGTGTGTGTGTGTGTGTGTGTGCCTCTGTGTGCATGCCCGTGCATGTGTGTGCCTGTGCATGTGCACAAATGTTCATGTGCATGTTCGTGTGTGCACCCATGTGTATGTGTGTATATGTGTGCATGCGTGAGTGCGTGTAGCTTCCACTTTCCAGCCTTTCCTGAAGCAATAGCAGCTTTCTGGCCTCACTCTGGGAAATGACAGACAGGTACCTTCTAGAGAAGGTTCTGGAAAACATTTCCTTTCTTGATAAACACAGGAACAGATACGGCCAGTTAAAGCCTTGTGTCTCTTGCCTCTCTATCTAACCTGGAAAGTAGATGTAATGCCTAGAAGTAGGGCAGCCATATTGTAACCATGAGGCATTACATGTGACATGAATCCAGCCAGGAACGTCACAGGGTGGCTCTGAGGTGCTCAGCCTGGTCCTTTGATCACAAGGTCTAAACACACATGGCAAGCAAAGAATTTCTGGACCCTACCCCTCTTCGCTTGGCTAACACATCTGACATATTATTCACTAGAAATATGTCCCATGTTTATTTCTTTTCTTGTCTAACTAAATGTCGGATCAGTTTGTCCCATCTCTAGTCTGAATCCTGGGTCAAACATTTCAGTTTGAAGACACAACGTCCTTCCCTTTTATGGTTTGGATGTGAAATGCCCCCAAAGGCTTGAGTGGTAAACACTTGGTCGGTAGCCGACAATGTGTTGGGAGGTGGTGGAACCTTTGGGAGGTGGGCCTGGCCAGAGTAAACAGGTCACAAGGGGTGGCTTTTGATGGTTATGTCTTTACCTAGCCTGTTTGCTGGTTCTCGGGGGTATAAACAGTCCCTCCTAACCACCTGCTTCTTCTCCATGGCTTTCCTGCCATGAGGGATTGATCACTCCGAAACCCTGAGTCAAACCATGCAACACTCCCAGGACTGGAATGTCTGGTCTCCCTACACAGCTCTAACTAGTCTAGAGCTTGCTATCTAGTCCAGGATGACCTTGAATTCAGGAGGTCCACCTGTCTCTGCTTCCTGAGCGGTGGAATTAAAAGCGTGCACCATCGTGCTTGGCTGTGTCTGTTGATGTAAGCCCCATACTCTGGGGTCATTTATTACCATAGCTGGGGGAAGCCCACAGATAATTTTAGAACCATTAAATGCTTTTACAGCTAAACGGACCCAAAGGCAGCCATCCTGGGACCCAAAAGACATGGGTGCGGCCCACACTCAAGCCACTGTGTAATGAGAGCTCCCTACAGGAGCACCTGGCATCCACAGGTCCAGGTCGGTCCGGGTCCCTCCCCTGGAAAGCCCAGAGGCAGGAAAATCTGACTTCCTGGCTCCACTCTCCATCACTCCTCAAAAGAGGCCCCAAGGTCGCCGTGGAGCCTTTCGGAGGCTTCCGCCCGCATCCTGTTTGAGCCAGGGATTTCCCTGCCAATTACAAGCTTCCCCTTCAGCTGTCCCTGCTTCCCCACACCTGTCGAGGAAGCACGTGTTGGCCATTAGCCTCCATCCTCACCACCGTTGTCCCCTGTCACCTCATTGTGCCTGAGCTGGCAGCGGTATTTCAGAAGCGACCCCCATTGGAAACACTGTGGGGAGACCGAGCCAAAGAAGCACATAGTCACCATAGCTACCTTCTCTCTGGCATCCAATCCGGGCATGTGTGTGGCTGTGCGCGCCCTGCTCTAGATGGCCCATGTCAGCCCCAGCGGTGGTAGCAAACACTGGGTGCTAGGAAAGATGGCGCCTGCCTCTGCCATCCAGACTTGCCCATCGGAGCCCACATTAGCCAGATACCTGTGCCTCACAAGTCTGCAGAGAGAGAACTTTCTAGAACCAGTGGTGGTGGTAGGGCCGGAAACAGGCAGCTCTTACTTTGCTCCTGGTGCTCAAAGGAATTTGGAGTTCTGATCTACCGTGTTCTTCACCCCTGCTGGCCCAGTTCTTGTTAACTCTTTAATGTCAGAAACTCTCTCGGGACCCTCTAACTAGAAGACCACCAGAGTCTTCTGGACGCCTGTGGTGCCAAGGCCATTTTGTTTCTGCTCACTGTGGGTGGCCTTCACTATCCCAGCCAGCATCTAAGTCCCGTGTTTCCAACCACAGTCTCTCGATCAGGGTGGATCCATCCCTAGCATTTGGGTCTCAGGGTGTGGAGGGCCTGAGAATTCTCCTGGAAGGCCATCAACTCCCTGAATGAAACAAACTAATTCTAGAGATGTGGCCACGTCCACATCCCCCATATAGCAACTAAAAGTAACAGAGACACTAAGGCATGTGTCCTAGGACACATGAGACACTTCACTCATGGGTCAATTTAAGGCCTCCCACCTCCTCCTCCTCCTCCTCCTCCTCCTCCTCCTCCTCCTCCTCCTCCTTCTTCTCCCCATGGCATTACTGAACTTCCTGGGCTGGTTGGTAATCTAGGACACTTCCACCCAACCCTCTTCTCCACTGCCTTGCCTCTAGATGGAACTCTAGCATTCCCCACCTCTGGCCACCCCCCAGCTCGCCTGTGAGTATTTTTCTTAATGTCCCTGCCTTGGCACTAACCTCTCAGAAGACTAAACATAAAGCAGATGGAGCCAGCCATGGGGCTCTTTCCACCCTTAGAGTCCAAACTCAAACATGCATCAAAGGAGTGGAACATGCACACAATGGAATATTACTCAGCAATCAAGAGACCGAAATTACTAACATGGCGGCTCCCAAAAGCGTTCTGCAAACTGAAGGGGGCAGAGAGCAGAGGGATACGGTGCATAGAGAGCCCTGTGACAGAAGAGTCCAGAAAAGATGAAATTCTAGGGACAGAATCAGGTCACCAGAGGGTAGAAGAGGAGGGGAGGCAAGAAAGCCATTTGCACTGTGGTTAGCAGGTTGTTTGGGGTGAATGTGGCCATGAGACCGTATTTCTCAAAATTCAGTGTTCTGAGGGCTGTTCTAACGGAGGACCTGGGTTCAGTTCCAGGCACTCATGTTCCAGTGCCCTCTTCTGGCCTCTACAGGCACCCAAACACATGCACACACAGTCACACAAATACACACACACACACACACACACACACACACACACACACACACACACACACACTTAGAAGCTGGAACTGTAATCACAGCCCTTAAGAGGCTGAGACAGAAAGGATGGTAAGTTTGAGGCCAGCCTGCTTACATAATGCGACCTTCTCTGAAACAAATAAGCAAACAGTAACAACAATGAAAGTCCTCAATGTTTCATCCATTGGAAAAGAGTCTCTAGTGGGAATTTGTTCCACCAATCAGCTTTGAGGTATAAGCCTTAGGGTGTGGTTTCTGATCCGTGTATGTGATCGCTTAAAAGGAGAGAGAGGGGGTTCACGGATTATATTATTATTATTATTATTATTCCTCCTCTTTTTCTTCTTGGGGTGAATTTAGAGGACTGGATCCATTCGCTCCTGGGCAGAACGAACCCCGACTATTCACCTGGTTCTGTGTTTGTAAGTGTATCTTCCCCTTTATTACGTTAATAAATCTTTGTTGCCTCCCTTAAACAGACTCACATGGATCTCTCATAATAAGAGTCTATTTCACTGGCTATAAATTATATTAAAAACACATAAATAAATGTGTAGATATGTATACACATAATAAATCTTAGTGTTTTTCATGTATTTTATTTTATTAAAAATATGTATCTTACTTGTTCATGCATGTGTGTCTGCAAGAATATATGCCGTGCACATGCAGGTGCTGGTGGGGGCCAGAAGAGGGTGTTGGATCCCCCTGGAACTGTAGTCACAGCTGTGAGCTGCCCAGCATGAGCGCTGGGAACTGAACTCAGGTCCTCTGGAAGAGCAGCAAGAACTCTTCACCTCGGAGCCATCTCTCCAGCCCCTCTATGATGCGGCTTAAACACTTTCCCTGAGCTAAAACCCTGAACCCTCACAGAACCCTACAAAGTGTGTGATCTTTTTATTCCCATTTTACAGAGGAGGAAACTGAGACAGAGAGGTCAGGTCGCATGCAGAAAGTCACCCAGCTCACAGCTGGCCGTCCTGAGACTCAATTCCAAAACACGTGAGTGTAGAACCCGCACTGGGAACCCTTGAGCCCTTACTTTGAGAATTAGAGGGGACACACCCCACCCTCTGTCAACACTAACGTCGGGTGGGGGGAGCTTGGAAGAGAATGGGATTGAAGGAAATGGTTGCTCCGGCCTCAGAGATGCTGCATCCCCCACCATTGCTGCCCCAGTTCCTCATGCTAATTCTTCAACGCCAGAAACTCTCCCAGGGACCCTAAGTACTGAACAGCAGCGAGAGTCTGCCAGGGAAGGTGGCTGCTTTTTCAAAAGCACTCCATGGCCTCCCGAACATGTCTTGTCAGCACTCAGGATGCCCCTGATGACTTCTCCTGAAATATTTTCCAGGTGAGCTCCCTGGCTGCGCACGACCTTGCCTCTCATTACCCCATGCCTACACATCTGGGGGCGCCTGCTGACAAGGCCTCTCTCTCTGGGCCCCACAATTGACCTCTCCCCACTTTGCTAGGTCAAGTGTAGAGGAAGTTGCTCAGGAGGAGGGTCATGGGGGTGTTAAAAGCCCATTTCTCTCCCTCTTAGCAATGAGAGGCAGGAGGTGGTAACCAGAGCGGTCACACTAACGGGCAATGTTCTTGCCTGGGTGAGTATTTCTGCTTGGTGGGTCTGGGCCCCACGTTGCTTTGCCCCGACAGCATACACTCATTCCATTTGGGCTCCTGCCACTGAATGGGCAGAACTGGATATATTGCCGAGGGGGCTTCAAACTCGGGAGGGTTCCAAAGAGATCGGAAGTATCTGTCTTGAAAAAGAGTCCTTCCCAATTCAGCGGGAGAGATTACACATCAAGACTCCCCCAGGAAGCAGCCGGAATGCAGCTCCAGGAGCCCTCAAAATTGGCAGGAGCAGGAACCGTTGCTGAACCAGAGAAAGCATCCAGCAGCTCGACAAAGGTCTTGCCCAGGCTCTGTGAGGGGCTAGGAAAGCCAGGCTGAAGACAGGGAAATGGCTCAATTAGTAAAGAGCCGGCCCAGCAAGCATGCAGACCTGAGTTCAAATCCCTAGAACCCACATAAACTCAGATGCAATAGCCCACACCTGGAATCCCAGCACTTCCGCTGGGAGATCAGAGGTGTAGACAAGGGAATTCCCAATGGATTGGGTAAATGCCCAATCAGGGGCCCTGCCTCAGACAAGGTCTCAAACAAGGTGGAAGGCTAGGCCTGACATGGAAAGTGTCTTCTGACCTCTCCATGCATGCCTTGGCATGTGTGTGTCCCAATCCTCCACCCCCAACAGACACATGACTTCAGCCTCTGCCTCCGTCGTCAATGACCCATTTGCTTCACCTTTCGTCCTTGTGTCCCTCAGAGAGACGCATGTCCTTTGGGACCTGTGCAGCCTTCTAGAACATATCACCCTTAGGTCCTTCAGGTTCCAGAGGTCAGGGTGGAGCCACATGTAGAAGGGTGGCGGCTTTAAACCAACGGTCCTGAGCCTTCCTGTTGCTATGACCCTTGAATACAGTTCCTCATGTAGTGGTGACCCCCAATCATTGAGTTATTTTCGTTGCTACTTCATAACGGTAATTTTGCTACCGTTGTGAATTATAATGTAATATCTGTGTTTTCTGATGGTCTTGGGTGACCTGGTCTTTAACCTCTGCCCCCCACTCCCATGTCTGTTCTGATCTTGTTCCTCTTCTCTTTTCTTGGGGCTTGGTTCTCTAGAGACTTCCTTTACTTACTTCCTGTTTCTGCCTGGACTCCAGCCTTGAATGCTTCATCCCCGATGTAGGTGAAGACTTCCTGATAATGTTAGGCAGCCAAGAAGGGCCGCTGTGTCCCCCCACTAAAAAAAAGAGCAGGGAGCTGCAAGAGGAACCCCTCGTTGGGAATTAATTAATATGGTTTCCACACCTCTTCCCATGGTGCTGGTTGTACTCAAGACAGTTGGCACATCACTCTAAACATCTGTAAAAACACATGGAAGCCACAGAACGTGACATCAGAGGGAAGAGTGGAAAGAGTAGTGAAAGGGGAGGAGGGTGGAGGGGGCAAGACGCCCTCAGAACCCACAGGGTCCCCATTCAGCCACTGGTTTGGTCGCTGGCTTTGGAATGCATAGACCTGCACAGCACTGCTGTTTTGATTTTACAGATGTCGTAAACAAGAACTCCAGACAGACCTTTATGATTTCATCTCTATTTGGGCAATTCATGTTGATATAATTGAGGGCTAGCAAATCCAGGCATTATCCCCAGGTAGAGACTGCACAAGTTATATACTTGCTATGTGGAAAAAAGCAGACTAGAGAATTATTTAATCCTCCTCTTGGTTAGTGGCCAGTCAACTTTTTAGTAAGGATGCTCTCTGTCCTAGCTATGTACTTAAGAATGCTACTGCAAGCATGCAAGCAGCACTTGAATGCAGGGTGTCACCGTGTGCCAATAAAACTTTATTAGTAAAAACAGGGGGCTGTAGCTCTTAGTCATCATTCAGGCAAGAAGTACTAAGGCATGGTTTTGTGCCTTGCACTAGAGACATGGAAGTAAATGAGGTCTGCTCATTGAGCTTTCAATGCAGGGTGGAGATGGTGCCTTGTAAGAGATGCATGTGGGGTGTTGGAGATGGTGCTTTGTAAGAGATGCATGCATGGATGTGGAGATGGTGCCTTGTAAGAGATGCATACGGGGTGTTGGAGATGGTGCCTTGTAAGAGATGCATACGGGGTGTTGGAGATGGTGCCTTGTAAGAGATGCATACGGGGTGTTGGAGATGGTGCCTTGTAAGAGATGCATACGGGGTGTTGGAGATGGTGCCTTGTAAGAGATGCATGCGTGGGTGTTGGATTGACATTGTGGGAAGGTGGAGAAGGAAAGAGAGGGGCTGCTGGGGCTGTGGGGATGGGGATGTCTAGACAGAGTGGGGAGGAGCTAGAGAGCTGAGAGGCTTCCGGCCCTTCAAGAAGACCTGGGTTCTGTTCCCAGCACACATGTTGAACTCATGAACTCCAGCTCCGAGAGATCTAGCATGCATTCACTCACACACACACACACACACACACACACACACACACACACACACACACATCTAAAAATGAATCTTTTTAAGAATACAAGGAGTGGAAAGATGTCACAGGAACTTCCTACAAGAGACTACACCGAAGGCTCTCTAAGGACCCTCCATGTCCCCATGGGGTGGGTCCAGGAATTCTGGGCTACAATATGGAAAGTCACCAGCTGGTAATTCGGTGGGGCCTGGCCAAAGGGCATACCACCTTGGTCTCATATTGGAGGTGGGAGAGGTGTCTCTCTGTAGTTAATTTTAAGCCTGGGTCATTCAAGGGGTCTGGTTTTCCCAATACTTGGGAGACACCCAGCAAACATCTGACAACCCAGGGTCTTTCTCATCCTATCAAGATTAAGGAAGCAGGAACAACGTCCTGAGAACAAACCAGGTCAGCCATCAGCAGTCTCCAGCTCCACTTCCCCCGACGACTCTCACACTGCTCTTCTGTGTACCCTTGGACCCTTCCTCATTAATGACTGCACTATGCCTCAGTTTCCCCAGCAGTACAACGGAGAAACGAATATTTGCTTTGTGAAACATTGCTGTGGGAACCCAAAGCACTATCTATGCCATGCTTAAACACTGGCTGAGAGTGAATCCGCTGCCTGTGAGCTGAGGCTAGCCCACTTGTCACAACAGTCTTCCTCCTTGCTGGTAATATTTGACACATAAGTCTTCTCTCTCTTCAATTCCTCCTTGGAATCCTTCCTCCTTGCTGGTAATATTTGACACATAAGTCTCTCTCTTCAATTCCTCCTTGGAATCCATCCCCAAACACTGCCTCATTAGAGGTGACCCCTGAACAGGAGACAGCAGCCCCACCCAAGCTGGCTGACCCTGCTGAGCCTGAGTGGGGTGCATTTGGATGTGTCTCTGCTTACAGAAGATGAGACCCAAGGCCACCAGAGCTGGAGACAGGCGGCTGCCCTCCCCCACAGTCACTTGCCCACCCACAAAAGTCTCTTTTCATCCTTTGGAGTACAGCTTCCTCCTGCCTGGGTTTATAGAAGGCGACAGGAGAGGCGAGAAAACAGGCGGCGGAGAAGCCATTACAATCAATTTGCGCAGCTCGTGCACGCAGACAGACTCCGTGTGGACTGGATTCTGTTACCGGGGCTGGGGGGCCGGCCCGGCGGGGGGCAGGGGGGCCTTCAGGGAGGCTGGAGCCTTCTGCCTTCCGCGGATGGGCCCCATTAGGGCTGCAGGCTGGCGCCACTGCTGCGGGGGCTCCCACCCCGCGCAAGTCCCATCCCAGAGCAAGATGGGGGGCGCCCTTGTTAGCTTAACTCCTGAGGCTCCCAGACTAATTGCTCACGGTGCAAACACGCCTCAAAGTGCTGCGGCCTCGTCAATAACAGGGTATTAGACGCTTCCATTCCACAAGCATTGATCTGTTTCCCTCCCTGCCTCCTCCTGGCTCCGCTCCCTACATCCCTCTCCCAGCCAGGGCCGCCTGGCTCCAGCTTTGATGACCCCCCCTCCCCAACACACTTTAAAGTGTTTTCTAAGCGTGTGTTTAGCGTGAGTGGTGTCTAAGTGCTAATTGTTACACCACAGGTTGATTGGCGACGAGATGGCTTGCCAAGTCCCTCCAGTCTCCTGGGGGGTGGGGTGGGGGGGAGAGGGAGGAGGTGGGGCAGAGAAGAGGTGGAGAAGGGAAATCCTTGATGCTTCTGAGTTTCCGGTCCTCTTTGCCTTTTCTGGCCCTGTTGTTGCGGAGGTGGAAAGGGTAACCCCTAGTATTATTTTATTGTTGTATTTTATTTATTATTCCTGGAAATAATAAAAGAAAGAAAAGATTTCTCTGCAGGTGCTGGGTAAACTAAAGCCTGGTTAGGGTTGAGGCTGGTGGAGTATGGCTGGGAGGAAAGAAGGGGTATGTGGGCGGGAGGGGGGGGCGTAATAATCACCTTGTCATTATACAAGCAGGACACAGTTTTTTCCTTGAAATCTTTCAGTAACCCGTACCAATCCAGCCTAGGTTAGGGGCACCTAGTCTATGTGCAGAGGACCCTATGTTTACCCCATTCCCACCCTCTAATTCCCAGACTCTGGTCTGGAGATGCCACTCAAAGCCCTGGGTTGAAAGCCCTGGATAAAACTGGGTGTGGTGGTCTACGAGGGAACATCTGGAGTCCAAGGTCATTCTCAGCTGCATTGAGACCAGGCTGGGCTACATGAGACCCTGTCTCAAAAACAAAACAAAGTTGCCAGAGGGAACCTTGGCTTCCCCTCAGGAGTCCCTTTGTCCACCCAGAGATGGATCACTGTATTTAGAGAACAATGCAATCCTGTAATGGGCCGGATGGGTATGAAGACGTCTCAAAAGATGTACCCCTGTCCCCCAACTTATCAGATTGTTGAAACAGTGGACCCCAAGAAACTGTAATTTTCCTCCAGAGCCTCATGCATGAGAAGGGAAATGTAGAAGCCTAGTGCTGACCAGGGCAGTGGGTTGGGGGGCTTCTCAGACCCCCTTGACAGGAAGACTGGAGCTGAGACAGTCATGGGCCAACGTGGACAGACCACCCCCTGACCAGGACTGCCCAGATGTGCACATCACACTCTCTCTCTCCCTCTATTTAAATTTAATCTCACCTTGGGTCCTGGACTTAGAGGTGCTCACTGCATCTCCTTGTCCCTCTTTCCAGTGTGGCCTCGATGAATAAATATCCCTTTTCTCATTTTTACTCTTTAGCTATCTTAATTGGGTTCTTGAGAAAGGGTGACCAAACTCGGCTTCTTGGGGTACAGGCTGTGACCCCAAGCTGAGCACATTAGATGACAGGCAATTTCCCTTGGGTCTCCTATGTAGACCAGGCTACCCTCAAACTTAAAATCCTCTTGCCTCAGCTTTTCAATGTGATGGGCTTAGAGGTGTGCACCCTCATACCCAACCTATGGGTGATTTCTCACAGGGAATAGTTTAGTTTTGCCCACTAGTGGCCCAAACATTCCCACCTGACTGTTCAGCCAACATTTCTGGATATGTTTAAATGGATATGCAGAGGTGTCCAGACCCCATCTTCCAGGTGGGAAGCCTCAAGGAATGGGGTGGCAGGGGGGAGATTTGGGTGGCCCAGTGCACTTTGGAGTTAGACAGCCAGGGCTCACTTTCTATACCTTGTGGCCATTGGACAAGACATTGGATCACTAGGTGACTAGATCTCCTCAGCTATACAGCAAGAGTAACGCCAGTGATGACCCATAGTGGAGTTGTGAGGGCAGGTTGAAAGGACAGCTGGTATGCAACACACATGCCTCAAGCAGGTGCTATGGTCATCCTGTTTTGCCATCTTGCTTTTTTCTAGAACATTCTATGATGTGTATTCTTGATACTAGATATAGGCTTCATGAAACTGTGGTCCCAGCATAGGTGGATCCTCTCAGGAGCTTGGGATCTCAGACCTCACCATGGACCTTCCTGGGAATCTATGTGGTCATGTGAGCCATGACATCTCTATCTCTCCAAGATGCAAGTGCAGGCTGAGGTCCCTGATGCTCCAGCCCCTCCTGGCACAGAGACTTCACAGTTTACATTTGGAATTCCCAGGACAAGCATCACGTTTCCCACCTGCATGAGACCAAGGCAGCCTATTCCATTTAACTGCTGTGGACATGAACATGAGTCTCTCAGCTGACCAAGAGCCATGGTCACTGAAGGCCTGGCTTTGGGGCAAGCATCTTTGAGAGTATGCTTTCAGGGAAGTGACTGCTTTTATGACCCTTCTATGTGAATGCCCAGCGAGGTCCTGCTTAATTACCTTCAGTAGATGGTAGAGAGTCCAATGAGCCCACAGAATAGACACAGAGAACTTGTGAGACATAGAACATCCACCTCTGTCCATCCTGTGTTCACTCCAGAGCCTTTGTAAGTACAGTTCCTTCTCATTAGAATGCTATGGTCTTCAGTGACCTACTTCCTATTCAACTTTGACCCCATCTGCCTAGAGACACCATCCTCCATATCTTAATCAAACACCTACCTACCCACCTTCAATTAGCTCATCATTCTGTCTCTCCTTCAGCAAGCTAGTGCCAGAAATGATCTCCTTCACTCACAGGCACTTGGTCTGCCTTCACTCTCCCATCAAATACAGCTTGGCTCATTGGTGACAGCGGTTATGTCCTGGTCACTACAGCACTACAGGGCCATGGAGCAGTAGATTGGCATATAGTGGGAGCTCCAAAGATAACTATCTTCCAACTGCAGCAAGCTCCCCTTGCAAAATGAAGATGAAATCTGATTGGGTAAGAGTCTTAATTCAAGCCCTTATTTTGGTTCCTGCTCAACAAACCTGTGGTTATAACAAACAATAGTGGCGGGTATAATTTGTTATAGAAAACAAGCCAGCTCCATCCTTAGCACAGATCCCCCTAATATTGCAAGTAGCTCAGCAGATCATAAACACGCACCAACGCAATCACAGAGTGACATCACATCCATCTCAACCTAGCATTCTGATTTGCTCCCGAGCTTGTGGGGGCACCCAAGATGGAACACACAGGATGTGAATTCCAAAGCATAGTGCTAAGCAAACAGATGGTGGGGTGAAGGCTATCTCCCAACCTTCTGTCACTGAGCAGGCTACTGTGCCTAGATGGGCCTCAGCTCTCTCCCTGCAAAGCCTGGGTTAGTCACTGTGGTGACTAATTGTGGTGAAGATAGAGGTGGTGTGTGTGCTGACAGCTGGTGTGGGATGGAGACATGCTTCGGGAAATGTGACCTTTCTAATTTAATACTCACCGGGATGGAGCATCCTTGAGAGTATTTGCCTCGATTTCCAAGCAAGGGGACAAAATTCAGAGAGGCTTAAGAACTTGTCCAGATTCTGCTCTCAAGAATACACACCCTGTCCCTCATCAGAGAAATAGTCCACATAGTTTTTCTTCTTAAAAAACATATACACTTTTACTTCTTGCAAAGGGAAAACGTACATCTTATGATCAGGAGAGCCTCACAAGAAAACGCATCAAGACTCCAACCCAGACCCAGCCTGCAGCCCTGACATGCCCTCAGTCTATTGTAATGGCATCAGGGGACCTCAGCTGGAATGCTGACAGTCATTTAACATCTGTGAACACATCACAGAAAAATAATCTTTATCTGGGGAAGCCTGCACATCCCATTCTGCCTTCATTCCATGCTCAAGGATTTGACACAGATTAGCCTGAGTCTTTGATTTCCAGATTATTTCATTCTTCAGCTGTAGTGTTATTTGGACACATACACTCTTACACGGAGCCATAGATGATGATGATGATAATGATGATGATGATGACAATGAATATGACAAGGATGACAATAATGATGACGATGATGATGAATGATATTATGGTGATGAAGAAGACAATGATATGATGATGAAAAAATGATGGATATGATTGTGATGGTGATGATAATGATGATGATGAAGAATTTGATAGTGATGGTGATGATGATGATAATGATGAAGAAGATGGTGATGACATCAATAATGACGATGGTGATTATGGTAATAGGGATGATGATGGTGATAATAATGATGATGTGATAGTGATTCTGACAGTGATGGTGGCAGTGATCCTTTGGGGTAACCACTAAATGTCTCTCGCTCACATTGTAGATGCATTTTCCCATTGAACTTTCAGATATACCATATGATTTTAATTCCCCATTAAAGATGAGAAAGCTGAGTTTCCAGGAGGAAAAGTCATTTCCACAAGGTCACCCAGTTAGTATCTTGCCAACCCTGGACAGGAAGCCAGATGTACTTAACATTCCACACTGAAATGGTGAATTTCTAATCATGCTCGTTGGAGATCCACAAAAAATTCCAAGGACCCTTTTGGGCTTTGTGGGGGACCAGTTTGAAAAGCACAAGACATAATCCTTCCCAAATAAATTCAAGTGTCCGTAAGTTTAGACTGTTGGAAATCTGAGTCACTGGGTCTCCTCTGGTGTTCACTGTAAAACTGAAGAGAGAGATTGAAGGAACAACCATGGACGACACAAGAATATGATTGGTTCTACTGCTCCTTCTTCTCCAGTGTCCCACAGGGCCATCATCTATCAAGTAAGTAGCCTCCTCCACCGGCTACATTTTGTGATCGTTCTTGAGTTCAAATTCCAACTTTCTG
Source organism: Peromyscus eremicus (assembly GCF_949786415.1). Classification (NCBI taxonomy): domain Eukaryota; kingdom Metazoa; phylum Chordata; class Mammalia; order Rodentia; family Cricetidae; genus Peromyscus; species Peromyscus eremicus. Next base: position 9,114,943 of record NC_081438.1, on the reverse strand, counting down.
TGTAATTGCTATGTGGGTCTGAGTAACTGTATTGATGTCTCTTAGCCTTGGCTTCCTTTAATCTATATTTGTTTGTGGATTTAACGAGAGCATCCATTTAAAGCTAAGCAGATTGCCTGGCATAGAACAAGCACTGGATAAACTTTTACCTCTTCATTTTATGACTCACAACAGAGACAGTAGTTCTTTCTCCACTTTAGTGCTTACATTACCAATACTTTTGGGGGAAAAAAACAGATTAGCAGATGCTCCTGTGCATATGGCCTCCTCTTGGGTGAGATGTAGGTGTCCGAGCCTCGGGCTGACACCACCAGGCTGTGGGGTAAGAGGGCTTTCAAATAGAGCTACTTCACTAACAAAAGAAAATTGCATAGCAAGTGAGCATTCTTCTTCCCAAGCAAAATCTTAAGCAGAGATTAATATAAATGCAGATGAGTTGGTCAGCAACACTGTTTGAGGTAGCCCTGCCCTCTCCCACCTTCCCTGGTACAGCCACTGAAGCTTTGGATTCTAATAAAGACAGGTTTAAATCTACAAGGCACTCATTTACATAAGTTCTGTCTCCAAGGTCATCCTGCTCTAGAAGGAAACTGGATGGAAGGATCCGTGTCTCCAAAATCATGCTGTTTCTATTTCTGTGGTTCTGGAGCAATCAAATGGGATTTTAGGAGACATTATCACTTAGACCAATCACATTTATTGTACAACCAGTCTGAATAAATAAATGGGTGGTTGCCAAAAAGACAAATGAATGTGTAGATGAATGGTCAAATGACCCATTGGATGACTGGAAGCTGAATGGACAGATGGATGGAATGATGGCCAGAGGGATTCATGGGTAGATAAATGGCCTATGAAAGGATGGATAGTAGATATGTTAGTTGGTTTGATTGATTGGCTTTGAAGGGATGAACAATGGATGGATGGGTAGATAAATGGATGGATGGATGAACAGGCAGATGGATGGATGGAGATGATGGTTAGATGGGTAATGGATGAATAAATAGATCAACAATTGTATTCTTGAATGGGTAGAGACATCATGGATGGGGGATAGACAGAGAATGCTGGATGGATAGATAAATGAAGAGATGGACGTTGGATGAATAGATGGATGGAAGATAAATGGGTAAATAATAGATTTATAACTATATGGAAAGATGGGTTGATGGATAGACAAATTGAGGACACTAGATGGATGGCCAATGGGTGGGTAGATGGAGGATAGATAGACGGATGGACTATGGATGAATAGTTGGCTAAATGCAGGTTGGATAGATGGATGGATAGCTGGATACATAGAGGTTGCATGGGTAGACAGACAGGCAGACAGATGGATGCTGAATGGATGGAAAGTGTCAAATGGATGCACAAATGGCCAAGTACAGAGTTAGTGGTGACATGCTAGTAGCACACACATATACAAGCACCATCAGTGGCAGTGGTGACAGGCCTGGCTGAGAGGTACTGAGTTTGACAGGATGGAGGTGAGGTTGCAGCCACAGCCACCTAAAACCTTAATTAATATTCACATAGCCCCAGAGGAAAAGCATTCCCATGGCTGTGGTGCTGAGGAGGAGAGTCCAGAACAAGGAGTTTGGAGGCACCACCTGTAGCTTCATAGCTCCCCGAGTGGTGGACCAGGTTCTCTTTCTCTTTTCAAAGCTTTATTTTATTTGTAATTGTGTGTGTGTGTGTGTGTGTGTGTGTGTGTGTGTGTGTGCGCGCGCGCACGTGCACATGCACATACATGCACAGTTACTATGAAGTCCAGAAGAGGCATTGGATCCCCCAAAGCTGGAGTTCCAGTCGGTTGAGAGCCACCTAGCATGGGTGCTGGGACCTGTACTCTGGCCCTCTACATGAGCAGCATTCTCTTGGCCAGAGTCATCTCTCAAGCCCTGATGAGGTTCTTGTTATGAAATACAAATGCTTTTTTTTCAGAGAAGCTTTTCAACCTGCAGAGAGTCTTCCAGAGATGGGATTGTGAGAGTCACTAAAAGAAACAGGCAAATAGAGGCTAAACAGAGCAGAGAAAGAACACAGTACATGTAAAGATTTGTATTTATTTGGCACTGAATGTATACCAAACCTTGGTATATATTCGTGGTCAACTCTTGACAGTGACTTCATAGAGTGGGGCTCTGTAAAAAAGAAACTGAAGCTCTGAGAGAGTAAAGAACTTTTTAAACTCGGGGTGCAGAGCCGGGATTTGACCCTGGCTCAGACTACCTTTAAGATCTGTGTTGTTGCTACCCATGTCATGAGAGGGAAGTTAGACAAAAGAAAGGAAAAAAGGAGAGGGGAGGGAAAATCTGCCTCTATCCAAATAAAGGAAAACTTCAAACAGGCAAAGAAAGATGAGATTAGAAGCTGGAAAAGAGGAAAACATCACAGGACAGGAATAAATAAAAGCGAGGAAAAGCAAAAGAGAGCAGAGGGCCCTTTCCCATCCGCTCCTGTCCGAAGAAACCACAGAGCAAATTGCAGTGGCCCGTTTTCCTTGCACACACAAAGTGCCTTTTAGCGTGCACGCCGGCCTCTGAGGGCCCGGCATGGAGAGACTGCTGGCGTCGGCTGCAAGGAGTCTGAGGGCCCTGGCAAGAAAACCTCAAGGAAGGCTTAGTGTCTGGGGTCATCGGATTAAAGGAGGCAGCAAAGCTGGAAATGGAGGAGACAGTAGGGAAGAGGGGGCTAAAAAGGGGGGCTGCTGACCCCTGTGACCTCCTGCCTGCTCTAACCTGATGTAACATATAATCCTGGTAAACAAAATAGTATTAACCCTTGGAGCCAGGTCAACCCCTTCTGCATCTGCCTGCGACTGCCAGACGGTGCGTCCTGGAGGCTTAACTCTTTCTTGGGGTCCTCTGATGGGTGCCACACAGCCCTGCTGTCCAATGCCTTGAATTGGGGGCAATAGAGGTCCAGGGAAGTGGGGGGGGGGCTTCTTGGCATAGGCAAGCAGACACACACACAGAGAGGGCTCTCCTCTGGGCATCAAAATTAGACAGGAGTGTCTAAAGGGAAAAGCACACTCTTGGCTCCCCACTGTGTCTGATACTGTGTTGTGCCTTGATTCTGCTAAAACGGGTCACTGTCTCTCTCTGGCCACCTGTCGCGCCCCAAAGGTGGGTTAATAGGAAGCCATGCTATAAGAAGAGTGGTCCCAGATTGGGTGATATAAGCATCATGGGGAGCTCTACAGATACAGAAGGCTGCCATGTCCCAGGCCTCCCAAACCAGATTCTGCATTTTAACTGTATCTCTAGATGAACGGAGTGCACACTGCACCCACAAACCCATCACTCAGTCTGTGAGACAATTGTTTGTTTATTTTGATTTACACAGGGTTCCTCTGTAGAGCAGTCCTGGCTGCTGGGAACTCACTTTGTAGATCAGGCTGGCCTCGATCTACAGAGATCCACCTGCCTCTGCCTCCCGAGTGCTGGGATTAAAGGTGTATACCACCACCACCTGGCTGAGACAGTTGTTCTCAAAGAACATCTGTCATAAGCAGAAAATGAGCTCACATGCTTTAAACATAGCAGCACTCCCCCCAACCACTGGTCAAATTTGATGCATAAGAGACGGTCAAAGTCACTGTAAATTTTGGCCAACATTATTACCAGTGTAAGTGTTGATTGAACTAGGCAGATTGAAGTAAGAAAGAGGTGATGTTTCATATAGCTCTCTCATCATCTTTTGGGAGGTATGTGAAACTATGACAGATTTCCTTGGGTCAATGCTTCCTTACTCCTTCTCAGAAGTTCTGATTGAGGTGACTGCCACTCACGGCTCATCCATGATGACACCAGCCAGACCAATTGGAGGCATTCCCTGAGATTTTGTATGTTGTATATCCAAATAGGCTGAGATGTGTGACGTTGGGGACAGTCCTTGGCCAGCCTCCTCTTCCAGGTCACCAATAGACTGATGGAGAGGTTCATAGCAAAGCCCAGGCTACACACACACACACACACACACACACTCAGCAGAGGGTAGGACATGTGTCCGCTTTGGAGTCCCAATAGTTTCCAAGGTCACCCCATCGCTGGGTCCCACTGTGTCAATAAGTTCCCATTGGAGTCAGGTCAAGCTAAGGAGTCTTTTATAAGTGGAAGAATTCAGAACCAGAGCTATCAGCTCTATGACCTTGGAATTCTGGAACTCAGGCATCTCTTTCAAGCTACTTCAAACTCTACGCATCTTTCTCCCTTGTTCTGGACCACACAATCCTTGTTAAGAAAGTGTCTTGGAGCAAAGACAATCCTCTCAGTTCCAGGTTCGGGGCAATCCTTGTGTCAAGACCTCCTCTATGGGGAGATGTTCCTGGACTCCCAACCTCCAGATGACCCAAGAGCCACCATGTGCAGTGTTTGTGACACCCAATGACCTGTCCCTATAAACTACAGGATTCCTGAGAGTGTGGTTGTATCTATCCTAGTCACCATTGTATTCCCAATGACCAGCCCAGCCTGGAGAAGCACTCAGCCACCACTTTTGAACTTGATGTATCTTAAATGTGTAGGGCTGGCTGGGTTGCAAGGATGGAGACACCAGAGAGAAGTGGTAGGTAGGAGAAAATCTCTACCCAACGTTGTCTTCTGGGAAGAGGTAATAAACAAAACCCTTAGCCACCATAGCAAGGGATGGATGGATTTAAGCAGAGTCAAGGCTGACAGAAAGCCTCCAACATAGCTTCCAGTATGGCATCCTAGGGACATTTCAGGGCTAGGTCCTTAGGGACACCCAGACATTGAACAGATACCTTCTTTTCTTGATGTCTACTCGGTCACTTGTTCAGGCAAACTGTCCTCTTTGGCTCCCAACCGAATGTCATGGTCAAAACTCAGTTCACCATCAGAATCCAGAGGTAGAGGGTCCATCCTTGCTTATTGATCCAAATCCTCTGCCTAGTTGAGGAAGCCAAGGAATAGGAAGGTCAAAAGCAGGTCCCACCCACCTCCTTTCCAGTGTGTTTCTCAAGGAGGATGGGCAGGACGCATGGACTTTCCCAATTCCAGAGCCCGTGGGCCTTGATCAAAGACTCGGGGTGAAGAGGCAGGGTAGGCAAGGGTGGAGACTTCCTGGCCACACCCGCCATCTGTGGGTGCTCTCTTCGACTTCTCTCCTCTGCTTTGTCTTCTTGATTTCCGTCTCAATCTGCCCTCCATTCCCACTCTACTCTTTCATCTTTTTTATTCTTCCTCAGGGAGCCACAGACGAAAGACTCCACTGAACTCCAACCCTAAACCAGCCAAACGGCTAATACTGATTATGAGAAATACAACCATGACACCAGATGGCTATTTGTTGAACCCTTGTTCTGTGTCAGGTGGCACACTAAGGACTTCCAAAGATGGCCGACTCCAGTCCCCAAAGCTGCCTGTTGCAGCAACATGAATTCATTAGTAAACAACTATTTATTAGATATCTACCATGTGTAAGGAGCTGATGAACACATTCATAAATTACTTTCCTATCACTATCATGTGGTAGGCCTCTTCAAGGCTCAACATCTTAAACCAATTGTCATTTATTGTCTGACACAATCTCCATGGATCACAGAACTCAGGGTGGGTTGAGCTGAGTTGCCCCAGATCAGGAAGTCATAGCCTAAATGTTAGCAGGGGCAGCAGTCACTAGCAGACATGACAGGGACTGGAGGATTGGCTTCCAAGGTGGCTCACTCCCTTAGTCGGCAAGCCGATGTAAGCTGACATCCAGAGGTCATATGGACCTCTCCAAAGCCTGCTTGAGCATGCTCACAGTACGGCAACTGACTTCTTTGAGGCCAAGGAACCAATGGAGAGCAAGGTGGAAGCCACAGAAACTTTTATAACCCAATGCCAACTGTGACCAGTGTCATAGCTACAATATCCTGTGAGGGACCAGGTCAGCCCTAGTCTGCAGAGGAGGGATCAACCCAAGGCTATGAGTACCAGAAGATGGACTCATTGAAGGCCATCTTATATAGTGGCTGCCATAATGAATGAATGTAAAGATAGACAATGGTCTGAGAGTTTATTATCAACTGAGTCATGATGCCATCTTAACATTCAAGGGAATGGTCCACAGAAAATAAACAAGGAGTTCAAGGTCCACATTTAGTACCGTAAGAGCAAAGGCATGAACTTGACCTTAACTCCTACCCCAACAGGCTTCCCCCATCTTTCCTACCACAAGGTGGCCTGGATCCCAGAACAGAGCAAGCCACTGAGATTTCAGCTTGGCAAGATCCGGCACCCAAGGTTTGGCCAATCTCCAGCATCCTCACCCCTCCTGCCCTCTCTGTGGATCATTTATTCTAAGACCTGCTATAAATATCCACTCAGTGAAATACCTCGCTCCTCGGGTACCCACTCCCCACCCCTGGCAGCCTGTACCCTGCTCGAACAATGCCAGCTTGCAATCAGCCTGCAATCTGAACCCACTTTGCTCACCCAGCACTGAAGGACTGCCCAAGCTAGTCTGCTGGGGCATGCTGGCATGCCCCCAAGATCGCTTTTGCAAGTTAATGGCGCAGTAGTCAGTTGTTAAAAACACTAATTGACATTAAATAGGTGATGTTATCTGACAGTACACAGACGGCTCCGGGTCTATACTTTCTTCTTGGTTTCCTTTTCTTCATCATTATTTTTTCATGCCTGGGAGTCCCAGCTGAGGTCAGGAGTCACCTAGGGCCAGAAGAGAAGGACATACAGATCGCCATTGGCTTCCATCAGCAGTAAGGGAAGCCCAGGGCTGACTTAGCCATCACGACATAACAGATCTCTTGACCCTCTTGCTGGACCACTGGACCGTGGTCTGTCTTGAGATAGGGGGCTTCAACCCAAGTCAGTGTGTATGCTGGGCAAGTGCTCTACCACTCAGCCCCAGTCCTGCCTTCTCCTTTGAGCCTCCTTAAGAAAATCTCTGGACCGAGGAGATGGCTCAGTCTGTAAAGGGCATGCCTTGTAAGCACAAACTGTGAACATTTACTGGGTGTCACATCACTTAGAAATGCCTGGCCTTTTACAGGTATTATTTCAGCTACTGGTGACCTCCAAATCACACCTCTCCAACCCTCCACTGTGGGGAGGAACTGGAACCTCCCAGTAATGAAGACTGTGTTCAAGGGCATGGAGTGAGCTGAACTCAGTTAAGATCAGTAACTAGAAAGTGTGTCCGAGGCCATGGCTAAATCACAGCCCCCCCCAGGTGCCTACATCCCAATCCCTGTGACCTGTGAGCATGTTAGGTCATAGGGCAGAGGATCATGGCATGGAGAGATGACAAAGGATTCTCCTAATAGAGTCACAAGACCATTAAGAGAATTCCAGAACCAAGTTGGACATGCAGATGGGAAGCTTCCATGAGGCTGGGAAAGCCAAAGAAGGAACCACAAGGCAAGGGGTGCAGGTACCCTGGAAGCTGTAAAAAATAAGCAATGGATACCTCCTAGGAGCCTCCAGAAGGAAGCAAGTCCTACACACATGTTGATTTTGGTATGGTGACAGCTATGCAGGAACTCTTATCCCAGAACTGGAAGATGACCAGTGTGTCCTGTTTTAAATCATCAAGGTCCTTGTCAACAGCAGCCAGATGCCAGTGTGCCTGGTCACACTCTGAACGACCATAAACATGACGCCATTAGGGGACAGCTTAGGAAAGGAGGTTCTCTCTTTCCACTGTGTGGGTTCTGGGGATTGAACTCAGGTCTTCAGGTTTGGAGGCAGGCACCCTTTATCCCTGGAGTCATCTCCTTGGCCATGATGGGTGAGTTTTGAGCCTGGAATACCAAACATGTGCCTCACTCACCTTCCTTCCTTCTTTCTCCCCCTCCTCCTTTTCTACGTCTGTCCCTTCCTCCCTCCCTCCCTCCTCCTCCTCCTCCTCCTCCTCCTCCTCCTCCTCCTCCTCGTCTTGCTTTTCCTTCTTGTCTCCCCTCCCCTTCTTTTCTGGTTTCAGTTTCCTGAAAAAGGCTCTCACAGATGCCAGGCTGGACTAACACTCAGTATGTACCCAAGGATGGCCTTAGACTCCTCATCCTCCTGCCTCTACCTCCCAAGTGCTGAGATTAGAGGCCCGTGCCACCACGCCTGGCTCACACACATGCTTTCTGTCTCTGCAAAGTGAAGACACTGAGAGGCATCCAGGATGCCAGTCACCTACTGAGAAGCCAGTTAAGTGCCTTGAGATGCGGAGACATTTGGGACAAGCAGAGGTGCAAAGGTATGCCACATGGAGGCTCTCCCTGCCTGGATAGCATCCAGGGGTAGATAGAAGGGAGGACTCAGCAGTGTGGGAGTCATCTCTGTGGGGTCACTGAGGTTGTCTTGGGCCTATACTCACCTCAGCAGAAGCTGCAGGCTGACAGGCGCCGGACCATCTGGGTCCCCCCATGAAGGGATCTTGGCACGAGGCCTTAATGGCATGGTGAGTCTGGGGCGTGGGAAGCTGTGGGTTAGCCTTCTTAGGGGAATAGTGCCGGCACCATGAGGACGTGGGGACCACAGCTGGAGACAGAGAAATGGGTCTCTGGGGGCCTAGTGGTGCCGCTGTAGGCCCCAAGGGAGACAAGAGGCTGGGCTGCCACCGGCCCCATGCCTCTTAAAGGCCATTACGTGCCGCTGTGGGCCAAGAGCTGGGCGCAGAGCATTTGATCAGCACAGATTGGACCCAGCGGATCAATGGCTGGGTGGACCGCTTCTGCTCCCTTCCTGAGCCCACCCCTCCTTAACTAGTGTGGGCGCCAGACCCACAGCAGGTCCTCAGCAGCTGTCAATCAAAACCATGAAATATTCATCCCAGTTACTCTCCTTCAGGGACCTACTCAGAGCCCTGACGGGGCTGGACAGTGCTTACACACTTGTAAAGGATAGGTATGGAGGAGGGGGAGAGGACGGTGCTGGGGACACAGGCTTAGCAGGAGGCAGCTTGACACCTTGCTCAAAGAGACCCCTCAGCTACCATTTCAGCTGCATCCATTTGCTCCCTGAGCTGGAGAAAAATATTTGCATCCACTACTTGGGTCTTCCCAAACCTTGGCTGGCCACAGACCACCTGCCGTCATTGTCAAAACAGCCATGGATAACAAAGACCCCATTTCCCGCCCCCCACCTCATGTAGCTCATTCTAGCTTAGACATCGATATGTAGTCAAGGATGGCCTTGAACTTCTGATCCTGCCTCCACTCCCCAAGTGCTGGGATCATAGGAGTGTTTGTCAGCTCACTGTGATGATGCAGTGCTGGGAATGGAACCCCAGGTTTTGTGCATGCCAGGCAAGTGCTCTGCCATGAGCGATAGCCTGACACCCAAGGGAAACGATCATATAAGATTTTTCTTACACTTTCTGTAACAACATGCAAAATTATCGTAATGGTTACAAAACACATTGCAAACCATAAATTACATAGATGCATTTGTTGCATAATAATGTGTAAACTATAAATATATATTATGTATTTGAGTCTTTTAACCATCTGTATGCTCTGCACTGGGGTAATTTAATTCTTTTTTCTCTTGCAGCGCTGGGATCCCATTCCCATGATCCAGGGCCTATCACACCTGGAGAGTCATCTGCCACTGAGCTACGCCACAGCCCTTCCTGAGGTAAATAAATATGTTAGTCACCTCCAAGAAGAAGGTGTCATTGCCTCTAGTTACAATGAGGGGACTGTGGCTCTGAGGAACATGATGACAGCTATGTTGGACTCTACACTCAGCCACAGCCTTAAAAAAAAAAATCAGGAGTTTGTAAGTCATTTTGGTGGTAGGCACTGAGGACATTGCTTCTGTGCTCTGACCTCCAGTGATCTGTGAGCCGCTCAATGAATGTCTGTGCCCCCGTTAGACAGTTCTTGCAGAGAACTTCCTCTCTCGTCCCCAGCTCCAACAGGCAGGAAGCCTCAATAAAAACACAAGAGGCCAAGAGACCCAGGCCTTGGGAATTCTTCAAGTTTTCTACTGCCGCACAAGGTCTCTCGTGTTATTGTCCTCGTCCTGTTGGGTCCCATTGTCCTTTTCCAGTATGAGCCACCATGATGATGCTGCTTCTCCAGGCGAAAGCGAGCACGTAACTTGGGGTGACATGAGAGCCCCGCGTGCTCTGTGCTTTCACCGTGCCGGAGCGGCTTTAGAGAGCAAGTCTGATGACAGAAGTGTTTGGCTAGAGACTCTGAGGTGGTGTCCCATTCCATCCAAAGCAGAAGCCAGGCTCCCGGTGGTGGCCCGGAGTCCACTCTCCAACCTGCTGTGGCCTCCCAGCACCCCAGCCCCCTCACCAGGCTGGAGACCCGGGTCACTTTCTGCAGCCATTGATCCTACCTAGATGCTGCTCCAACCCTGTCCTCTGTGTGGGCTTTATGGGCTCCAGAGTATCCAGCTGCTGACTTCCTGATTCCCTCTGAATCCTCCTTCATCCTCCCAGGTGGGGGTCAGAGATGAGCCCCCATGATCGCTCGAGAGTCAGCTCAGAGTCATCCATGCCCCTCCTCCCCTCTAACCTGGAACAACCTTTCCCTTGGGCCTCAGTTTCCTCTCTGGTTATAAAAGAGGCTGCTGGGTTTCCATAAATTGCGAGTGTCAGTCTGAATTCTCCAAGCACTGCAAGACAGGCTTAAACACCCAGGCTTCTTTCAGAAGGAGAATCGGAAGGAGAAGGTGCAAGGTTGGAGGGGTCATCAGACCAGTGTGAAAGGAGAGGGGACAGAAGATGACATGGAAGGGTTCTAGACACAAGAGTGAGCCGGATGCCTTGGTGCCTAAGTGGGGCATCCTAAGATGCTTGGGGCTTCCAGGAATGGGTCCCACGTCAGTGCCCCTCTGAGAATACACAGGCACACAGGCATGCACATGTACACACACACACACACACACACACACACACACACACACCAGAGACCTCACAACACATAGCACAGAGACACACACAGACACAGAGGATGACCCCTTCTGCCTCCCAGCATGCCACTCTCCTCACCAGGCTGGAGACCCAGCCCCAGCCCTGCCTCTAAGTTGTGTGTTTGAGCAAGGCAAACTTTATACCATATACATTTTAACACAACTTGAAGGGAAAGCATGGCTTTCTTAGAGTCGGCCCACATAGCTCCTATCTCAAGCTTATCTCACCCAGGTAGGCACAGAGGCAGAGGATTGCTTCTTGCCATGATGTGGGGATTCTTGCCATGATGTGGGGAGTGCGGCGATGATGATGATGATGATGATGATGATGATGATGATGATGATGATGGTGATGATGCTGATGGTAATGATGATGATGGTGAAGAAGAAGAAGAAGAAGAAGAAGAAGAAGAAGAAGAAGAAGAAGAAGAAGAAGAAGAAGAAGAAGAAATGACCACATGTCTCAAGTGAAATGACACACACACACACTGAGTGAGTACCCCAGGCAAGACATCAGTGTATTCCACAATGCCGCACAGGAGCAAAAGGGACCACTATGCTCCAGGTGGCCAGGGTCCTCTAGTATCTCTCTGGACTGTAGGTAGATGCCATCTAGGACACCCCTACCTAATACAAAGTAGCCATGGCAACAGGCATCCTTCCCTCTAGTTACAAAGACAAGTGGGGGATCCTCCAACCCCCGGTGTAACCGACCCCCCCACCCCACCCCACCCCTGTAATTCCCACCTGCCCACAAATTCAAGAAATGAGGCCTGGCTCACATGTGGCCTGTTCAGCCCCAGGCCGGGCCAAGAGGTCATCCTGACCTCTTGTGATTACTCTTGGATAGACACTTCCTCCCTGCTGCTCAGCTCCCCCCCCCCTCCACCCACTAACCCTTTGCAGAGCTCTGGAATAAGTGGGGCTCTGTTAGTCTGGGGCATTTAGATGCCATCGTCCCAGCTGCTGAGGCCACCAGCCTCCCCAGGCAGGTGGGCCCCCGAGTGCCGGAAAGGACCAGCACTTCCTCCGGTACTGATGGGGTCAGGGATGATGGCTAATTGGAGGTTGCGGGGCTGATGTCTGTCTCCGGCTTCCTGTCACCTTGCGTAGGGAGGTCACTCACTGTGAGCAACAGCCGTCCACCACCTCCTCCTGCTGCTGCAATGCAAGCTGGTCTCCAATACATGGGCTTCTTGTCTGACGTTGGCCACTGTAGCCCCTCGGGATGTCCCCAAACTCGCATGTTGACCCCTTCGGAAAGGATGGGGGAGGGGCTGAGGAGAAGGCTCAGTAGGTAAAATGCTTGCCATGCAAGTCTGAGGACCTGACGTCCACCCCCAAATCTAACATCAAAAAGGAAGGTGTGGTGGCTTCCTCCACGCTGGGGAAGCAGAGACAGCTGGTCTAGCTGGAATCAGTGAGCTCTGGCTCAGTCAGTCATCTTGTCTCAAAATGAAGTGGCGGGCCAGTAACGTAGCTCAGGAGGCAAAGTATTTGCTGCCAATCCGGAGGACCTGAGTTGGGTCACTAGGGTGGCACCCAACTAGTGGGCAGAAGAGAATCAATGGCTCCAGCTGTCCCCTGATCTCCACATGTCCTCCCCCAAATATAAATAAATATAAATTTAAAACATTTTAAAATAGTGTGGTGGTACACGTCTTTAATCTCAGCTCTCAGAGGGCTGAGGCAAGTTGTGAGTTTGAAGCCAGCCTGGTCAACATAGAGCTCCCGGCCAACCAGAGCTACATGATAGAGAGACCCTGTCTCAAAATATAATAATAATAATAATAATAATAATAATAATAATAATAATAATATGGACAGTATACCGAGGTATGATACCTGCGCCTGGGGTTGATCTATAGCTTCTACACAGTTACACACACACACACACACACACACACAGAAGGAAGAGCTACCATGTCTGCTGTATATCCCAGGCTCTCCATTCTAGTTTTTTATGCTTTGTAGTCAGTGCAGAAAAGTAACAAGAACCCCCAAATTCAGTAGCTTAATTATGCATCAACAGGAGTGTACTGTGCCACCCCATAAATGAAGGCTTCCTCTCCCTGCTATCTTTTAGGAAAGCAGCCTTGCTAATTGGAACAATTGTCTGAAGCCCCGTGGAGACTCTGCCTCTGGGGCTACCCGGTGTAGTCTCTTTGGATGGAATACAGGCTCACACTTCTGGTCTGGGGACCAGAGTTTGAGAACTGAGGCAACAGACATGAGAACTCCTAGATTTGTGCATCTCGCCGATGGATGAAGGAAGATAAGGCATGGAGGGTTGTACAGGAATCCTAAAGAGGCAAGACATAGTCCATTGGCTAGAAGCTTACCAGGTGACCCTCATCACACCGCAGAGGATCCTGGGAAATACCAAATACATGTATTTCTAGGAAATGGAGGACATTTATGCTGGCAGAGAATCCTGCAGGGGTCCCTTCAAGGACCGTCACCTCTAACAACCCAGGGAGCACTCTCTCCATGACATGATGTTGTTCCCAATAAATACTTCACAGGAGAAACAAGCTCAGAGGTTATGTCACCTTCCCAAGGCAAAAAAAAAAAAAAAAAAAAAAAAAAAAAAAAAAAAAAAAGCTGGCAGAGAGCAGAGCTGGGGTTCAAACTGAGACCTGTCTGATTCCAAGGATTGAGGAGACAGCGCTGGAGTCAGGCACAAGCCATTGCTGTGTGCCTGGGTGACACCTGTTCCCATTCTTCCATCTCTTCCCAGGTTCAAGGCCAATGCCCATCCAGGCAGTGTTATCCAAGGGGTCTGGCCAGCAGGCACAAGAGTCAAGGGACACCACTGGCTCACAGGAGGGTAGATAGCATAGTAGAGGAACCAGGAGACTTTAGAATTTAGCATCCGGAAATACAAAAGTGACTCCCCACCTGTGCCTGCAAGTTAGAGGCTGAGACCCCTTGGGAGGGGGAAGGCAGGCCTGGGAGGAGAGGCTATGGGGAAGGTGGTAGATTTCAGAAGATGGGCAAGAGCAGAAATTCATAAGGCTGATGTGACCATCCCCATGGTGAGGATGGGGAAACTGAGGCTGGACTAGGCAGATACTTGGGTGAGTTTGCACAAACAATAGCTGTAGCCTTTGACTTCAGCCCCAGCTCAGGTGTGTGACTCACCCCTCCCACTGTTCACACCTTGTAGGGCTGTCATCCACCGGTGGTGGCATTCTGCCAACAGTGGCAGGCAGATCTGGGCCCACCCATCGCCCTTTCGACTCCTCTCCCTGCAGATGAGGACACGTGACTTCCAAGGTCTCTCTGATCCCGGGTCTCCTTATCTGTGAACATGCTGAGTAAGTGTGCCTACCTCAGAGGGTAAATGAGAACCCTAATCGTGAGCAGAGATAGCAAGGAGTTCATTTAACAGCTGTGAATGAACACCTAGAATGCACGCTGTTCTAGGCTAGGTACAAACGCAACCTCCCCCCCTGCCCCTCCCCGCCCCCACCCTCTTGGCATTCACAGAACAAACAACAGAGACGATACACGAATCAGGTTCTAAGTCGTTCAGGAAGGCTGGGTGACAGGGAGAAATGAGGAGGGGGGTGGAGCACACCTGACCTTGGTGGAGGATGGCAACAGGGTTCTTTTGCACACGCGGGTGGAGAAGGTGGAGACAACGATGATGATGTTGAGACCAGAAAACAGAGAGGAGAGGGTTAGAGAGCCAACCCTGGAGATGCCAGGGTGGGCTGTCTGAGTGACTGGCTGAAACATTAAAGAAAGGAAGCCAGGGAGGTGAGGGGTTGTGGTACAAGTCGGGGGTTTCCAGAGAAATGGGACCAAAAGGATCTTCAATCCCCAGCACCCAGAAGGCAGAAGCCACAGGGGATTCTGTGAGTTTGAGGCCAGCCTGGTCTACACAGTGAGTTCCAGGCCAGCCAGGGCTCTACATAGAGGTCCTGTCTCAAAGGAGGATTTCGTCTAAGGAATTGACTTCCAATTGTGGGGATTGGTGTAGTCCCAAAGTCCCGGGGCGGCCCACCAACTGGAACTCAAGCAGGAGCTGATGCCACTGTCTCAAAGTGACCACTCATGGTCCCCAAGCAGTAGCTAAAGAACACCAGATGAGTGTATATGTTGAACTTCAACCTGTTCCAAAGCTTCAAACACTTGACACATACACACAGCAACAGGCAATATCTCATTAAATCTCGGAAACCTATTGCATACTAAAACAATAGTTTTGGCCTGGGTGCCTCAGTCAGTAACAGGCCCTGACTTTGATTCCTAGAACCCGAAGAATTAAAGGCTGGGCGGGGTGGTACGTGTTTGTAATTTCTGTGCTGAGGTGGCAGAGACACACATGGCCAGCCTTGCCTCATGGGTGAGCTCCAGGCCAATGAAACCCTGTCTCCAAGGAGGTGGATGGTGTCTCTACGGATGACTGAGGTTGCACTCTGGCCTTCATACGGACACACAGACACACAGACACACAGACACACACACACACAGAGAGAGAGAGAGAGAGAGAGAGAGAGAGAGAGAGAGAGAGAGAGAGAGAGAGAGAGAGAGAGAGAAATAATCTTTTGCTTATACTGGTTTAAAAAGATATCAAAGCACACATTGTTATCATTATCAGCCATTATTATTATCATAGTTATTTACTTATTTTTGCCTAGCTGAGGATGGGTCCAGGGCTTTGCATGTACTCGCTAAGCACAGAGCTACACCCTAGCCCTTTACTTTGTTTCCAAATGTGACAGCTCAGACCATTTGAAATTATGTAGGATTATATATTTATATTATTTCTGAACAAGAGGGCTATTCTAGCTCAAGAGGGTACAAACGTCGGCTCACATGCCAAATCTGGCATGTGACCTCTGTTTGTACGACCTTTTGGTCTCATGCACATTTCACCTTTCTTTAAAAAAATAAAAAAGGCATGTGCACGCTGGCATAAGGACACACTTACTGTGTGTGGAGGTCAGAAGACTATTCAGGGAAATTGTGGGTCCGGGGAATTGAACTCAAGTCCTCAGACTTGGCGGCATGTGCCTTTACCCACTGAACCATCCTGCACACTGAGGTTTTGATCTTTTTGAGAGTCTTGAAATAAACCAAAGGGGTCAGAGAGGTTACTCCGTGGTCAAAAGCACTGGCTGCTCTTCCAGAGGACCTGGGTTCTATACCTGGTAGCTCACAACCATTTGTAATTCCAGCACCAGGATATCCCACTCCCTCTTCTGACCTCCGTGGGCATCGGGCATGCACGTGATATGCAGACATACAGGCAGGCCAAACATTAATTTACAGATTTTTAATTTTTTTTGTATTATTTTATGTGTATGGGTGTTTTGCCTGCCATGTATGTCTGTGTACCCCATGTGTCCCTGGTGCTATCAGAAGCTTGTGAGCTGCCACGTGGGTGCTGGGTCCTAACCTAGGTCTTCAGCAAGAGCAGCCAGTGCTCCTAACCACAGAGCCACCTCTCCAGCCAATGACATGTAAATTTTTTAAAAGAGAAAAAGAGCAAGAAATTGTGTGCATGCGTGTGTGTGTGTGTGTGTGTGTGTGTGTGTGTGTCACAGTCCATGAAACTGATAGGAAATTTAAAATTTGGTGCCCACAAATACAATTTTATTGAAACATAGCCTGGCCTGTTCCAGAGTGCACTATTTCAGAAGCAGGAATGGAGAGGTCAGCCACACACTGGACGTTCTGACACTTGGGACTCCGTTGGCTCAGATAGAAGGGTGACATTCTACCTTTGCTGTGAATATGTGCCAGTGTAACCCATTGAAATGCGCACTTCCCAGGCCCAGTCTGCAGCACTGGTGGCAGGTAAGAGAGAGAATCTTTGCATTGCTAAATGGTAATTAAATGGCTGCTGGCCTGGGTGCGATGAGCCAGGTGCTGAACCCCACACATATGTTCCTCTTTGAGTCCCTTTTGGTCAGATTCTGAATCCTATGCAGAGGGAGAAACTGAGGCTCAAAGGTACCTAGGGCTTGACCTCACACCCAATCCCAGAGATGAGTGACCATCCTCTCTGTCACTGCCCACAGGAATGTGCCCACCCGTCCCCTGCTGACGCCAGGGCCTTTGTGCTGGGTGGGAATGTCTTCCTGTGTTTCTCTAGCTGTGTTTTCCCCGGATCCTGTGGGCTGAGCCACATCCCTGGGGGCTGCCTCGCCCAAGGCTGTGTGCAGCGTCCCAGGAGGGGGAGGCCCGGCCAGAGAGGCTCCAGACCTAGCTGTGATTTCATAAGCAGACACTTAAGGTCCTGATGCCCGACGCAGCCCATGCAGGACAGGCCTCTCCGCTAATTGTCCATTGCCTGCTGCGTCCGGCCAGCCGGCGTCTCCGAGCTCATTAGGAAGGGGAAGAGGGGGGTCTGGGAAGAGGCTCCTCCAGCTCCCAGGGCCTCCGTGGAGATGTTATCACAGCAGATAGTTCAGCTGTACCCACTCCTCCCCCAGAAGCTTCAAAACAAGGCTGTTCTGAGCATCTTGCTCCAAGCATAGCTCAGGAAGGGCACAAGCTTTGAGTGCAAATCCAGACTCAGGCTGTGTGACCATCACGAGCAAAAGCGTCAAAGCGGCTGGACTTCATTTTTCTCATCTGCAAAATACTGCTAACACTCACGTGGTGGCAACAAGCACCAGCCAGGGAGCCAGGCAGTTTGGGTTCAAACCCCAGCTCCTCCATGGGTGATGACCTATGTGACTTGAGCAAGTGAATGAGTGTCTCTGCCACAGTTCCCTTATCCCTAAACTGCAGATAGAGTCAACACCATGCGCTTTTCTCCTGTTGTGGTCTGGTGAAACCAACATAAGTCAGAACATGAGAAAGTGCTTGATGAGGGGCTGGAGAGATGGCTCAGTGGCTAAGAGCACTGGCTGCTCTTTCAGAGGACCTGAGTGCAATTCCTAGCAGCCACATGGCAGCTCATGGCGGTCTGTAACTCCAGCCCCAGGGGACCAAACACCCTCACACAGACACACATGCAGGCTAAACACCAATGCACATGAAATTCAAAAAAAATAAAATAAATGAATAGAATTTGCTTGATGAAATGCATGGCAAAAACAATACAAGCAAAGAAGGGTTTGTTCTGGCTCTCAGAGTGAAGGATCAGTCGGCTGTGGTGGGGATGGCATGGCGGCAGGAGCGTGAGGCAGCTGGTTACATTGTATCTGCAGTTAGAAAGTACAGAGAGATGAATGCAGATGCCTAGTTTGCTGTCTCTATTTTCTTTGGTCCAGGACCCCAGCCCATGGGATTTCATGGTCGATCTTCCCACTACAGTTAACTCAGATAATCCCCCACAGACATGCTCAGAGATGAGCATGGTCTCTCCAGTGGTGATTCTAGACTCTATCAAATTGATAATCAATATCGACCATGCTCCATGAAGATTCTGCACGACTAATTAATTGCCACCTCTTTGGTGGGTGATGACCAGATACAGCAGAAGCTGCCTGGCTGTTCCTGCTTGTAGACACCCATGGAGATCACATTTCCCAGCCTCCCTTGTATGGAGGCAGAACCCCATGGTTGGATTCTGGAGATGAATGGGTATGTGTGTCCAACCTACACTCTCGGTATGCACGGGCTCCTTCCACATTGGCCCCTCCCCCATTTTGAAGCCTAAGGAGATGATCTCATTGAACAGAGAGAAGTGGAGTACAGGACACAGGAACCCAGGCCCCGTGACCCTTAGTTTACTGTCAACTTGACATAAGCTAGGGTCATCTGGGAAAAGAGAGGCTCATGTGAGAAAACGCTTCCATCAGATTGGCTTTTGGGCATGTCTGTGGGATATTTTCTTGATTAATGATTGATATGAGAGGGCCCAACCCACATGGGCAGTGTCACCCCTTAACAGGTGGTCCTGGGTGCTGTAAGAAAACAAGATGAGCAAGCCGTGATGAGCAGCCCCTAAGCAGCACTCCTCCATGGCTTCTGCATCAGTTCCTGCCTACAGGTTCCTGCCTTGAGTTCCTGTCATGACTTCCCTTGATGATGTAAACTGTGAGCCAAATAAACCCTCTCCTCCCCACCCCACCCCATTTGCTTTTGGCCATGGTGTTATCCTAGCAATAGACGGCACACTGGGGCAGGTTACAAACCATGGTGCCATGGCGAGTTGTCCTAACCACCCACCCCACCCCATTCTGCACTGAAAGGAACACGAAGCTTGCTTTGAAGGAAGGAACAGGAATTTGAGCTCTTGTTGCTTTATCAGCTTGGTGGCTTTGCATAAGAGAGGGGTCAGAATGGCTGAGGAGAGAGGGCAATCATTTAGTTTCAGTGGACATCTCTAGGCACGCATTAGAAAGATCATCTAGCCGCAGGGAGGAAGGGGACAGGTGCTTCACAGACTGTGATCATTTGTCCCTAGGATCTTGGTCCCACAGGGCGTGGCAGAGGCACTCTGAGATGGCATTTCCTCCCCTGGAGATAGACAAGCCTAAGAGCTTCCTGGGCCATAGGCTCAAGGAAGTGCAAACCATGATAGTGACTTTCAGGGGCACACACACAATACTACTTTATATCTGCCGTCGGGTCCTTTGGCTTCCACCAGTGGGGTAGCTCTTTTCTCAAGGGCAGCCTCAATGCTCAGTGTGGCTGGCTAGCCGACCCCCAGACTCTCTTCTGCAGTGAGAGGGTCCTTGGGATCAGGTGAAGGGCCAGGTGACGAGCTGTGGAAGGGAGACAAGCTTTTACTTCTTGCTTTCCCGAGGGGCTCCTGATGAGCCGGCAGACTCCAGCTAAACTGGACAGGACACGGAAGTTGCTGTTAATAAAAGACACGGTTCCTTCTTGGTCCTACCCTACAGTGAGTCTTGGGTCCTTGCATCAGAGTAAATGCCTGGACCTCTAGGGGGCCCTCCTGGACCTGCGCCCTGAACAGGGTCATCCACGAGTGTCTCGTGCCAGCAGGGCTCCTTCCCTGTGTGGGCACATCTGCTACCACTCATTTGTTTGATATCTGGCGTATCACCTCTCCAGACCACAATGCCTGAGAGGGGGGCGGGGACAACATTTGAATAAGCTGTTTTCTTCCCTCCCTCCCTCCCTTCCTTCCTCTCCCTCCCTACCTCTTCTTTTCTTTTCTTTTTTTCTTTCTTTCTTTTATCCATTCTTTATTTCTTAGACAGTCTCTCAAGTATTCCAGGCTGATCTCAAACTCTCTGTGTCGCCAGGGATGACCTTGAACATCTAATCCTCCTGTCTCCACCCCAGAATATTGACATTATGAGGTTGTACCACCATACTCAGTCACAAAACCTATCTTCTCTGGAGTGATTCCCACGCCGCCGTCCCCGTCCCCCCCCCCCCCCCGCCAACTTCTCCCTCTTTCCTGGTTCTGCAAAGCACATAGAAGCTTGAAGGCAGCAGCTACCTGTTGCAGCACAGCCAATGTCTCTGTGAGTTTGAGGCCAGCCTGGTCTATGTAGCAAATTCCCACCTAGCCAGAGCTACGCAGTCAGCCCCTGTTGCAAAAACAACAGCCTTTAACTTCTGTCTCCCACTTGGGGTCTCTGGGATGGTTCACTGTAGGTGAATCCTACAACCATGTCAGATCTTCAAGTACCCCCCATGTAGGGAGCAACGGAGACCTCTGGGTAGCAACCATGACAGCAAGTGTGAAAGGGGGTAGTCTGCCCCATGAGCAGTTAGATGAGAACCTAGCCCTGGCTGCACCTCAAGTTCAGTCTCCAGAGAGAAGATGATTCACTCACCCATCTGGCTGAATCAGAATCCTCCCCCCTGCCCAGGTGAAAGAACAAATATTTGTGTTTTTCAGTTGCCACATTTGGGGATAACTTGTTACACAGCAATAAATAGCTGATACACTCTGCTAGAGAGTAGATTCCTACAGAGGCCAACGGAGGACTCAGTCCTCTGGGAAATTCCAGAGACCGTTCAGAGAGTGCCTTGGAGTGAGGCCCACTCCTAACTGGGGTACTGTTTCCCCAAAGCTATTCTTCATTCCTACAGGGGTACTTCCAAAGATTACCTCCCCAGCACTTCCACCTTGCCGGCTCACTCACTGAGGCCAGGAGGAAGACTATGAAGGTAAGTTCCAGCTGGCACCACAGGCCATCCTTGAACAGCAAACTCACAAAGGCAGGTGGACAGAGAGGGCCAGAGATGGTGGCAAATGGCCAACTTCTTAGAAGGCTCCAAGCCCCAAATGTCTTCCTTTTCCATATAAACAAGCCATAAAACATGCTCAACTAGGGCCTAGGAGACAACTCAGGAAGTGAAGCATTGGCTTTGAAAGCCTAAGACTTAAGTTTAATTAATCTGTAGAATCCAAAACAAAACAAAACAAAACAAAACAACAAAAAACAGGTGTACCAAAACATGCTAATAATCCCATTAATAATAATGGAGAGGCAGAGACCGGGGCATGGCTCCTGAGGAACACACTCTAGGTTGTCTTCCGGCTTCTGTATGCAAGCACACATATGCACATGCACTTAAATACTCACGAAGCAATACACATGCACACACAGCATACACACACATACATGCACACATGCACGCAGATTGTATACACACACATACGCGCGCACATAGTGTGTGCACACACACACACACACGCACGTATACATATATACACACAGAGTATATATACACACACACAGATAAAAGTACACACACAGAGGGTATATATATACACACACACACACACACACACACACACACACACACACGCATGCACACACGCACACACGCACGCACGCACGCACGTACCAAGAGTGTATACATACACATGCACACCGTGTATGATCAAAGCAGTTTCCATGCGGGGCCTCTTGAAACATGTTTCTTAAAAACAAACCCACAGATCAGAAGATCTCGTGCCTGGGGAAGGTTTTTTTTTCCCCCCTTCCTTTTCTTTGTTTTCTTCACTAAATTTACTGGTTAGTGAGTGAGCTCCTCAAGAGCAGCACACAAAATAGCACCATGGGGGGACAGCTCCGTGGCAGAAAGTTTGCTTGCAAAACAGCAGTGAGTTCCAACACAGCACGCAGCGTGGCATAATTAAGCAGCGGGGTCCCACAGAACAGCATTTTTTTTATATTGCCCTCGTAAAATACCCCAATATCGAACTTTATAAATTACATCGATGCCTTTGAACAAACAGCGCGTTCTTTTTAATAAATAAAACGTTGGAAAATTATTTCCTGGAAGTGCGTTTTGGACGTTAATAACTGGCTTCAAATGAAATTCTGCTTCGGAGCGATAAGCAAATGTAATTGCCGTAAACTAAAACAGCCTGGAAGGGCTTTACCTGCTCCAGCACAAGAACCAAATATTGAGCTCGGGTAGCCATCAAGATATATAACCTGAGACTCTGAATAAACCCAATTCCATCTCAAAACACAGAGCGCTCAGAAACTCAGGCCCAAGGACATAAATACAAGGTATTTCCTGGAATTAGTTTCATATGCTTTTATACATAGCACTTATCAATTGATCTGACATGGTATCTTAGCCACTTTAAAAATTACGTACCCCGAGTCCGAAAAACACAAGCTTTCATGACGTCTGGTGCTCTGAGGTACAAAAGGCATAGACTTACTTATTTTAAGGTTAAAAACGTCAATATTTCCACATCATTAAAAATAATAATTGCAATAATATAAATCTCATTCAATTCCTTAGACACAAGTCAGCCAGCTTCTGCATGAGGGGGTCACAACCAGCTCACCACTTATTTTCTTATGCCTACAAACCCAGAACAGTTTAACATTTTTATTTGTGTGTGTGGGGGGGGATGCATGTGCATACATGTCTGTGTGTATGTGTACAGAGGCCAGAAGACAACCTCCTTTAAGATGGGATCTCTCTCTTCAGAGCTCACTGGTTCCAGCTAAGTGGATTGACTAGGGAGCCCCAGGGACTTGTCTGTCTGGGATTACAGAGATGCATCACAGGGCCAGACTTGTTACACAGGGTCTGGGGCTCGAACTCAGATCCTCATGTTTGTGTGGCTCGTACTTCCCCAACACAGCCATCTTCCCAGGCCCTGGTTTTATGTCCTTAAAATGATTGGAGGGAAAAGTAGAGTATAAAAAGAATATTTTTGTGATTATGTGATCATTATACAGAATTCAAATTTCAGCATCCTGTCTGTCTTAGTCAGGGTTCCTATCCTGTGATGAAACACCATGATCATAAGCAACTCGGGGAGGAAAGGGTTTATTTCATTTTACATTTCCACATCACTGTTCATCGTCAAAGGAAGTCAGGGCAGGAACTCAAACAAGGCAGGATCCTGGAGGCAGGAGCTGATGCAGAGGCCATGGAGGGGTGCTGCTTACTAGCTTGCTCCTCATGGCTTGCTCAGCCTGCTTTCTTAAAGAACCCAGGACCACCGGCCCAGGGATGGCACCACCCACAATGGGCTGGGCCCTCCCCTATCAATCACTAATTAAGAAAATGCCCTGCAGCTGGATCCTCCTTTCAGATGACTATAGCCTGTGTTAAATTAAACACACACACACACACACACACACACACACACACACACACACACACACACTCACTCTAGCAAGCACAGCACCCACAGATAAACTTTGATTGGTGCTCAAGCACACCTTCATCTGCATATTAATTCTGGTAGCTTTACACTATCCCCGCAAAGCTGAGCTGTTGTAGCCAAGGTCTTTTGACCCATTAAACCTAGCATATACAACATCACACACACCTTTCTAGAAAAGGCATACAGCCCCTACTCTGCCCTCCTCAGTCTCCGCTCCGAGGATTTAAAAGAGGAACGTGTGTAGGGAGCATCATCTACAACTCAAGGGTCTCTTTGAAGGCTGGACCAAGCTAGGGAAAAGAGGGCTGGCCACCGGGGGCTCCATATCCATGGAAACCAATCTTGTGTCCCTGAAGGTCTCAGGAGCATGGTGGTTTTGTTCAGTTTCCTCCTTCAGAGTCAGTCGGTCTGAGAGAGAGGACTATACAGAGACCATCACCACCTCCTTCATTTTGCCCTCTCAGGACACTGCTGTGAGAACACAGGCATAACAGTACACTCGGGCAGTGTTCACACTTGAATATAAACACACACACCCAACAACAACAACAACAAAAACAATACACTCGGGCAGTGTTCGCACTTGAATATAAACACACACCCCCAACAACAACAACAACAAAAACAATACACTCGGGCAGTGTTCGCACTTGAATATAAACACACCCCCCCAACAACTACAACAACAAAAACAATACACGTGGGCAGTGTTCACACTTGAATATAAACACACACCTCCATGTCCCTCACAGGCTTTTGGAGCTGAAACCAGTGTTTGGGGAGGTTATGAAATCTTTGCAATTTGGGGCTTCACCAGACAACTAGACATGGACCTTGAGGCCTACATCTGCCCTGGGTTCCACACTAGTTCCGTTTCCTGCCTGGCCATGATGTGAGCTGCTGCTTCATGCTCCATCTGCCTTGGATGATACAGGTCCACTCCCTATTCCCTCCCTCCATGCTTTACAC
Organism: Peromyscus eremicus; assembly: GCF_949786415.1. Lineage (NCBI taxonomy): Eukaryota > Metazoa > Chordata > Mammalia > Rodentia > Cricetidae > Peromyscus > Peromyscus eremicus. The sequence goes on along the minus strand of NC_081438.1, from coordinate 9,090,553 downwards.
CACCCCACTTTATAGGGGGATCAGAACTCGGGTTATTATGTTTGTAAGGCAAGCATTTTACCCTCGGAGCTATCTCCCCAGCCCATGGGTAAACTTCAATGCCTCACCAGCATGTTCCTCTTTAAATAAATCAACCATTTGCCAATGACTGGACAGTTCTCTTGTTTCCTGGTATATTTAGCCCATTATAAATAATACACAGATGGATGTTTTTAATGTTAAATCCATGCAGATTTTCTTGGCACATTTGAAAAGTAACATTGCCATCTCCAAGTAGATATAGATGATAATGACTTCGAAGACCTGTTTTATTTATGTGTGCGCACAGATTCATGTGCAGAGGCCAGACAAGGATCTGGTTCCTCAGAATAGCAGTTTCAGGCATTTGTGGGATGCCCAGCTTCTTATATGAGTCCTGGGGTCCAAACGCCAATCCTCACAATTGTAAAGGGAGCATTCTTCGCCAAGGAACCAACTCTCTAATAGTCTCCAAGACTTTTTGATGTATATCTCAAGACTGCCTTTGACAAAGCTCCTTTCCTGGAGCATTATAGAACGGTGGCTGTCACACGTGCAGGTACACTCACGTAGGCACGCTCGTGTGCACACATGTGGCCAACATTTACTGAGGATCTACCGTATTCTAAACACTTCGCAGATATTGAGACATTAGCAAAAGAATGACAGAGAAAAATATCTGCTCTTTGAGGTTCATGTGAGAAGGAAGGAGAAGAGAGAAGAGGAGAGGGGAGGGGGAGAGGAGGAGGAGGAGGAGGAGGGGAGGGGAAGGGAGATAAAGGAAGGAGAGGCAAGCATAACCAACCAGTTCCTTGTTAGGTAGACAGGAGAAGAGGTAAGAGTTAAGGAATTAACAATCACTTGAAAGGAGACAAAGGGGTTTTTTTTCCATCAGCGTGGCCAGGGTGACAGATCAGAGCCCGGCACCCACCACATGCGTCAGGCTGTGGTTATTTATCTGTTCAGGCTCTTGTTTTTTCCCCTGCTTTAAAGTGAAATGCGCAAAGGGCCTCACTTCAAAGGGGAAAAATCCTCATAAATGTCATTTTACTGCCAGTCTAGAACAGCAACAACCCGCTCTGAACGCAGGGAGGTGGGCGTCCGGCCCCCAAGAGCAGCTGGTGACTAACAGGGGAAGCATGCGTGGCTGGATTCTGGGAGGCAGGAGAGTCAGGCTGCTGAACCCAGCTGGGCTCATCCCTGTGGCAACTCGGGGCAGGCATCACCCAAGTCCAAATCCCTGATCTACCTCCTTTTTAATTTTTTTCCCCATGGTATGTATCTCTGTGTGAGTGCATACCTGTTATGGTGCATATATAGAGGTCAGAGAACAACACACAACCTCAATGGTTAGTTCTCACTTTCCACCTCATGTGAGATGCGGCCCCTTATTCTGTGTACACCAGGCTAGCTTCTGGGGAGCCCCCTGCCTGTGTGTCCCATCTCACCATAGGACCACTAGGGTTAGAGATAGGCCCTGCCATGCCCGGCTTTTCCAGATGGAAAGAATCAAACTCAGATCCTTTTGCTTGTATGCCTAGTGCTTTACCCACCCACTTAGCCACCTCCCCAGTTCCCCAAATACCCTTCCTTTTGTCCAGGCATGTACTTCTCCATCTGTAGTGGAGATGAGTTAATAATGACCATCGCAAGGGGTCACTAGAGGATCCTTCTACCCAACAAGTACGATCACCAGCAAATTAGCAGATAGCCCGTGCTCAGCATCTCCTCTACCACATGAGTCTTTAGCAGACAACAGCAGATATTAGCCACGGTCTTAGCGCTTCTTACAAAAGAACAGAGCTGTATCTCACTGCCCTGCCCCTGCCTATGGATTGGGAGAGTCACGTTGTCTCACACTTGTGGATGTTGAGGTTGTGAGTTATCAGATGTGAGGCGGGTCTTCATATGGGAACTGGGAAGTAGTCTATGGTCTATAGCAAGTGACCCAAGAGTCCTTCCGGTTCTCTTCTTGGAAACCTTCCAGGGCAGAAGTTGTAAATCTTACTACCCACGTTGTCAGCTTCCCTTGCAGCTATGAGATAAGGCTTTATTTTGGAAGCATCTGTGAATATCTACTGGGGAGACAATAGAAATGTTATGGTTTTATTTTTAAGAAACAACTACGTTAGCAGGCTCCTTCCTCTTCCTTTTCCTCCCTCTCTACCTGCCTCCTCCTGTCCCAGGGGCTTCTTCCTTTTTCCTTTCCTCCCTCTCTATCTACCTCCCCATGACCATCTTGTGGCCATAAATGTAAGCCTGAGAGAGGGACTGGAGAGATGACTCAGCCCATAAAGCGCTTGCCTCACAAGGATGAAGACAAGAGTTCACATTCCCAGAGTATATGTCAACAGCCAGGCATGATGGTATGCACCTGCAGTCTCAGTGATGGCAAGATGGGAGGTGGAAACAGGCAGATCTCTGGAAGCTCTCAGGCCAGGCGGCCTGGTTCATGCATTGGGATTTCAAGCCAATGAAGGACTCTGTCTCAAAGTGAATCTGCCTGAGAAATGATACTCACAGACACTCAAGTTTGTCCTCTGACCTATATACACACCGTGCACCCACCCCCACACAAATACACACATGCACAAGAAAAGCAAGTCCATTCACAGCAGTTCCCCACAGAATACTAACATCTGTGCCAGTACCACCACCTGCCCACCAAGGGCCACAAGCTCCTGAGGCTGTTGGTGATGTGAACCACTGCCTCCATGTTTCCTCTGAGCTGCAGTTGTTCTAGTTAATGTACAACACAAGAGAGAGAGAGAAAGAGAGAGAGAGAGAGAGAGAGAGAGAGAGAGAGAGAGAGAGAGAGAGAGAGCTTTCCTTGCCTTGGACCAGAATCACTGCTGGAAGTAGCCTGGATAGCTTCTGTGGGAATGTTGGCTTCTGTTTTGCCAGTGGCCAGACAGATATTTCCTGAGAAATATGTGGACCATTGATGAGAAATGTCTTCCATAGGCGCAGACATTTGCCTACTTGGTTATCAGTTGGTGGCACTGTTTTGGGGGAGGTCTAGGAGGTACAGCTTTGGGAGAGGAAGTACAGGGCAGGCTCTGGGAGTGTAGACCCTCTCCCTACTTCTGGTTCTTTCCTCCTTCTCCTTCTCCCCACTCTGCCCTCCTCTCCCCCTCCCCTTCTCCCTCCCCTTCCCTCCACTATGTGTCATGCCTGTGGTTGAAGATGCAATCCCTCAGTTCTCTGCTGCTGTGCCTCTCTGCCGTGGTGGATTCTTATCCCTCTGGAACCGCAAACCAGAATAAACTCTTTCTTGTATGATTTGCTTTTGATCACAGTGTTTCATGACAACAATGAGCAAGCCCTTCCCGTGGGCAGGGAGAGATGGATCTGCCCTCTGTGCCTGCTCAGGTCATTTCCCTCCCACCATTCCAGAGCTCTGAGTGAGGTGGCATCTGACATTCTGGCCTGGTCCCGAAGGAGGGCTGAGACCCTGCTGAGGCAGGACCCTTGGCTAGGGAAGGAAAACCATGGCCACCATCTTCCCCCTTCCTCACACTGAGGACCTGAGATTGATTCTCTTTAGTGGTCATGGAAGACCCTCATAGAGATATACATCTGGGTTTCCCAGAGAATTTCCTTCTCAAGGCCTCAGTTGTTTGCAGCTGGAGTTCAGAGACCTTTGGGTGTCATGGCCCCACCCACACTGCTTGTCCAACTGGTCCATTTTCCCCAGATGTGCATCACACATCTCTCCAAGAGACTGGGTTGTCTATAATCATCTTTGGAGAAAATATCTTCTAGGCTCAAAATATCTTCTAGGGTCTGTTAGTGAAGTGTTTGCTGGACAAGCATGAAGAAGACCTGAGTTCAAACCCCAGAACCACATTGAACAGTTGGGGGCCAAGAGTAGTGGCTCATAGGCAGAGGCAGGCTGGTCTCTTTGAGGTCAGTCTGGTCTGCACAGCAAGTTCTGGGCCATCCAGGGCTACCGTCTTAGTTAGAGTTTCTATTGCTGTGAAGAGACACCATGACCACAGCAACTCTGATAAGGGAAAAAAATATTTAACTGGGGTGGCTTACGTCTTCAGAGGTTTAGTCCATTATCATCATGGTACCACATGGTGGCCTGCAGGAAGACACAGTGATGGAGAAGTAGCCGAGTGTCCTACATCTTGACTTGCAAACAACAGGAAGTGGTCTGTCTTACTGGGCATGGCTTGAGCATATATGAGACCTCAAAGCCCGCCCCCACAATGACACACTTCCTCCAAAAGACCACACCTACTCCAAAAAGGCCACACCTCCTAATAGTGCCACTCCCTTTGGGGGCCATTTTCTTTCAAACCAGCACAGCTCCATAGTGAGATTGTCTCAAAATAAATAAACAAAAAAGGCCTCATGTTCAAGGCATGCCTCTGATCCCAGTGCTGGGGAGACAGAGTCAGGTAGATGGATCCCTGGGCTTCGCTGGCCAGGCAGCCTAGAAGAATCAGTCACAGCAAGAGATCCTGTCTCAAGAGATGGTGTGGACTGCTCCTGAGGAAATTTCATGCTACAAACACATACAGAGACCGATTGCACCTTCCTTATTTCTCAACATCATTTATTGCTGTCTTATGTGCCTGGTTTGTGTGCTGTTTACTGCACTGGAATCTGAGGTCTGAGAAGACAGGTGTGCTAGTGTACATGGACGACCCACATGCCCCCTCCCATAATAATTACCTGCCCAGAGCATTTGCTCAATGACCGTTGGAAGGAAGAAATGAATGAAGTAAGTGATGAATGAGAGCCTCACTCTTGTTTGATGGACAGGTGCATCTGTCATTTAAAAAAATCACACAAACAAAAATCTTGGCATAAGTTTAATTATTAAAAAAATAAAGAAACCTCTGCAGGAGAGAGGAGAGAGAGAGGAGTGGGGAGAGAGGCTCGAAGCAAATTCAGCAAAATGTTTATAAGGAGTTAAATCCAGCAATGGTGATGTTGCTCATGACCAGTTTCTGGTACCTCATCTCACAGCTCCACTTCCCACTGTGACCTGTGTTGTGGATTTCAACAGAGGGAAATGCTTGGTTCTGTTTTGAATACAAAACAAAAAAACAAAAAAAGAGAATTGACCATAACAGAGCTTCAGATGACCAGGTCAATGAACTTCTCACAGCAGAAGAGACAAGAGGGGCCCCACACCTCACTGTCACAATGGAGGTCCCACTGTGGTGGCACAAAGGACACCATGGCCTTGTGTTACCAGAGCAATGTTTGGGTTAGGGGAGGTGCTAAGAGCTGGGGAAGAGGAAAGAAACAGGGAGAGGGGAGAAAGTGGGGGAGATGGATGGAGAGAGGGAGGGGAGAGGAAGAAGGGAAAGAGGGAGAGAGGGAGGAATGGAGGGAGGGGGAGGGGAGGGGAGTGGAAGGAGGGAGGGAAGGGAAGGGGAGGAAGGAAGAAGGGAGAGAAGAAGGAGAGGGGAAGGGGAGGGAGGAAGGATGGAGGAAAGGAGGAGAGGGGAAGGGGAGGTAGGAGAGGGGAAGGGAAGGGAGGAGGGAGGGCAGGGAGGGAGGAGAAGGAAAGGGAGATGGGAGGACAGGGAAGGGAAGAACTCTCAGGAGGGAGGGAGGGAGGGAGGGAGGGAGGGAGGGAGGGAGGGAGGGAGAATGGAGTGAAATGTAGGGAAAGATATCTCATCCACCACAGAGCCTGTGACCTCTGACCTGCTCCTGGACAAGGTGGGGGCAGTCCTGTGAGCAAGGTCAGACCTTGGTCCAGGGCACTTACTGACCTACATGAGCCCTATACAGCTACACCTATCTACATCTATATCCGGGAGTCTGAGGGGACACAGGACCTGAGCCCTCTGAGTCTTCCTTTGCGTCCCCTCTGTACTGTGGCCAGTCACAGCGGCATCCTCATCTGGAGAGGGACCTGGAGAGATGGATAAACACGGGGGTAATGCCAGAGATTCAGGACACAGTTACACACACGGCTGTTAACACACAGAGATCCCACACCTTATGGCATTCATTCGTGTGTGTGTGTGTGTGTGTGTGTGTGTGTGTGTGTGTTTATGCATGTTTCTGTGTGTGCACTCATGAGTACTCATGTGTGTGGAGGTCAAAGGTCAACCTCAGGTGCCATGCCTCAGGAAGCAGCCACCTTGATTTTTATGACAGGGTTCCTTATTTCCCTGAAGCTTATCAACTAGTCTAAACCAACCAGCCAGCAAGCCCTGGCTATCTAACGTCCCCATGTCTCCAGTGGTGGCTTATAAACTTGAATTGCAATGCAGGCCTTTTTCTTTTCTTTTCTTTTTTCTTTTTTTTCTTAACACGGGTGTTGAGGGATCAGACTCAGGTCCTCATGTTTCTGTGGCAGGCACTTTACCAACTTCAGCCCTCAAATATTTTTGTTTGTTTGTCTTGGGTGCAGAACCCAGGGTCTCAACAGGCTAGGCAAGCTTTCTACTGGAACTGTAGCCCAGCCTCAGACTTCTGTCTGTGTCTACAGCAAGTGCTCCTCTGGAAGGACATTTGGATCTGAAAAGAAGACACCTTTGAGGCTGAGAATCAACAGACCCGACCTTCAGTCTCTGTGGTATGGCCGCTCTGTGTTCCATGAGCATGCGCGGCCTTTCCCACTGGAGAAGGAAGTCCATCTGTGGGAGGGGAGAGGCACAGTTCCCCCAGGGTCAGGGTAATTGTGTGTGATTAATGGCCAATCTCTTAGTGAGCCCCACACAAGGGCTCCCAGCCACACACTCCTCCCAGGGAATTCAGAAGACCAAGCCTGTCCTCTCTGCAAGGTCCAGAAGTCAGCCCTCAGCTCTGGAAAAGAGTTTTGTTTTGTAACCTCCAATTAGCACAGTTTTCCTAAGGTCAGCTGTCTGGCCCAGAGACTGGCCATGTCTGGTCCTTTTTAATGAGGACTAAAAGAGCTCACAGGGAAGGAAGGAGCATTTGATGGTAAGCCATCATGGACCTAGTCCTGTGCCACCCTCCATGATGCATTCCCTCGGTCTTCAACTCCTATCTACCATGACTGTCCCCATTTCCCAGACAGGAAAACTGAGGCACAGAGAGGATGAGTCCTTTATGCCATACAGTAAATGGTAGATGCAGGATTTGCACTGGAGTCATCTGGCTCTCTGTAGAAGCTTCTTTGGGAAATCCCATCGGCTTTGGGTTTTAGAATAGACTCCATGTCTTCAGCCGTGGCCATCCTCCCATCCCCCATCTGTTGATAGCTGAGTGTGAAACCACTGAATTGTCTCCACTCCAGCTGCTCATGTCTGGTCATGCACCTGTCCACAATCCTGAGGTCTCAGCCAGGCTTACCTCCTTTCAAGTCCCCCAGCACACCAGGCTTCTACATCATTTTGTACATTGGCATCTGCTGTGTTCCCACACAGCAAAATTGTTAACCTACAGCTCACATGGTCCAACCTCTTCCACTGCACACAGAAGAAGCCCAGTATCAAAGCTGAAGTCAGCCACCCAATATTCTGTGGTTCAAACGAAGCCTGCCACATGGGATTTTTTTTCTCATGTACTGAAGTCTAGCATAAGCATATTCTTTATGAAAAAATGATCATGATAGGAGCTAGGGCAAGACTCAATGCTTGGTGTGGAATATTACTTGAAGATGTGGTACATTCATTTAGGCTGTGGAATATTTGTTTAATGATGCAAAAATGTGTTGCATTCTTTAGTGTGGCATTTGTTTAACTCTAAAGCTGTGTTACTTTGCCTGTCTAAGATAACTGATTGGTCTAATAAAGAGCTGAACAGCCAATAGCAAGGCATGAGAGGAATAGGCGGGGCTGCCAGGTGGAGAGAATAAAGAGAAAAAAAGAAGGAAGAGCGAGAAAAGGAGAAAGAGAGAAGGATACCAGGGGCCAGCCACGCAGCCACACGGCCAGCCATGGAGTAAGAAGGAAAGAAAGAGGCCGGGCGGTGGTGATGCATGCCTTTAATCCCAGCACTTGGGAGGCAGAGGCAGGCGGATCTCTGTGAGTTCGAGGCCAGTCTGGTCTACAGAGCGAGATCCAGGAAAGGTTCCAAAGCTACACAGAGAAACCCCGTCTCGAAAAACTGCAAAAGAAGAAGAAGAAGAAGAAGAAGAAGAAGAAGAAGAAGAAGAAGAAGAAGAAAAGAAAGAGATATAGAATACAGAATGGTAAAATCCCAGAGGCAAAAGGTAGATGGGATAATTTAAGTTAAGAAAAGCTGACTAGAAACAAGCCAAGCTAAGGCTGGGCATTCATAAGTAAGAATAAGTCTCCATTGGGAGCTGGGTGGTGGTCCCCCAGAAAGCAAAGAGGAAAAAAAAAAACCCTACAAGTTCTGGCTTAATCACAGCCAGCTTTTGTATCAGGCCCTTTGATGGTTGTTTGCCATTGTCCACCTGACTGAACTGAGAATTCTCAATGAAACACACCCCACTGTGAATGTTCTCAGAGTTAGCTGAAGATGGACCACCCACCCAAATTGTGGACCGCACCATCTCATGGGTTGGAGTCCTGGACTGTGAACATATGACCTGCCAGTTCATGCAAGACAGCATGCTGAGGGATGCAGCCCTGTCCTTGCTGATCTCCACAGCAGCTCCTTTTTTTTATTCCTAGCTTACAGATGGAAAAACTGAGACTCGGAATGGTGAGGCCAACTGCTTAGAGCTCTCATAGATAGTCTGTAAAGCTGTGGTTCAAACAGAGGCGTTGCAGATCAGGGACAGTATTGCCTACCCTCAAGTTTTTTGTTTTGGTTTGTTTTTTTTGTTTTGTTTTGTTCTTTAATACTTGTATAAAGTCTAATAGCACCTGCTTTGATGAGCTCCCTGAGGTGGTACACCTCAAAACCAAAATGGCATCATCACACAGAACAGAGAGCCTGTTGTAACTATGGGATGATGTCTGTACTCTGCGGAATCCAGTGAGAAAAAAATCAAACCACGAAAAGCTTTTAATACAGAGGAGTTAAATATGGACTCTTCGCCTGGCTGAGAGAAGGGCTGAGAAGCCCATGGGAATGGCTGACATAGCCTGGAGGTCAGCCACTGTGATTTCACCCTTGGGCTGGTGGGACAAAAAGGAGGAGTCCCCAGAGCTGGAGCATCTGTGGGTGCTAGAGCCCAGGCAGGGGCTTCCTGAGGAGCTGAGCTGTGCACTGTGAAGTCTGAAGGTAGATGGAGACAGGAATCTGAGGGACGCTCCTAGAAATAGAAGGTGTGCATCCTACTTCTCCATACTCCAGCCTCTTTCCTATTGACCTGCCCTTTCCTGGAGCCCAAGAAACAGGGGTGGCCATGATATAGAGCCTGGAACAGCAGAGAAAGGATTGAAGGCTCCCAGCAAACTGCTGGTGACCACAAGGTCTGGACAAAAGATGCACAAAGAGAGCTACATGCTCCTGATTCTGAAGATGGAGGCTAGACATGGATTCCAGAAGAACACCCATTTCTCTTCTCCCACACAGCCACCGCAAATGGGTAAGATGAGAGAAAAGACCCTAGTTGTGGATGTTACATTTCTGGATAAATTCTTGACTGTACAATAATGGGGAAAGACTTCCAACTGGGGGTGCACAGACTTCTGTCCAGCCTACAAGCTGCAAAAAAAAAAATGCTTGAGATTCACAGGATGGGTTTATTTTCATCTTAAAATAGAGGCAAGCCTGGGGACCATGGGAGTGACTTACCCCCCTCCTGGGGTCACCACTGAGGAGACTTGTAGAAGCACTGCCCAGAGACCAGGAATAACACTGTCCCCAGGCTCTCCCAATCAAAGGCTGACAGCCTTCCTGTCTAGCAGTCAGCTGCCTCCTGCTTGAGGGTGTCACAGGCCTGAGTGGGCGACATCCGCTGGAGGCTATGGTTCCCACATTTCTATCCATCTAAGCTCTAGTCTTGATTCTGTCTTTTGAACCAAGATCCTGAAGAGATGCCCACAGCCTCTCCTCTGCTCCAAACATGTTTCTCCACTGGTTCTGCTGTTCACAGATGGAAAGACTGGAGATTTTGTATGGAGGGATACATGTCTTTGCTTCCCTGAACTGGGATAACATCTTAGTGCTGGGATTACAGGCATGGGCTGCTACACCCAGCACTTCGTTTTAATTAACAGCCATGTGTCTTTCTCAGTCAGCACTCCCTGCCTCTCTACTCCATCCACCCTGGCTATTCCTGGGGCATTTCAAGCCCCAGTCACTGGATTTATCCATCAGTGGCATGTCAGGTCTATGAAGCCACGTCGGACCCTTGACACTTATATTCGGTTGTCTGCGATCACAAACCCAAACCACTGACTTGAAGAGACTGAAAGTCCGCTTCTCTCTCGTGTAAAAGCAGCTCAGAGGCAGGAAGCAAAGGGGTCCTGCCCCAGCCTAACACTTGACCCAGATCTAAGCAGCTGTCCACATTGTTTCTTTGCTTTTAACTTCCTGCCTCATACACCAACATGGCTGCTTTGTTCCCGGCCTTCGTGGCTGCTTTCCAACCATATGGAAGGAAAACATAAAAGAGAGGCAAAGGTCTCCCTCCAACTGTCTCTCCAAGACATTAACTACACACCACACTCTACCAGAAGGAAGGTGAGAAACTGTCCTTATTGCTGACACCCAGTGCCCAACTAAATATGGATGGTCTGTTGCTAGGGAAGAGAACAGACAAAGCCAAAGGAGGGCCCATCTCTACTTAGATGTTCAGCTAGTCCACAAAGTCACGGGTAGATTGTCTCTTTTCCTGCTATGGAAACAGAGACCAAGTTTAAGTTAATGACGGTGCCGTGTGCAACCAGGTTCACCTCTACATCCATAGCTCAAGTAGTCAACAAACATTTGCACAGCATCTGTCCCAAAGCAGACTGGGCAAGATACACGAATTCAGTATGAGCTCAGGGCTGAGGTTACTTCAAGGGGTACCCCCATAAAGTCTGAGAATCTTCAGGACAAGAGCCCCTACATAGCGTTAACAATACAGACTTCTGCTAGCCCACCTTTTCCCCAGCCCTGGTGAGCATCCCAGAACTCTTGAGCGAGCATCTCCAGACCCGGCTTCCTAGAGCTATTCTTGCCTGGATAACGTCAGAGTGGCCTGTTCTGCCCCCTCCCCCCTGCCACGTCCAAGGTCAGAATCCAGCTGGAGGCCTCAAAGGGACAGAAATATTTATGCCACATCCAGGAGAGCAAACCAAAGAGATGGGGCTGATGGCTCTTGAAAGGGATCGGGGCGGAATCTCCAGAGATTAGGAACATGACAGTGACCAAGTTCAAAGGGGAAGGGTGAGAAGCAGAGATTAAAGAGCCCCAGCCATCCGTTATTTTGATTTGTGCCTTTTTTTTTCTTTTTAAGAAAAAGAAATTAATTTCAAAGGGAATTAAAGGAAATGAATTAAGGCCTCATTAGACCCCGACAACCCCAAGAATATTAATCCATCTTCCATCTTCATTAAGACTCACCAGCCTGTCCCAGGCTGTGGATGGGGTGCTGTCCTATGCTGCGCCCAGTCCCCTCCCCTCAGGCCACTCTCCCTTTCATGTTTTTGTTTGACATCTGAGAAAGAGTCATGAGGTGCAGAGTACCATTAACTTCTAAACACACATGAAACCAGTAGGAAAGTGCAAACATTGGGCACCCCCCCCAAGACCGACCGACCCTCTCCATCAGCGATCCATCCTCAAGCCCCGCCCCACCCTCAGCTTTGGAGATGAAAAGAAAGGCCTTGAGAGATGACAGTCCTGAGGAGAGAGGACTGAAGGAACAGGAGGGGGACACAAAGAATAAATGAAAGTATGATTGACGTCTTACTCCGGTCCAGTTCACACATGGTTCTAGGCATTTAATAAACAGGTTGACACCCGGAGTTCCCCTCATTAGGTGAACGTGGAGACCTGGACTACCATAAATCAGGAGGGTAAGTTATCAAAGCATGTGATCTTTAACAGCGTCAGGGCGCCCTCCTGTCTGCTCATGGAGAGCGAGCAACCTGCAAGCTGTAAAGAATTAGTCCCAGCACCACGATTTAATATACACTCTCTCCTAGGAGGAGAGAGGTGAGGCCTGCAGGGAGAGCTTATACAGGTAGTTGAACATTTGGCTAATGGTGGGGTGCAGCTGTTCTGGGGTGCTTGGTAAGGTACTCAAGAGACAAGCCCATGCATCACAAGCCCCAACGCCAAGGAAGCTGAGAGTGAAGGAAATAGCAATGGGATGCCAGAATTTGCAAGTTCCCATCAGAAAGCCCCCCATCCTGTGGTTCCCCAGCCTTGCTTCCCATGAGAATCAAGTGGAAAGCTGTTCAGCAACTTCTAATCAGGTTAAAGACTACATCTACATCATGAAGGCAAACTTTATATGCAAGAGAAGTGAAGGGATCTACCCACAGAAGACATGGACGAACATTCACAACAGCTCCCTAAGAGCCCCAAACTGCAACATTGTAACTAGACATCAGAAGAGGCCCAGACTGCAACATTGTAACTAGACATCAGATGCCCCCCAAACTGCAACATTGTAACTAGATACCAGAAGAGTCCCAGACTGCAACATTGTAACTAGACATCAGATGGGCCCAAACTGCAACATTGTAACTAGATACCAGAAGAGTCTCAGACTACAACATTGTAACTAGACATCAGACGGCCCAAACTGCAACATTGTAACTAGACATCAGCCGCAGACTGGAAAACGCACAGTGGTATGTCCATATAATGGAATACTATTGAGCAGTATAAAAATAGACAACAGACAACATAAAACATCATGGATGAATCACACAGATGTGATGCTGAAAACAGGAAATTAGGCATGGCTAAGTGAATACCCTGTGACTGCATCTCCATCAACTTTCAAAGGAAAGAAATTCATCTATGACAATAAGAGTCAAAACATAACAAGGTAATGAAGCAGAATTTAGGGCAGTGTAGGACTTTCTGGGGACACAGGGATGCTATTGTAGAAGCAAATAGATTTGCCAAAATCACTTAGCCCTTGTCTGTCCATCCATCTGTCTATGTATAACATATATTGTCCTAATAAAATACTGTAAAGACCAATAGAGAATGTAATTGCAGATCCTAGAGCCTTTGCACATGGCTGTTCCCTCTGCTTGGAATACCCCTCACCCCCAGTATCACCACCTCAGAGAGTTTGGCTATTCAGTGCTATCAGTCTGATTTTCTGTGAAGTTGGCCAATAACTCCCCGTTTCTGGCCCTCAAAACACACACACGCACGCACGCACGCACGCACGCATACATGCACCCACGCACCACCAGCCACCATTCTGTTTTCTGATTCTATGGGTCTGTTTCAGATATTCCACAGAAGTGGAGCTAAGGAAGAATTTTTTTCTCTCTCTCTGACTGGAACTTATATTTTTAAAAGATTCCCCCAAGTGATTCTAGAATATTCTCAAATGTTAATGGGGAAATTGAGGCCTAGAGAGAAGACAGTGCTTTTCCAGGGTCACTCCACGGTAGAAAGCAATCTGGGGTGTAGAAAGATGTCTGCCCTGGGCTATGCTGTCCACATCACCACCCTCTCCTGCATTGAGTGATGTCTTCCCTGCTACAGCTAGTACCATAGCAGAGCATGTGTTACTCAGCACACATCTCCTGGTTGTGCAAGAGGAGCACTTCATGTGTGTAAACCCCTTTTTACCTGCACATGGCTGAGTATCCAGGGATGGAGGGGTTGAGGATCTATTCCTTGTTCATTCCCAGGTTGTGACATATTAAATCTCCATGACATACTGAGGTTCAGCACTGCCCCATGCCCCCCGTCTGGGTATTGGAAAGCTGACCTCTGAGGCTTCTCTACAACCTTCCATCGAACAGTCCCCACATGGTACAGAAAGTGCTGGGCACATGCTGAGGTGTCAGTGAGTGATGGTGGCAGGTAAGAGGCCCTCCAAGCCCAATCAGTCCTCTGCACTTGGGGTTCTAGAATCCTCAGCTGTCCCAGTGTGAATGAACTGATGTAACAAAATGAGAAGTTCAGTTAGAAGTCCCATCCATATTCCTGGTTAAACCATGAGGCTGATGAAAGTCACAGAGACCCAGGTTTGAGTTACTTAAGATAAATAGGTTTAATCCAGCTCTCAAGGGAATCAAGAGTTTGAGGCAGCCTGGGCTACATAGTGAGACTCTGGGTCAAACATCAAATAAATAATAAAATTGCCAATAGAAAAAAAAAATCCATTCCTTTAGAATGGAGAGACTAGGGTGTTGGTGTTAGCTGCTTTTATATTACTGTGGCCCAAATATCAAGAGACAGTTCAAGGGCAGGACAGTTGATTATGATTCCAGGTCCAGAGAGTTCAGTTCATCCTGGTGAGGAAGGACTAAATCGAGAAAAACCTCACATCAAGATCCTTCCCTTGGAGCTATGGGGGCAGCTCAGTCGGTAAATGCCTCCCAGGCAAAGGAACCTGAGTTTGGCGGATAGAGAGATGGCTAAGCCGTTGAAAGCACTGGCTGCTCTTTCAGAGGACCTAGGTTCGATTCCTAGCAACCACACAATGGCTCACAACCAGTTCTATGGGACCCAAAAATCTCTTTCTGGCTTCTATGGGCACCAGGCACATGTGTGGTGCACATAATACATGGAGGAAAACACAATTAGAATAAATAGGTCTTTTAAAATAAAAAAGTAGCCTGAGTTTGAGACCCATATAAAACCCAGGCATGGTCACAATGATCTGTAACTCCAGCACTGGGGAAGCAGAAAAAAATGGTTCCTTGGGTTTCACTGGCTAGCCAGCACAGGTGTAGTGAGAAAGCCTGTCTCAAAACAGAGAGAGTGATTGAGGAAGGTGCCTAATGTCAATCTCTGACCTACACACACACACACACACACACACACACACACACACACACACACGATCCCTCACATTTGCAAAGACACTTTCCACATAAGCCCAAACGCATTCTAGAGCCCAGGTAGACTCTTGGGGGTGAGCAGTACCATTAAACCTGATACAGATGGAAATTACAACAGCTTCCCCAACCCAGCCACTTCGATGAGCAAGCTGAGTGGCATCATGCACACGCCATTCTCTGCAGATGATAGATGGCCAAGAAACACTGGGGATTCCTCTTTTCTAAGACACACTGAGCCTTTGGCTCCTTAGCCATTGGGAAAGATATAAATGAACACAAATAAATAACTTGAGGCTCAGCTGGGTGCCAAAAATATGGTTTCCCTGAATTTCCCATGAGCCCCCCCCCCGGCCTGATGGAGACAAGTTGTGTGTGACTCGTGGTCTTGCTGCTTCTCTCCCTCTCTCTAGCCCTGCTTCCTCTTGTCAGTGTTCAGCAAGTTGGCCATTTCACTCAGAAACAGGGAAAAAAGGCTCCAGAAGGCACAGATTCAACCAACTCAATTAGATAAATTACATTTTATTCAGAATGAAAAATCGACCACTCATTTTCAACACATAGCTTTGCACGCATTTGTGACATTGAGGTTAAATAGAAATTCTTTAGGATTCCATTATGTGAGAGCACAGTGTTGCTCTGACTTTTTAAAAAAAAGAAAAGAAAAACTATAAATGAAAAGCATAGCTTATAAAAGAGCTAAATGTGGAAGCAACTACTTACAAAAGATCTGTCCTTGACCAGAGAACTCTCCTGGTGATTTTTTTTCCATGACTTGAATCACAAGGGACAATAGTAATGAGGAAGTGAAGCAATTGAGGGACCAGAGAAGGAGGTTTGATTCTTGGCTTTGTCACTCTCTAGCTGGTAGTATCTGCTGCTAGAGAGTCACATCTGTGCCTTGATGTCTGTCCTATAGGATGAGGGCAGGTCGGAAGAGATGAACACAAAGGTCCCTCCTAGCTCTGAACTTCGCTGGAGCCAAATGTGAAGGGTTTCCAATTCGTTTCTCTAAGTGATCTTTAGTTTCCTCGTTTGGATTGAGCACAGTGAGTCTTCTGAGGTTAAAATATACAAAAAGTTGACCTGGAAGCTAACAGGTCAGTAGAGCTGAGACCAGGGTGTTCTGAGTAGAGGACTTGGACAGGAAATGAACCACTCCATGCAGGAAGCCGAACCCCTGTCTCAAGATGACATGCTCTGACCTGTTTCCAAGGCTCCACATGCCCGTGTCCGCTGATGGGTCCCATGCAAAGTACAAGGGAAGACAAGCCATTGTGGAGCAAGGGAACCCTTCGTGGATGAAGGGGGGGGGGCTGGCATTTTGTGCGGAAGAAGGCAGCTTAGACAAAGACCTGATTTTGGGTAGAATTGGGCTACCCAATTCACTCTGACTGTGGCAGAGACTGTCAGCTGCTTGGGAGGAGATGGGGGTGCAGGGGACGGGCTGACTCTTAGAGAACACCAGGAAACAGGAAAGAGGATGATGGAGACAAAAGAGAAAGGGCTCCATCACTGCAGACCCAGATGAGCCAGTGTTCTGTGCCAGTCACTGGCCACACCCCCTGGCCTTGTTAAGGTGTGCCACCGTCTTGTTCTCTGCCCTGCGTCTCTTCTGCCCCACCTTCCTCTTCTTCCCTCTCTTCTTCCTCTTCCTCCTCCTCCTTCTTTTCCTCCTCTTCCTTCTCTTCCTCCTCTTCCTCCTCCTCTTCCCCCTCCTCTTCCTCCTCCTCTTCCTCCTCTTTTTTCTCCTCCTCTTCCTCTTTCTCCTCCTCTTTCTCTTCCTCCTTTAACTCACTGCCACTGTCATCATCACTGCTGTTTCAAGGATTTCGTGTTCCAACACATACATCTGTACGCACACATATATATATGTGCATATGTAACCATATGCTAAGTCCTTCCCGCACTTTTTTTTTTTACAACCCTCAGAATTTTAAGGTGGTGATTCCTAATCACTTGGCATGTCTTCCTCCCCCAGAAAATCCTGAATACGCTCTGGGTGAGCTTTTTGGCAGGTGACACCAGGAAGGGTACACATGCATGGGTGCATGTATGCATGCGTGTGTGTGTGTGTGTGTGTGTGTGTGTGTGTGTGTGTGTGTGTTCATCTAGGTGTGCAGCTGTACATGCACATACATGTACATTCACATGGCTGTCAGAGGTCAAACTTTCTTCTCAGGCATCATCCACCTTTTTGTTGACACAGTCTCTCATTGGCTTGGAACTTGCCGAGTAGGCTAGGCTGGAGAGTCAGTAAGCCTGAGGAATCCTCCTGCCTTGATTCCCCAGTGCTGGGAGTATAAATCCATCACCACACTCAGTCAGCTTTCATGTGGGCTCTGGAGATCAAATCAGGTCTTCATAATTACAAGGCAAACACATCATCTAGGACTGCAGAGTGGCTCCAACTTCTGCCCAACAGTTCCCCAGCTTGGACCCCAACATTCCTCACTGTCACCCACCAAGGTCTCTCAATGAGTTCCGGGAAAGGGAAGGGATGTTTTAGAATGCATGGTTAACCGTCATGAAGGTTCTGCATTCTATGTCAACCCGATGCTTGTCCCTCACCCACGCCACCTGCTGAAGCTTGAAGTGAAGCGACGTTGGGGAAACATTCTGAGCCTCCATCTCCTCCTCCAGATGGTGGGAGGAGTATTGTGATAAGTCCCCACTCCATAGGGGACAGGGAGGTCATGAATGAGGGAACGTAACACCTTATACAGAATGAATGCTTGCTGATTATTCCCTTTATTATTTCTATCAGGATTTAGTAAAATTTATAATGCTAATATTTCCAGTTTGAAAATCCATACATTATCTGAGTGGACTCTCTAGCAAGAAAAGTTCATGGGGAAAATGAAGCAAGTTCAATTATATTTTTCTCTGTGTCTATGCAGCAACTACAGACTGCCCACTGAGTGTGTCTTCACGAAGGGAAGGATGAGTCCACCCATGTGCATAAATAACTGGTCAAGTCTTTGGCTACCCAGACTCTAAGGCTGACTCAGTACATCCCTGATTTTTGTCCTTCCTCTGCGGAAGCCTGTTCTCAAGGTGGCATCGGCCAGAGTCATCCTGTAAAAACATCAGGCTTACTCATGCCTCTGTCCATCAAACAATGACTTCCTTTCCAATCAGAGGAAAGCAACGCCTTGTGCTTGGCCCTGAGGGCCACCATGCCACCTGTGTGCCGCGACACCCTCCCCTCTCCCAGCATCTCCTCCAGCTCCCTCTCTTCACCCCAACCACACTGATTCTCCTTGGTGATGTGACCTCTTACATATATGCTCAGAGCCTCTGACTGGCTATTGCCTCCTTCCCAAATGTTCCACTTGGACAATTCTTTCAAATCTTTGCAGGGGTCACCCTTTTCAGTAAGGACTTCACCAGTCTTATCACTTAAAGGACAGTCTTTCATGTTGATCCAATGCCAAGACTCAAGTCTTCTTCATGGATTATGGGGTGGTACAGGGGTGGTGGTGTGTTCGTATCATGGAGGCCAAAGGTCAACATCAGGTTCTTCCTCAATCACTCTCCACTTTATTCTTTGAGACAGGGTCTCTCACTGCCAACAGATGGCCTAACTCATCCTTTTGCTTATTAATTCTGTGTGTAGTCTGCCTGTCTCTTCAGAGATCTGTTCTCGCTACAGAAAAGCATGTAGATATATGGTTTAATACCTTTGGGTGCAAGAAGGGTATCTGAGGATGTGGCTAGTTGTGACCACAGGGAGAAGGTTCCAGGAGTGTCTGTCATCAGTGATGCTGGTGAAATATCCTGCAGTGTACAGCCCAGTCCCCTGCCATGGATTCTCTGGCCCACGTGTCAGCGACACTGAGGTTGAGCATGTGAGTTGTAGAAGTTCTTTGGACCCAGTTCTTCTGATTGCTACATCCAGCATTTAGGAGTCACTTCATCACCATTTGGGTGATGAATAAGCCCTTGAAATGGTCCCTAGCAAAGACTTTCTGATTCATTGAGGTCTCAAGGAATGAAAAAAATTTCAACTCAAATTAGTAACAGAAAAAAAAAAAAGAAAGAAAGGCGCTGTCTCTACAGTGAGAATGCTCCAGATCCTTGTTTGGGAAAGGGTTGCTTTTCCTCAGAAGGAGAGATGACCCTTGGTGGCCCCTCCCGGATGTCACACATTGTGCTCTAAGTTTAACACATCTTGTGCTCTTTTCTGCTGAAATCCTTGGCTCCAGCCCATAATATCCCTGCATCCAGGAAACCATTATGACTGGCTGGGGGTCAGAGGTCACTGCTATTGTAACCCACTTCCTCCATGAGATTTTTAAATTTGGAAAATATTCCTAACTACTATTGTACACGATGTCAACTCTCCGATAACCTCAGGATTATTTTTATTTGTCTCCTTTGACCACTGAGCCCCCCCCACACACACACACACACAAAGCCTTTAAAACTTGCTGCGTAGGAGGGGGCTTTCCTCAGAACACAGTGTTAACAAGCATCAAGTCACAGCCAGACCAGCTGGTATTTTGAGTTTCCGAAGGGCCCTCCAAATGAAAGTGTATATTTTTAAAAAGAAGGTAGAAAGCCAGAATCCCAAAGAAGCAGCAACTTTCAATGATAGTAAAGGGTTTGCTGAGAGCCTACGTCATTTCTGGAAAGGACTTCCTACCTTTCACACCAGGAGATGTCAGGGTACTTATAAGTATGCCCTGGTGGTACAACTAAGGCACCAGAGAGATCTCTGGATTGAACTAGGCACCACAGGACAGTTGGGGCAGGAGATGGGAAATACAAACCCTGGAATTCTAGATAATAACTAAGTGGCAGGAGGAAGGTTGCCATGGCCAACTGTGGAAAATATTGGGTGTATTGCCATTTGGTGTAAGCACATTAGAGGAAGGCAGCTGGGAGGCCTTAGCATGATAAGAAGGTCAGGAAAAATTATTCTAATTCATTCTGGGAGTTCAGGGAGTCATCACTGTTTAAATGCTAGCAGTGTAGATAGGAGAGGTCACAGTATGGCACCTACCCCATCTTCCGTGGGAAGCCTCAGCTGTATGCTTTTGTGTGTGAAGTGGGTGGGTGTGTGCAAATGTGGTTGAGGGTGTGGATGCATGTGGAAATCAGAGGACAACCTCTGTGTCAGTCCCCAGGTGTCTCCCACCTTTTGTTTGAGTCAGGGTCTCTCTCACTGGCCCAGGACTTCCCAACATAATTGACCTATGAGCTCCTGGAGATCTGCCTCTCTCTACCCACCATCTCACTGTGGCTGGGGTTACATACAGCACAACCCACGGTGCCCATTTCTTTATGTGGTTCTGGAGTTTATGAGCACCAATGGAGCCACGTCCCTAGCCCCTGAGTTATATGCTCAAATCTCTCTGTGACTCAGTTTCCCCTCCATGTTGGAGCTGCTTTCCCCCCAATTGTAGGGCAGTAGCACCATCTTACATCCTGTCATGTGTACGTGTTGAGTCAGGTGACTAATAAGAGCCAATGGGAGGTAGGAGGAAAGTATGTCTGTGGCTGCACAGCTGGAGGGCTTCACTGTCAGGGCATGACTCTGGAGTGGCAAATGCCAGTCCAGCCGCTGGAGCCTTGGTCACCATGGAGCCCTGTGGCCCAGCTTATGCTGGCCCCTGGCCCCTTTTCTCTCTTCCCACCAGTAGTATTTTCTGGAATCATTCCCGCCTTCTTCATCTTGCACTCCAACTCCGGTTGCTCAGGAAGGTGTGTATCCTGAAACAGCTATCCTAACCCACTGGAGAAAGGCCCTGCTGGCCCCATCCAGAATTAATTACCTAGACATGAGCAAAGCATGCTTCTAAGTCAACTAAATGGGAGCCCATGCAGCCGATGAGGCTAACTTCTCCTCTTGAGTTATCTTCTGTTTTGGATTGTTGCTCTCAGGACTAGTTAGGATGATGGAGAAGCAGCACACACACACACACACACACACACACACACACACACACACACACACACACCACACATATACATACACACATACACATGCACAGACACACATACACCACACACATACACATACATATAGGCACACAAACATACACACATACACATACATACACACATACACACAGGTACACCCACACACGTACACACACATATACCATACACATATGTATGCACACACACTACACACCACACACACATCATAACCACACACACACACACACACACACACACACACACACACACTGATGTGCAAACAGTAGGAAGCATGTGGGAGAAATAAGTCAGCTGCTGGGAGAGGTCACAGTGTGACTCACCTCTCGTCATCTCAAGCCACAGGGACAGTAAAGACCATTCTCATTCACTGCATAGGCACTGGAAGTGAACCCGGAAAGGGTGAGTACTCCAACAGTTTGTGCATTTGCCGCCGAGCCTGGGTCTGGAGTATGGACTGTACACAAGCCTGAAGTTCCAGCCCAGCCCTGCCATGTAGTGAATAGAACAGTCTTCAGAACACAGAAGGATTCTGGACAGAGGAAAATCCTTCAGTGGTGGGCAGGTGACAGAACCACCTTGAGTGGTTAGTCCTACAACCCTTGGCTGTTGGCTGATGGAAGACTCCTGTGGATGCTGCCGTGCCTCAGCTACAGCCTGCATCATGTGACTCTGCCATGCCTGCACACCAAGGCTGGTCAAGATGAAGGAAGAGTCCTGCAGCCTCACACCCTGACTGTGAGCAATGATCCTGGAGGACCGAGCATCTCTGGCTTCCTTTCCTCGTCTGAAGGAGGCAGAACAGACCCATATAGGGAACACTGAATATGTGTGTGTTGGGGGGGGGGGTAATGAGTAGGGAGTGACCCTTGACCCTGATGAATGTAGGGGACAGCATATGCCTTCCTGCTTCCCACTTGTCAGAAAGCATAGCTGAAACACCCTCTCTGCCATCTCCCAGCATCCCAAAGTGCAGGTTGTTGGGTCAAGCGATGGAAACACAGTGAACGTTAGCAACAGACACAAGATTAGAAGAAGCAGAGCCCACATAGTACGTGGCACAGGCCCACACTAAGTGCATGTTTTACTAATTGGAGTTTGAATGTATCTGGTATCTTATATTCTACCCAGCAATTCTATACAGTTGTGTATTAATTATTTTTGCCTTGCTGTGACCAAAATTCTGACAGATACCAGCATTTAAACAATATAAGGGAAGGAAGATATGTTTCAACCCATGGCTTCAGTCTACCATGGCAGAGAAGGCATGGTGGTCTTCATGGCAGCAGCATATGGCAGAGATTCCTCACATCATAGTGGACCAAGAAGCAGAGGGTAGGAGCAGAACCAAGATCCCAGCTGGACTCCAAAACCTGCCCCTAGTGGCCTATTTCTTCCAGCTGTGCCCCACCTTCTAAAGGTTCCACCGACTCCAGCTTGGGAACAAGTATGTAGAACATGAGCCTTGGAGGGACATTTCAGATTCAAACCATAATGAAATAGGATGGAGCCCCAGTAGCCCACAGTTCTCATTTGCTTATTAATTCAATCTTTGGACATCTTTGCTCCCCTACCAGGGCTGCTTCGAATCACTGATCTGTCATCAAATCCTAGTTGTCTCTAGAAGAACTCAACTTCAGACACAGACCTTACACCACCCAAGACAGAGATGGGAAAGTCTGAATATCAGTGATTCTCTTCAGGGGTGGGATTGTAGCTCAGGTCTCAGCAAGCTTGAAGCCCTGAGTTCACCCCTAGCATCACAAAGACCAGGTGTGGCGGTCCATGCCTATACTCCCAGCGCTTAAGAGGTAGAGGCAGGATGGGGATCGATAGTCATCCTTGGCTACATAGCAAGTTTGAGGTCAGCCTAGGATAGATGAGAACCCCGCCCCCCCATCTCAATAATCAACTAAATAAATACATAAACAACCCTATGCAATTCATCTGGTCAATGTTAATGTCATTGGCAATGACTTCTTGAATTGCACTACCCAATGCACCATATCCGACCCCAGGCACATAGACACTGTTGAACTAAAGTGCCCTGCACAGTGAGGGAAAAGCTTGAGATCATGAAAAGTCAAGCTATGCAGTGGGAGAAGTATTGATGAGTCCTACATTTAATAAGTAGTCAATAATCCAAAAGCTAAGAAGAAGTCAGACATCTCAAGAGTGAACATAAACCGATGATCACCCCATTAAAAATTGGGCAGAGAATAAGAATGGGTTGTTCTGCACGGAAGACATACACATTGCTAACACATTTCTGACAAGGTATTGTGGATAATAGTCAGGAGGTGGAGAGAATTGACAGGTCCAGGCATGGCTGAGCAGATACAGAAAACATGGTCTCCTTACACAATGGGATATTAGTTTTGACAAAGAAGGAGCCTTTGACGAACACAATGACATGACATGAATAACAGTGGAGATTGTCATATCAACTCGAGCCCTACATGCATAGTTTAGGGATAATGCAATTGTCTGGCATCCAAGAAGTTTCATCTCCTGGGTTTCATCTCCAACACTGCACAAAAGAAATACAAATCAATAAATACCTTCATCTAAAATGCCAGGAGCTTGGGGTGGGGAACAGGGAATGGTGTTTAAAGGGTCTGGATTCAGTTGCACGGGAGGGCAGAGTTCTAGAAGTCCATTACATGAATGATAGTTAGCAATAGACACAGCCCACTTACAGATTTTGGAGGGAAAAATGCCATGGTGCTGTGGGATTTTAACCGCAATCAAAAAGAAATAACAGAGATGCGGGGGGAGGGTGCAGGAAGACAGCTCTGTGGTTCAAGTGCTTACCACGCCAGCGTGAAGAGTGGAGCTCAGGTCCCCCAAATATACATACATGCAGAGCAAGTGTGAGAACCCACCTGCTATTTTGGTCTTGGAAGGGAAAAAGAGGGGATCCCCCAGAACAAGCTGCTTAGCAAGACCAGCCATATCAGTGAGCTCTGGGTTTGACTGATATACCCTACCTCCATGAATAAGATGAAAGAGCATACGAGGATGATTCCTGATACCAACTTAGGCCTCCATATGCAAGTACAAACACATACTTGCACATAGGCACGCACACACACACACACACACACACACACACACACACACACACACACATAAACACACACCACACACACACGAAAAATGGAAAAAAAGAAAACGCAAAAAGCACAGGTCATATCAGACCATCCATCTCTCTGTCCGCTAGTGCTAAATTCTTCTGCCCCCTGGAACATTGGAGACATAGACCCAAATGTGGTGTTCTTGTCAATGGGTCTTAGGAAATGCTGGGACCATTTTCTCCTGGTAGCCAAACTCTGCATCATTCAGAGCATAATTCACTCCAGGGGAAGGGTCACCAACAGGTAGACCCCTATGAAGCCATAGCGATCCCCCAGCTTCCACTGCAAATGGAAATGGAGCTGTACAGAATAAAGAGAAGTTTCCATCTCATGCCCCTGGGTTACTGGACGGCATGTGAGGCTTGACTTGCCACCCCGTCTCTGTGTGACCTGTCCTAGTGACTTCACCTTTCCCCAGGCTGTCATGTCACACTAGGGTCATCATGACAACCACATAGGACAATTGGGGACTTTGGGTGTCATGACAGGCACTCGGCACATCTGTTGAGTCTCGTTGTTGGCCGTGACTCTTATTATCTCACTCTCTTGTGGTTGAATTTGTTGTCCCCACCCCAAGGCTGTCACGGCCTAAGTGTTCTGTTTCCAAGGCTGAAATTGAAAGCAATGCATATGACGTGTTGGAGAATTGAAAACGACTTCTCTTAGCCGAAGACGGTGACTCCCAGCCATTTGCATAGGGCTCTTCTCCAAGAGTGAGCGTGACTGTTTCTAATAATTCACCCAGGCGTCTTTACAGTGCCTACAGCTTGGGAGGGGTGGGAGGGGTGTCTCTCAGATGGACCACAAGCTCATGACTGCTCCCAGCCCAGACCAGATTTTCCGAGTCTTAGATTTCTCACCCACTGGGAGCATTTGGGCTTGTGATTTCTGATCCTGTGTTATTGTGTGTTTCCTAATAATTTTCATAAAGTGTGTTTTCTAAAGCCAGAACAGTGGCATATAACCTGGAAATCCTGGTGCTGGGGAGGTGGAGCCAGGAAGCTGGTCCTGGCTAACTCATCTAAGCCCATCAGTGAACGTCAGGGTCTACGTCTCCAATGTTCCAGGGGATAGAAGAATTTAGCACTAGTGGACAAAGACATGGATTGTCTGATATGACCTGTGCTTTTTTGCATTTTCTTTTTTCCATTTTTCATGTGTGTGGTGTGTGTTTATACGTATGTGTGCCTGTGTGCAAGTATGTATATATACTTGCCTGTGGAAGCCTAAGTTGATGTCAGAAATCATCTTGTCTCACAAAGTAAGGTGGTGTTCACTGCCAGTCTGCTGCTAAGATAGCGTGTCCAAAAGCAACCTAAAGAAAAAAGAGTTGCTTTTGGCCACCGGTCCTCAAAGGTTGAGTCCAGAATGGCCAGGTTGGCATGGAAGCAGGCACCTGAGCAGGAAGCTGGCCAATCACGGGGTGTCCGCATGCCAGGAAACAGAGTGTAAACTGGAAGTGGGGTGAGGCTATAAATCCTCCCAGTGACATACTTCCTCCAGCAAGGCTCCACTTCCTTAAAGCCCCACAATCTCCTCAAACTGTGTCACTAACCAGGGACCCAGTGCTCAAATATGTGAACCCATGGGGGAACATTTTCTCATTCAAACCATCCCAGGTGGACTGCAGCTGAGGAGGCACCCAGTGTTACCCATCTGGACACACACACACACACACTTTCTCCACTCCCAAATGTTTGAATAATACCAGTGGATGATGTTTCATGTTTGACATAGAATGAGGTTTAAAACTCTCAACCTCCTCTCTGTCCCGACTCTCTCACACCGGGTGACTTTTTGTCTGCTCATTTTTAAACATGTTCTAAAATTGCATTAATTTTCTTTCTGCTCTAAACAACAAGCGAGCAAGGTTTTCAGTTGCTAATGGCTTCTGATTTTTCGTTGTTCTTTTTCATTTACTCTCCCCCCCACACCCCAATCACATCTTGCTTGGCAGAGACCTTTTACATTTTATTTTCCTGATTCGGGTCCTTAATGAAAGCAAAAGCCAGCCTTACGTGGGTCTTGTATGAATTAGGGACCGTGTAAACAGTACTTAACAGTTCTAATTGAAGGTCAGTAAATCCCCAAGAGATTAAATGAATCCTGCAGGGAGCCGTGTAAATCTCCCTCCCTCTTACGGCAGAGAAGCCAAGCCCTCAGCCTGCCTTGTGCAAGGCTTAATAAACATGGTATGCATCTAATCAAAACCATTTTGCACCCAAAGGGGTATGGGGTGTAAATCACAATTATACTTGGCACTAAACCCTTGGCCCAGAGAGGCCTGAGGTTGCCAAATAGCATCAGGAGCTGACTTCTGGGACTTAGTTGGTCGTCTGGCATAGGTTTTCAGGTCTGTGTGCCCAGCCAGCTTCTCAGCAGGAGAGACCAGATGGGGTATAAAATCTGAAAAGGATGGGGATTTCAAATGACCTCCTTGCTCCCGCTGCCTCCTTTACACTTTGCCAGCTATGGCTTGATCAAAAAGAAATGTATTCATAGACACCCAGGGTAGATCTGTCCTCGAGGTCCATGAGCTGCTTTATCCTGTCCACACACGAGCCACGGGACAAAGGTGGTGGAAAGTGTCAGGACCTCGAGAGACCTGGGGTGAAGAGAAAAATTAAATTCAAGATCTGGTGGGCATGGTGGCCAGCAAGCGTGTGTCATTCCAGCCTTTGGGGAGACTGAGGCAAGAAGGTGATGAGGTTGAGACTACCCTGGGCTACATAAGTAAAATCCTGAATCGAAGAAAAATAAAAGAGAAGCCAGGCTTGATAACATGGGTCTGCAACATCAGTTACTTGGGGGAGGCAGGAGGATCACACATTTTTCCTGCTGAGCTACAATCAGTTTGAGGCAACATGGTAAGATGTCGTCTCAAAAAATAAAGTAAAAAAAGAGGGCTGGAAATATCAGTCAATGGTAGAGCACTTTCCCAGCATGCACTAGGCCCTAGACTTAATCCTCACTATTGCAAGGAAGAGGAGGAGGGAGAGGATGAAGAGGAGGAGGAAAAGGAAGACAGGTCTTCCCCAGCACTGTGGTGCCTGACAGTCATGAATGAATACAAGGGCATAATGGAGGAACTGCTGGGAGGGCCCCCTGTGGTCCTGGAGACTGGAGAAAACACAGCGAGAGTCCTCATCAAAATTCCCTCCAAACTCAGCACCATCCTGGATCTGTTGTGTCTGTGATTCCTGACCTGGGGATCGTCCATCTCAGCACATGTGACCTTCTCCATTACACGTAGGGAAACTGAGGCCCTGGAGAAAGGAAAGAGTATGTGCAGTCATCTGGCTGGTTGAGAGAGGAACCATGTTCAAAGCTGGTCCACCTCCATTTCAGAGACTGTTCCTTACCATCCTATCACGCTGCTCCTCGGGGAACCGGGACAAGGGACACATCCAAGCCATCTCTTAGAGGGTCGCAGGACAGAGCTCTCTGCAAAAGCACAGGGGAGAACCAAGGAAGAAGGTTCTAGAATAACACTGTACTAGTTAGTCTTCTTTCATGCATGTTCACACACGTGTGTGCATGTGCACATGTGTGCATGTGCCGTCTAAGGGTGCTTGTGCTTGTGGGGTCCAGAATATTGGGTGTTCTTCAGGTGCTGTCCACCTTTGCTTTTTGAGACATGGTCTCCCTCGCTAGGCTCCCTGGCCTGCGAACCCAAATTTCTCTTCCTCTCCAGTGCTGGGACTATAAGCCATGCTAACCTGTCCAGCTTTATTGCATGACTTCTGGGGATCTGTCTCAGGTCCTTAGAAGGCAAGAAAGAGCTTTGCTGACTGACCTCTTTCTCCCCCGATTCTCATTACTTGTGTTGCCTCGGTGGCAAAATGCTCGACAAAGCTCCTTAAGGAAGGAAAGGTTTCTTTTTTGCTCTCAGTTGAAGGAGACAGTCCATCGCTATGGGGAGGGAACAGTGGCAGGAACATGAGGCGGCTGGTCACATGGCATTCACGGTCAGGAAGCAAGAGAGATGAACACTGGTACTCAGCTCACTTTCTCCTTTCTATTCAGTCCAGGACCCCAGTCTGTGGGACGGTGTCACCGACGATTATGTTGGATACTCCTCTACCAGTTAACCTAACAAAAACACGTTCTCACGGGCATGCCCAGAGGTTTGTTCCAGGGTGACTCTAGATCCTGTCAAGTTGACAAACAATATTAACCATTATGAAGACCAAGTATCTCAGTGATATCAAGGAGTCAGGGCCCTAGACATTCCCCCAAGATGTGCTACCACCAGCCAGCTGATCCTTAGATGACAACCAGCCATTGCTCGGACTTTTATTTCCAATCTGCCAAGTGGTTGCCATGCTGTGGTCTCTCTGGCATGCTGGATGGGATTCTTCATGCTTCTCTGGATGTCTCACCACCCAGTTGTCTGAGGGCTTGCTGGAGCATTCTGGGTTTCTTCCAAAGATGCTCCCCGTGACTCCAAGCCTTGATACCTCTCCATGCCACTAACTGTCCCTCTGCATCTTGGCACCTCACTGGGACGTACAACCAAATCTTTCCCTTTGTTCTTTTTTCCTTCCATTCTCTAGCAATTGAGGAGCGCCTCACCTTTGAGTGTCCTCATGGTCATGGATTACGTCTTCTGTGTTTCAAGGATGAAGCACTCTTTGGCCACCTTAAGAAAAATAGGGCTTTTGTAGGTGAGTGGAAACAGTAGGTTCCTCAATAGAAACCCCCAAAGAACCTAATTTTATCCACATTTCCCCCATCCCATCTACAGATGTGGAGGCCCATTTGTTCAGTCACTCTGTACCATGTCTGAACCCAGGAAGGACATATTTTCTTAATTGATCCAATCTGATAGACAGGATGTAGATACCAATAATTTCCTCTCTCCTTCCCCACTGCCAGGTTCAATGAAGGAACTGGTGGCTGCTGGTGGCCATGTTGTCACCATGAGAGAAGTCAGTCATCCTGAGGTTGAAGCCACAAATGTAGATGATGGAATGGAGAGTGACCTCTGAGCCCCTGAGTCATTGAAAACATTGTTGAACTGCCAAATGGCCCATTTCTGAAGTCTTTGTCTCTAGAGTCTCCTGACCCCATTTTGTTATGGAATAATCTTTTTGTGCACTGTGAAGATGTGTATTTGCCAAGGCACCTTCTGATTGGTTTAATTTTAAAGAGCTGAATGGCCAATTGTTAGGCAGGAAGAAGTTAGGTGGGACTTCCAGGCAGAGGGAGAAGGAGAGGAGATGAATCTAGGCACAGGAGAGACACCAGAAGACATGGAGAAGAAACAGGAGGTGCAAGATGGAAGAGAGGTAAAAATCCACAAAGCAAAACCATAGATTAATATAAATGGGTTCATTTAAAGTATAAGAGCTAGTGCAACAAGCCTGAGCTATAGGCTGAGCTTTTATAATTAATAAAAAGTCTCTGTCGGCCCAAAGAAAGATTCGTCTTCACCATTTCACAACTGTAATGATTGCCTAAGTTGGGTTTCTGTTACTTCTCCTCCAGAAGCAGGCACAAGACTCATGGTTAGAACTAAGAACTGATTGAAATATCTCAAGAAATGACCTCACCCTCTGCCTCTTCCTCCTCCATATCCTGCCTACTCTGTCCATTTCTCTTTCCCAATGGCCACATATTCCCATTGTACCATCTAAATTTAGCCCACTACCAGCCTCTTTTGCCACAGGTTACCCCACAAGCTCCACACCAGTCTATGGTTGGATTCTCGTTGATCTGTCCAAAGATAACCAGTTGCCCTCCCCAGCCAACGTCCCCCTTTCTTTGGAACTGACCTATTGTATCTGAGAACAAGCTGTCTACAGAACTAAGTGATGGCCAATGGGAAGTCAAAAGAAGAGATTGAACAAATCCTTAAAGGAGAGAGACTGAATTCAGTGTCTCCTCCCCTCATTGCTTAGAATTCAGGCATCATGTGTTAGCTACAGCAGCCATCTTAGAACAAAGATGGCCACCAAGCTCATCAGTAGAGAAAAGATGGAAGTCACTGAAGGTGGCTCATCACTGTGAGTGATGTGCAAATAGACCATTCATGATTGGCATGTTACAGAAGACAGAAAACACTTTCCTAAGTTACTGGCATTTTGCCCTTGGTTAGAGTTGCTGACCCCTTTGCCCTAATCCATATACTACTCTTTGATCAAGTAGTGTCAGCTTTTGTGCAAAGTGTAGTCTATCTGTGTCTACTTGCCTCACAGGGAGCTGCAAGTAAGGGTAGCTTGAATGATGCCAAGACTTGCATGAGCTGGTCATTGGGTCAGCTATGGAACAAATACCAGAGAAAGAATAAAAGTATAGGGAGGAGGGAGTTTCACCTTCATGCCTGACCAGAAACAGAGAGAGAAGAGGAGACTGGGGATCATGTGTAAGCTTCAAAGCCATGCCCCCGATGGCCTACTTTCTCCAAGTAGTTGTCAGTTCCTAAATTTTCCAGAACCTTCCACACCAGCACCACTTAGCTGGGGACCAACCTTCAACATAGGAGCCCATGGTAATATACTGCATATTCAAGCTATAACACAAAAGAAGGCATCGGTCTCTCTAACAAGGGGCCCGTGAGCTGGGTTGACCCATCACTGCTATTTGAAGTTCAAGAGATTGAGTCCTTGGACACCCAAGCCAACAAGTCACCGTGTATGGTGCTCCTATGGAGAGTGGGTAGCCAGGCAGTGGCCCCGAAGGGACTCTACTGGGAGCTGTTACACATCTGTCACACCCTAGAGCTGGTAGTCCCACGGACCTGAAGGGAGAGGCTGCGTGACCTGAGTGACACATCATAGCATCTGCTAGTGATCATTGAGTCATTCAACACAGGCTTCCTATGGACCTGCTCCCTTTGTGATGGGAAATGCACCCCTTTCCCCTCCTTGCCCTGTTTCCAGCCCCTTCCAGCCCCTTCCATCCCCCGCCACCCCGTTCCCATGCCTTCCCAGGCTTTCCTCCTCCATCTTCCTCTCTACCCCCTACAGTCTGCCTGGAGCCAGAGCTTCAAGAATGAGCTAGCGCCTTAATTGCTTCTCTCTCCTTGGTGACATCAATTGGAGGTGACATTTCCCGGGCACCGCGCTGCATCCCTGTGGCTGCATATTCCTCCTGTCATAGGATATCACCGAAACTGTCACAAGTGGAAAACTAGAAGCCATTGGAGGAGTGGGGGGGGGGGCTGCACTGAGATCTGGGGTGGCATTCAAAGGGTTGGTGAGACTCACTTCCCAGAGCGGGTTCCAGACGTACGGTCTGCCCTAGTGATCTCTGCCTTGGGAGCCTTGACGCCATCTGACATTTTAGGGCTTACCCAACCGGGCTACACCAACCAGGTCTCTCACCCAGAGCACTGAGAATGGGCTGAATTCCCGATTTCACAATCAACGTTGGAAAAGGTGTTGATGTGAACAAGGGGAGCGTGGCAGCCCAGCAGAGAGCTGGCTTCGTGGCCTCTAGTGGAAGTGGCTTCTGTCTTGAGCTCGACTTTAGGAATGTCTCTTCCCAGCCATTAAAATCGAGGCATCACTGCCAGCAGTGCTGCTGAAGATTAAGCATGGAATTTCATCGGGTCAAGTGAGCTAAAGACATAAGAGGCATTTGGAGAATCATCAAGAATGGTTTCTCCAGCTCCTCTGGTCACCTGTGGTCATTTGTTGTTGTTGTTGCTGCTGCTGTTGGACAGGATCTTACTATATAACCCTGGCTGACCTGGAATTTGGTATGTAGACCAGGCTATCCTCAAACGCACAGAGATCCACCTCCCTCTGCCTCCCAGGTGCTAGAATTAAGGATGAGCCACCATGCCTGCCTCAGTGTGCTTCATCTTTCAGCAAATGATATCAGGTTTATTGCCAAAGATTATCCCCCAAAAGACCATATGCCCCATCTAACTAAATGTCTAAGTGTGTGTGTGTGTGTGTGTGTGTGTGTGTGTGTGTGTGGACAGCAGACAGGGAGGACACCTTCAATCTCAGCACTAATGTCCTACTAAATGTCTTTTGTCTCCTACCTAGACCTTCTGTTTTCTTTCTTTCTTTCTTTCTTTCTTTCTTTCTTTCTTTCTTTCTTTCTTTCTTTCTTTCTTTCTTTTTCTGTTTTTTGTTTGTTTGTTTGTTTGTTTTGCCAGACAGGGATTCTCTGTGTAACAGTTCTGCCTGTCCTGGAACTTGCTCTGTAGACCAGGCTGGCCTCGAACTCACAGAGATCTGCCTGCCTCTGCCTCCCCAGTGCTGGGATTGAAGGTGTGTGCCACCACCCCACATCTGTTTCCTTTCTTAAAATGCCTCCGTCCAATGGAAGTCAAAGTTGTTTTTTCAGAGCTGAGATCAGATCAGACCATTAGCCCTTCAGGAGGATCCCCACTGTGGACAGACAGTCCTCCCTGCCTGCTGTCCACACATGCACACATGCACGCACGTGTGCCAGCACACACACACACACACACACACACACACACACACACACACACACTGTGGACAGATAGTAGTCCTCCCTCTCTGCTGACCATACCCCTGCCGCCCACTACTCAAGCTCAGCCTCACTTTTGGTTCACTGAGTAGCAACTCCCTGCTACCCTCCTGCCTCAAGTTTCCCAAGGCTATCTCAGAGCCATGGCCTGGGCTGTTCCTCTGCCTGGAACATCCTTACTCTCCCTGACAGGTGTCATGGAAACTGCACAGATACTGCCTTTTAAGGTAGATCACCAGTGGCTGCATAACCTGAAAGGACTTCTCTAGGCCAGGCTCTCTCCCTTCTCACCCCTCCCCTTTCTGCTTCCTCTGCTTGATCTCCTTTCTTTCCTTCTCTCCCTCTCTCTCTCCCTTCCTTTTCCTCTCTTTCTTTCTCTCCCTCAACCCCCTCTCCTGTCTCACCCTTCTGTCTTGGTTAGTTTTTCATCAACTTGACATAAGCCAGAGTCATCTGGGAAGGGGGAACCTCAGTTGAAAAAAAAAATGTCTCCACCAAATTGTCTGTAGGCAAAGACCATGGGGGTGTTTTCCTGATTGATGATTGGTGTGGGAGGGTATAGTCCACTGTGGGTGGTGCCACCACCCCCCACCCCCCAGGGCTAGTAGTCCTGGAGTGTGTAAGAAAACAGGCTGAGCAAGCCATAAGGAGCAAGCAGGTGAGCAGCTTCTTCTATGGCCTCAGCATCAGCTCCTGCCTCCAAGTTCCTGCCCTGATTTAGCGATGGACTGTGAGACAGAAGCAAGCCTAAGCCAAAGAAACCCTTTCTTCCTCAGGTTGCGTTTGGTCGCCATCTTTATCACAGCAATAGAAGGCAAATGAAGACTGAAACTGGTTCTCTCTGTGTCTGTCTGTCTCTGTCAGCCTCTCTCTGTCTCTGTGTGTCTTTCTCTGTGCCTCTCTTTGTCTCTGTCTCTGTGTCTCTGTCTCTCTGCCTCTCTGTCTCTCTTTGTCTATCTCTCTGTCTCTGTCTATCTCTGTGTCTGTCTGTCTCTCTGTCTCTCTCTGTGTCTCTGTTTCTCTGTCTCTCTGTGTCTCTCTCTGTGTCTCTCTCTCTCTCTGTCTCTGTCTGTTTCTCTGTCTCTCTGTCTTTCTCTGTCTCTTTGTGTGTGTCTCTCTCTCCCTTCCTCCCCCTCTCCCTTCACTCTTCCCTTTCTTTCCCTTCCCTTCTGTCCACATCACCATCACACTCCCTTCCTTTTTCCTCGGAGTCCCTCAGCCTGCGCCTCACATTTCCCGTGGCTACTACACCGCTCAGAGCCTCTCCAACCCATGGCTGCTCCATGGCTCTCCACCCAGGCCCTTTGTTCAACTCCTTGCACATCTAGCTTTGTGCATGCCGTCCTTTGCCAGGGAGCCTGGGGTGCCAGTCCCACCAGGAATATCATCTGGATCCCCTGTGGCTCTCACATAACCCTGGCTCTACCAATGTCTATTTTTTCTTGCTTTGATGAATTATTTTCCTGAGTGCCTGCTCCCTAGACTCAACCCTGTGGTGTCAAGAAGACCCTTCGTTAGAAACCATTAGACATCTTCAGCCCTCATAAGGAATAGAACACACAGTAGGTGTTCTGTAAACTCCTACTGGGTGAACATGACAGCAAGCCTCATTCCAATGGAAAAATCTAAATTCTCCAGTGCTCTGCTCATGGGGAGACCGTCCAGCCCTGCCTTCTCCTGTGACTGCTTTTCACTGGGGCTTCTACCATCAGCTGGATTTGATTATTAATAATAGAAACAGCTTAGGATTTATGGGGCACCATGGAACCATGGCTGACTAGTGGGCTCAAGCTTTGTACATGAGAACCAGTCTGCTACCTGAAACCCAGCAGTTCATACGGAAGGGAGAGAGAACTCGATCTGCTTCTGCGATGTGAAAAGCTCTTCTCTCACTGGGTTGCTATCCCCCAACTTCGCCCCTCCCCCTGGGCTGCCATCACAGATTTGCCAAAAGCAGGGCTCTGAGGCTCGGAGGGATTCTCACTCAGTCAGAACTCTCTAGGGGCTGGAGAGAGGCCTTGGAGATGAGGATGAGGCGAGTTCGCTTTTGGCCCGCAGGATGGCTGTGGTCGGCCCACGACATGCTTGGAATCAATTGCAGGCATTCAGAAATCAGATTTTATGTAAAAAGAAATCTCCATCCCTCTCTTCTCTTGAAAAACAAGAACTTCGAGCTGTCTTCCCCGTCTGGCAACAATTTACAGGAGTTGAGTGATGGCTGTGTCCTTTGGGAAGGGTGAGAGCCTCAGTTCACCCTGGCACTACTTCTCTTTGGGATGCCACACCCATTCCAGACCCATTTCATGCACTGTATAAACGACCTAACTATGAAGAGGGTGCACAAGCTTGCCCCCTCTCTGCTTCATGGAAAGAGACAGGATAAATGGGGTCACCAAGATCATCCGGACCCCAGGTCTCCTGTCCCTTAACCCTGTGTGCCTTCCCCTGAGATGCTCTTAGGACAGCCACTGCATTCATCTACCAGGACTCCAGTGACAACATCGTGGACCAGTCAACTTCCAATGAAGAGAATTTGTTGTGGTGGTCTAGGACCAGCTGTCCGAAGTCAACATGTCAGCAAAGCCACACTCCTCTGAAGAGTACAAGGGACCCACCTTCTTGCCTCTCCCAACTCCAGGTTCATGACGCACCTGGGCTTGTAGCCACACCCTTCCCATCTCCCTTCTGTATTCACAAGTCCTCTTTGGGCACCCATACATACATATACACATCATCGTCATCATCATCATCATCATAAAATATTTTAAAAACTGAATATAGTTGTAACAAAAAAAATACCAGTTAAGAAAACTGAATCTATTTGAAAGTTATGAAAGCAATGATTTAATTCATAATTGGTTATGGTTAATTCATAATTATGAGCTTGCGGTAGCTATCACATACTACACATATCACATAAAGAGACTTTAATTGTAGCATGT
The DNA here is from genome assembly GCF_949786415.1 of Peromyscus eremicus. NCBI lineage: Eukaryota > Metazoa > Chordata > Mammalia > Rodentia > Cricetidae > Peromyscus > Peromyscus eremicus. The sequence goes on along the minus strand of NC_081438.1, from coordinate 9,055,225 downwards.
GTGTGATTATAACGATTTACAATGAACTCCTATAAATCAATTAGAAGGGTAGACATTCCAATTTTTTTTCCCAATTCTCAAAAGCAAGACTATGAAAGCTAAAGGACAGGAGGGAGTCCACCTTCCACAGCGAGCAGACGATCATACGGGAAAAATTGTTTCTTCTCCTCAGAGGTGGTGACAAAGACTCAACCCAATGCTTACAGGTAGCTCAGGGTGAGGCAGGAAATAGGGAGGTGGGCAGAGCACCCTCAAATACTAGTAGTGGGAACATTAATTGGTACAGGGAGGAGGAATCATTAGAATCTTCCAGTGCCAATTTACACATTTATCTAGAATATTTCCATCAATCAAGCTAGCAGTCCCCTCCTGGAGCTCTGATCTAAAGAGACACTCCGAGACCATTATGGTTTGATCTGGAAGGTGTCCCCCACAGGCTCACATATCTGAAAGCCTAGTCTCCAGCCAGTGCGCTGCTTTGGAAGGTTGTGGAACCTGTCAGACGTGGGACTTACATGGCCTCAGTGTGTCACCAGGGTTTATGTCTGGATCCAGTTCCTGTCCGCCTCTCGGCTTCCTGGCCTTCCACCAGCTCCCAGCACCATGAGCTGAGCCAGGCTACCATGCCCCCCTACCTTCGTGGGCTCTTCCGCTGCTGTGATAAACACTAAAAGCAACTTGGAGAGGAAAGGGTTCATTTCATCTTACAGTTTCAGGTAACAATTTATCACTGAGGGAAGTCAAGACAGAAACTCACGGAGGAGCAGAGGCCAGAGTCCTGGAGGAAAGTCAGTTACTAGCTGGCTTTCTCTGGCTTGCTCAGCTTGCTTCCTTATAGAGTCCAGGCCCACCTACCCAGGAACGCCACCACACCTGTAGTGGGCTGGGCCCTTCCACATCAACCATCAATCAAGACAATGCCCCCCCACAGACATGCTAATGTGGCAACTAAGGTAACTCAGGCAACTCTGGGCTGTGTCAAGTTGACAGAAGAATCTAACTAGACCTTTCACCGTGATGGACTGAAATCTCTGTGAACCCCTGAGCCAGAACTAACCTTCCGTGTCCTAAGTTGCTTCTGTCCAGCATTTTGTTACAGTAGCCAGAAAATGAAGGGACCCAGAAACACCCCAAGATTTATGATGAAGGTGGTCCTTGCCAAAGTCATAGGTGAAATAGAAAGACATTTAAAAATTCAATGAATAAAGTGGTTTCAGTCTTACAAAAGAATATTTTTCAACCATGAAAAAACGCATATTTGAAAAATACAGATCAGAAACATTAAGGGAGAGAATGTTACAAAACGACAAAACACCACATGTGCGTTTGCCCCTGTGTGTGTGTGACTTTAGAAAGAGAGGTCAAAGGTCAAAAAGCCAAAGGTCACCAATATAAGAGAGTCGGGCTCAGGCATTCTATCCTGATGATTTCCCTTGTTTTCTAAAGTGTCTTAAGGATCCATTCAGGTGACTGTCATTTCTGTTTGTGATGGATTGATGCCCTGGCAGCGCTGGTACACAGCTAAGGTTTAATTCTCCACCCTGTTTTTGTGTGAGTCACATGACTAGTTTTAACCAATAAGATCTGAGTGCAAGAGCCAAGCATCTCCTCCAAGCCAGGGTACCTGATATGTGGACCAGGTCCACCACGTGACCAGGATGTGCGGAGCCACACTTGCTCACCTGGGATGGACCTGAACCACTGGGACCACAAAAACAGGGTAGCTGTGTGTTATCGCAGCAAGACCTCACTTATGCTGACTGCAAAGTTACTGCTGCCTTCATATATAGAAAAAGAGGCCATCAGAAAGGAATAGGGATTGGGCTGCCAATCTCACGCATACTTTAGGATGGCAGAAAACAAGAATGTCTTTGTTATAAGGAAAAACTTCCCTTATCAAGGACCAACTCTCCTCTATTTTGTGTGTGGCTGTTTGTGTGGCCCGTTTGTGTGTATATGTGTATGTGTGTATGTGTGAGTGTGTATATGTGGGTGTGAGTGTATATGTTTGTGTATGTGCGAGTGTGTGTGTATGTGTGAGTGTATGTGTGAGTGTGAGTGTAGATGTGTGAGTGTGTGTATGTGTGAGTGTGTGCACGCTCATTTAGAAGCCAAAGTTCAACCTCAGGTGTCATTCCTGAGGCACCATCCACCTTGCTTTTGAGACAGGGTCTCTCACTCATCCTGGGGCTGACCAAATCAGCTCTGCTGGCTGGCCCGTGAACTTAGTGATCCACCTGTCTCTGCCTCACCAGCACTGGGATGACAAGTGTGAGCCTCCATGCACAGTCTTTTTCACTGACACTGGGCGTCTAACTCAGGTCCTCACACTTGGGAGGCGAGCACCCTACCAACTGAGCTGGTTTCTCTTGCCCACCCCCTTTAAGACTAGATGTCACTCTGGAGCCCGGGCTGGCCTCAACATTGTAGTAATCTTCCTGCTTCAGCCCTCCTAGTGCTGCGACCACACTCAGTTCTTCTTAAGAGTCCAGGTTCCTAATGAGTCCAGTGACTCCTCCATCAAGGCTGGCCTAGGACACCGTATGCCACAGGCATCAGCAGCCTCGGCTCCAGGGTGAAACTCACATCTCGGTGTGAGTCTTGGTTCTGACATATACAGGTTTGTACAGCGTTGAGCCTTCATTTCTTTGGATCTCAGATCCTGTAGGCCCAGCTACAGATGCCAATGTGTCCCATCTAATAGGACTGCTAAAATGGCCTGGAGTGTAGGATAGATGACCACATCATCCACTACCGAATCAAGACAGTTTAAAGAGGGGATGCTATTACTGTACTGGGACCAGAAAGGTAAGCAGTATATGTCTCGTGCAGACCTGGACACAATGACACCCCGTGTCAGAGGCTCTCCATTTGGTCCTGCACTGGGACCCCTGAGGAACCTAAAACACCTCAAAATGTAAAGAATCTAGGGAGTGCTTGGGGGTAGTGAGTTTTAAAACTTTCTAACATGCAGCCATAGTGGAGAACCTCTGCCCTTGACCTATGGAAGCGGAGTCCACGGTCAAGTGTCAACAGATGACCACCACCACTGTCTGAAGGGGACACTGTGACAGTTAAGACGGTTCATGGCAATGTGCACAATGCCTGTTGTAAAGAGTTTGGTGACCACGACTGTGATGATCCCAATTACTAACGGAGAAGGATATTCCCGTGGGCACTGTCTGGTTACCGTGAGCCTGGCTTAGACTAGTGGGTTCAGCCAGTCATTTTGCTCCTAGATGCTATCTAAAAATGACTGGGGATCTTTTGGGTTCTCAGCACCGGCAGCGCACGGCTTAGGAAACGGCTCAGGTGATAAAGTGCTCATCACAGAAGCGTGAGGACCAGCGTTTGGATTCCCAGACACCCATATAAAAAGTGGGCCAGGGAAACAGCACGCCTGTTATCCCAGAGCTCAGAACAGAGGGACAGGGCATCCCCCTGAGCATGCTGAGTCACTAGGCTAAGCAAATCATCAAGCTCTGAGCCAAGTGAGAGACCCCATCTCCATATGTAAGGCGGAACATGACCAAGGAAGATACCCAAAGTTCTTATCCAGCTTCTGCGTGTGTGTGCACTCATGCACCTGCACACACGCATGCTCTTACACACATGTCAATATGGCAGAGACATAAAGCTGTGTAGGTGAGATAGTGGCAAGCTCCATGCCGTTGAGCTATACCCCCAGCCATAGGTCTTTTGAAGCAGAAAGCTGTGTCCAAACTTTAGAAATAGCCTTCACGGTTGCCCAATAATCCCTCGCTTCTGTCAGGTCTAGGAGGCTAGCCTAGGTCACACCATCAGCACCCCACTTCAACCTGCTCTTGGATGCAGATCGATGCATGCCAGGTATGCACTCAAGATTGTCTCTTGACTTTGGAAGGGGCCACTCTAAAGTCTTGGCATCCTCCAGGCCTGGAAGTGTTGATAAGAGACTTCCTTGGCAAAGAAAGGTCATACGGGGCAAAGCAGAAAGAGATTTCTTTTCTTCCTCTGACTGGCTTCCTTGGGGCACCCCATACAGGCTATGTAACATTCCAGTCATGCAAAGTAGACAGCTGGGATAGGAGACTGCAGGAGGTCAAGGGTACCACTGCAAGGAGGCCCACTGATTGTATGCTGGAGAAAGAGGGGGTTAAAATTACAGAGAAAAGGAGAAAGGGAGGGAGGTAAGAAGGATGGACAGAAGGGCAAAAGCATTTATGAGGGTGGAGGTGTATGGGTTGATCTATGGATGGGTTAATGAGAGTAGATTAATAAATAGATGCGTGTAAGGATGGAGGGATGGGGAGGAAAGGAGAAAGGGAAGGAGGAAAAGACAGATGGATGGATGGAGAGATGAAGAGGTGGATAGATGGATGGAGATATGGATGGATGGATAGATGGAGAGGTGGATGGATGGATGGATGGATGGATGGATGGAGAGATGGAGAGGTGGATGGATGGATGGATGGATGGATGGATGGATGGATGGATGGATGGATGGATGGACAGGTGTGTGGGTGGGTCAATGGCAAGTAGTAAGTAGATGGATATAATGATTCATTTAAATCAAAGGCTCAAACTCTTAGCTTCCTAATCTGCTGTGATATGAGAAGCCCCAGCCCACATACTCTCACCCTGCCTTCTGCCATGATGGAATATACTCTTTAAAACCAGGAGCCAAAGAAAACCTCCCCTCAAGCCTTACATATTGTAAGCTTTGGCCAATGACAGCTACTGTGGTTCCTATCGTGGATATCACATAAGCATATATCAGTGCTTATCCATAGATGCAGCTAGTTTCCATAAACAACATGTATTGACCATGTGTCCCCTACTACATGTGGTTCTAATGATTTCATATGTTGTCAAAATCCACTTAATCCATATAATATCTGAACTAAATAGGTACTATGACCAGTCCTGTTTCTCACACGAAGAAACTGAGGCCCAGAGAAATTGAATCACTTTGTATCCTGGACGCACAACTAGTCCTGGTGAAGTTGTGACCTAAGCCCAGGATAGCTAACTATTGTTCTGGCCTCTCTCACCACTCCATCAGTCTATCGCTCCTTCCCTGCCTCACCCCTGCCTCAGCACTCCATGCTGTCTGCCCCTCCTTGTACCATACAGGAATAAAAGAAAATCTCACAGCTATTCATCAAAGGAGGGGGAGGGGCTTGGGTCTGACCACACATCCCACCGTCTATGGCTGTGGGACCTTTCAGATTTTGGGGTTTTTTTTTTTTTGGTCAACATTCAGTTGCTAAGAGAGTGCACCATTTATTCATTCATTCATTCATCATTCATTCATTCATCCATACTATGAATACTGTGTCAGATTTGAGGATAAGCATACACTTGAAACAATATGCCCCTACCCTTCAGGGACAACAGTGGAGGTGCGTGGGGCTTAGCAGGCATGCAGAGTGGCAGGGGGATGAGCTGCAGGGGTTGTTCAGTGGAAACAAGAATGGGGAATGGCTTCCACCATTCTGCAAGTCAGTTGTACCGGCATCACCGAGACTCCAGCAGCTCACAGCATCTCTGAGCAGGTTCTGCAGGCGTCACCTTGGCCTCATGTCCAATTCATTTACAGAGAGAGAGAGAGAGAGAGAGAGAGAGAGAGAGAGAGAGAGACAGAGACAGAGACAGAGACAGAGACAGAGACACAGAGAGAGAGTGAGAGTATCTTCATTTCGCCTTTGGGGAGCATGCAATTTTCCTTAGGAAATTGCCAAAAAAAAAAAAAAACAATCAGAAAAGAAAACCAAGGAGAGACTCCCTCTGTGTTGCACTAGCAGATGTAATCTTGCTTTTCTTAGGGAGCTTTTCTTCCAGAGTGATGTCAGCAGAGCAGCCAGGCTCCTGGCGCTAGGGATAAGGCAGACACGTCGGGTTTCTGAGTCTGACTCGTGATGTATTTACTATATTGACTTAGCAATGTCACTTTCCTCTCCGAGTGTCTGGATTCTCCTTTGCAAAAATAAAGCCAATATGTTCTTCCTCCTTTGCTGGGATATTCGATGGGGGCTTAAAAAAAATCCATCCTGCAATTCCCGGCACCTAACAGGCACGCAGAATGTTATTCTGATGAACCCTGTTTTTAGAGGTTGGTTCTGGGTCCGAGGTCTCCTCCCCCTGCCAGCTGAGAGCTAAGTGACAACCTTGAGTTTGTCTCCAAATCCAAGTGAGAACTACATGGAAACAAGCAGGAATCTATTGAGCACTGCCCAGGTAATACTTGCTGCTGCTATTGACTCTGTAAATTGTTGGACACCACTATCACTTCCACATGACAGTATTTCCATCATGACTTTTACACGCATGCACGCACGCACGCGCACGCATGCACGCACGCACACACATGATTGAAACCATCATATATAGCGATCCAAGTTGGGTAGGAGGCAGAATCCTGTGGCTTGTTTTTTTTTTGGGGGGGGGGAAGAGCCTCTCAGATAGGGACCCACAGAAATATCTTGCTGTGTATAATTTTCAGGAATAAGTATCCTGGTAACATTGTGCTCTGTCTCCACTCAGGTCCTGAGGAGGGGCTTCTTGAAATGTAGGGTGTTATCTTCTGACCTGGAGTTAGGGGGATAAGAAGTGCTGTGGTCTTGAGATAGAGAAAAGAGCCCCCCACTGCCAGCCCTTACCCCCCATTGCTTCTGCTGCCTGGCATTAGGCAACCATTTCACATCTCGGGTTCCCCAGCGTATTGCAAAGTGGTGCCATCTTCTTCCTCCTCCTCCTCCCTCCCTCCCCCTAATCCCTCCACCCAGCCATTCTCAGAGACTTGGCTGGCTCCGAAGGTTCCAGACAGTGGAGCTAAACACGTTAGCCGACAGACGAGCAAGGCACAAGAGGCGGCAGGAATCAAATAAAAGGCAAACGTGGCGGCCACAGGTCAGTGCTGTATAAATATTTATGCTAGAGGAAAAGTTGGTGGCTGAGTAACGACCTTGTGGCTGGTATTAATAGAGATAATGTGTGTCTCTAGAACGTGCCGCCAGAGAGAGAAAGGGGGCGGGCGAGGGGGAGGCAGGGGCGAGAGCGGGGGATGTTATAAATCTTCGTGCCAAGCCCAGACCCTACTGACCTTTCCTCCCCCCTCCCCCATCAACTCGCGCCTGCATCTTCACATCTATATTTCCTCCTTTTGGGCCAGCCTGTCTCAACCAGGGCACCCGCTCATCTCTGCATCAGCCATATGGGGCGGACTCCTCCCACGGCAGCCAGGGCCCCTGCACCGAGTTGAGGATACAGACCTGGTGCTTCGTAAAGGCACGAGGCAGTAAGCTGACTGAAGATATACCTCACATGTCTGTTGCACCAAAGATGGGACCCAGTTTTGTCTTTAGAGGGTCCCTGGTACCCCAGCTCCCATGTGTGGAGGCAGCTGAAAGGGCTGCCCCTGTACTGTCTGCCCGGGTTCTTTCTCTCTCAAAAACTCCCCAATAGTCTTCAGATGGAACCCCAAGTCTATGGCCTATGGGGGAACAGTCTTCAGGACCTGGCTTCTCCTTGATTGTCTCTTTTTCCTTCCCTGTCCCTGTGACTTTCCTGCCCAGCAAAATAAAATTTCTATTAATTCTCAAAAACATACATTTCCATTCAAACCTAGGTTTCCCCAGGTCATTCTACTTCTTCTCTCTGGCACCCCGATCTTTTTTTTCTTGGGGGGGGGGGAGCGCTAAGCATAGAACACAAACTTTGTGCATGTCAAGTCAGGGCTCTAGCAACATACCTTCAAGCCTTTTTCCTTTTTTGAAACAGGGTGTTACTGTTGCAGCCTTAAATATGTGACCCTCCTGACTCTGCCTCTGAGCACTGAGCTACCAAAGCATCAGACTCCGTGTTTCCATATAAAGCACATATGTTTCCATATGTAGCTGGAGTTTTCCTGCCTGGCCCACAGTCAGGGCAAATCTCTTTCACCTGCCAGTCCCACAGCCTCTCAGATCCGACCAAGTAAACACAGAGACTTATGTTGCTTTCAAACTGTATGGCCGTGGCAGGCTTCTTGCTAACTGTTCTTATAACTTAAATTAATCCATTTCCTTTAATCTATACCTTGCCACATGGCTCGTGGCTTACCGGCATCTTCACAAGCTGTTTCTCATCGTGGCGGCTGGCAGTGTCTCTCTGACTCAGCCTTCCACTTCCCAGCTTTATTCTCCTCCTTGCCCCGCCTATACTTCCTGCCTAGCCAACGGCCAATCAGTGTTTTATTGATTAATTAGCAACACATTTGCCATACATCCCACAGCATATCTGCATCATTTAGGCTCCTGGGGAGGTCACACCTCTGTCTCCAAGACATTTCCCTTTTGTTTAAGACTTTGTTTTATGTTCATGTGTGTGCATCTATGTATGTACATGTGCACTTGACTGAAGTGCCCATAGAGGCCAGAAGAGGATATCAGATCCCCTGGAGCTTGAGTTAGAGGAGGTTGTGAGCTGCCTAGCATGGATGCTAGGAACCAAACTCAAGTCCTCTACGAGAGCAGTAGGAACTGTTGGACCATTCTCTTCAGTCCCCCTTCCCTGTTTTTAAGGCCCCTTTTCTCTGGTCCCCAGATAGTCTGTGCCTCCTCCTGTAGACAATTCAATCATCCCATTGAGGAGTGGATGGTGTGTGATTTGTCTCTCTTGGTCCTGAAATATCTGTGTATCAGAAAATCAACAAACAGACACTGACCAATATATCCTCAAACCTAACATTAAACTGACCACCTTGGTGGGCCTTAGGGATTATCTGTCAACTAAGTCACAAAGACAGGACCATGCCCTCTTCATGCTTAAAAAGAGATGGGCTCAGAGTCCCTCCATCTTGGCTGTAAGAAAAGTACATACCTTAAAAATTTGGAAAAGGAGGGTCTGGGGGCATGGCTCAGTCAGTAAAGGGCTTGCCACATAAGCATGAGGACAATCCCCAGGACCCCTGTGAAATCTGCGCACAGGGGCACACATCCACAATCCTAGTGTTGGGGAGGTGGAGACAGAAGCATCCCTGGGGCTCACTGGACAACCATTTTAGCCAACAGTTGAGCTCCAGGTTCAATGAGAGACCCTGCCTCAAAAATAAGTGAATGATTGAGGAAGGCACCCACCATTGACCTATAGTCTCCATACGTGTGCATGCATGTACACCCATGCATGCACATGTACACACACACACACACACACACACACACACACACACACACACACCACAGAGACTACAGAAGTTTCCAATTATCACCAGGACTCAAGAGCAGAGATCTTCTTCCCTCTGCTTCCAGAAAGAGCTACTACTTCATGGCAGGTTCCCTGTGGCAGGCAAGAGACAGCCCACATACTCACACTACATCAAAAGACAGCGAGTGCAAAACAGAGAAAGGCTGACCCTGCTCACAGGCTCTGAAGCAACATCCCAGATGCAAGTTGCCCATGAGGTGTCCCCAGTATCAAACGGCAGGTCCTGGGGAGCTGACTGTGTCTCCCAGGGCAGAGAACCATGAAGAGGGACTTCCCTACCTTGCATGCCACCACTGTTTCCTGAAGCAAACCCCTGCTGAAGACAGCAATACTTCCTCACCTGAAACCACAGTGGAAGACTTCACAGCCCTGAGTCTCTGTGGTCCTGAGCAAAGAATGAGGATGCAGCTGTCTCCTAACACCTCTGTGTGCCCTGCCCTTAGAACAGGCTTTTTCCTCCCATTTCTAAGCTGTCCTTGGAGCAAAATAAACATTGTTTCCATTTTCCAGATAGAGTAGCTGAGGCTAGTAAGGGTCAGGGTTTGTCCTGGGCCCCAAGTTGTGTGCCACCAAGTCCTAGCTCTCCCATAGTCCTAAGGGATAATCCTTTTCCTTATTCTGTCTCCTTTATCTACTCTAGAAATAGGTAAGCCAACAGAGGGCACCTGCAACCACAAGAGAGGTAGCTGAGGGGATGGGACTAATTGACCTTGATGGTGGTGAAAAGGGCAGAGCTAGAGGCAGCTGGGGCAGTTCCAGAACCTATGTTGTGGGCTTTAGTTCTTTACCTGGAGGAGACAGTAGAGGTATGGGGAAATACTACCACACACCCACATTCACTATAGCCCTTGCAACAGCCAAGATAAAACAACTCAGATGTCCATCTGTGAGTGGCCAGAGCATAAGGGGATATTATCTAGCCCTTAAAAAGGAAGGGAATCTTCATACACATGACTATAGATAAAGCTTGATGACAATGAGAAAGAAGCCAGGCATGTGAAGATCAATGGTGTGTGTTCTCCTTGCGTGGGACACCTAGAATGGTCAATTTCCTAGAGACAGAAGCAGAGTGGTCGTTCACCAAGGGCTTGGGCGAGAGCAGCACGGGGAGTTACTAGAGTCATTACTTAATAGAGAGCAAGTGCTACAGTGTAGACAGATGGGAGGATCTGGAGATAGACATGTGGGCTCACAGCAAATGGACAGGCCCCTGTCCCCTGGCTTGCACGCTTCATGTAAGTAAAAGTGTGGGCTCTCACACTCATACTGCATGTCTGCTAGTATTGTTTTCTGAAAAGCCGAGAGCTAAAAGCGGGGCTATGGAGAGAGCTCAGTTGTAAAATGCTTGGTGCACAAACACGAGGACCTGATTTGGAATCTCCAGAACCCATTAAAAAAAAAAAACAACCAGGTGGGCACATGCTTCTCAGCCCAGCAATGAGGAGGTAGAGACATGATGATTCCTGGAACTCACAGGCCAGCTAGCTTCATTTTACCAGGAAGACCTGACCAGTAAGTTTAGTGGAAGTTCCAGTACACACACACACACACACAGACAGACAGAGAGAGAGAGAGAGAGAGAGAGAGAGAAGGAGGAGGAGGAGGAGGAGGAGGAGGAGGAGGAGGAGGAGGAGGAGGAGGAGGAGGAAAGAAAAACAAAATCCAGCTATTTGGAAATAGAATCGAGTTGGGATGCAGTTGTCAGCCCAGAGGGCAGGTAGAGGTGGGATAATCCTGGCTACTATGCCCTACCCTTTCCTTCTCTGCCAAGGGGCCCTTAGCCAATTCCTGCATGGAAAGCCATTTCTAGAAGCACATAGAATATGAGTAACAACTACTCCCCCCCCCACACCCACACCTGAGAGGGCTGCAGCTGGCTTCATCCCACACATGCTAACTAACCCACTCTATTTGCGCCCCCAAAGCCTTCACTCATTTAGGACTAAAAATAAATAAATAAAAACAAAAAAGGAAAGTCTGAAGAGAGTCACTTGGTGGCTTCAAATGTGCTTTCCCCAGAAGCAGTCTTGAGACGTCTGAAAACCACAGCCAGTTTTTTTGCAAAGCTTGTCTTGGACGTGGATTTATTTTCAATTTTAATGAAGCTCAAAGCAATCTAATGTGCACGACTTGTGTGTCCCAGCTCTTGAGACAGCACACCTCCAGCCTGACAGAGTCTGCAAAGGGAATTTAGAGGCAGGCTGCTGCTGCTGCTGCTGCTGCTGCTGCTGCTGCTGCTGCTGCTGTTGTTTGGACCAAATTACCTGATGGGCACAGCTGATGGGAGAAAGTTTCCTGATCACAGCTCACCATGGTGTGGTGGAGCACAGCCGATCACAGTGTGATCATGGTGTGGTGGAGCACAGACGATCACAGTGTGATCATGGTGTGTGTGGTGGAGAACAGGAGATCACAGTATGGTCATGGTGTGTGTGGTGGAGCACAGCAGATCACAGCATGGTGTGGTGGAGCACAGCAGATCACAGTATGGTCATGGTGTGGTGGAGCACAGCAGATCACAGTATGGTCATGGTGTGGTGGAGCACGGCAGATCACAGTATGATCATGGTATGTGTGGTGGAGCACAGCAGATCGTAGTATGATCATGGTGTGTGTGGTGGAGCACAGCCGATCACAGTGTGATCATGGTGTGGTAGAGCACAGCAGATCACAGCATGGTGTGGTGGAGCACAGCAGATCACAGTATGGTCATGGTGTGTGTGGTGGAGCACAGCCGATCACAGTATGATCATGGTGTATGTGGTGGAGCACAGCCGATCACAGTATAATCATGGTGGGTGTGGTGGAGCACACTGGTGCCACCTATGCTGGGCTATGTCTTCTCACATCAATTAACATTCAAGACATTGCCTCATAGACTTGCCCACAGGCCAAGACAAGGTGGACAATCCTTCATGGAGATTCTCCCCATTAACAAATGGGTCAAAATAGCCCTGCTCCACACATCACTCACTGCCAAGGACCATATCTGCAAAAAGGGAAAGAGACATGCAGGCCAATGCCACCATGAAAACAGAGTCAAACTTGGAGGTTCAGTTCCTCGCTCCTCCCCTCAGATAAAGCTCCCCTTCTCTGAGTCTCTCAACCTTCCCCGTTCTTCAAGACAGGGTCTCCTACAGCTCAGGCTTGCATATAATCAAAGACGACTTTGAACTTCTGATCCTCCTGCCTCCACCTCCTGGGAGCTGGAATTACACCATACCTTGTTAATGAGGTGCTAAAGATGGAACCCAGGTCTCCAAACATGCAAGACAATCACTCAAACAGCTGAGCCACATCCCAGGTTCTCCATCCGTTAAACGGAGAAAAATAAAGCTGGCCCTTACCACACCTCTGGTATAGTCCATAAATTAAGTAGGAGTATAGATAAGAACATGATCTGAAAGCTGTAATGTTTGTGTGTGTGTGTGTGTGTGTATGTGTGTATGTGTGTATGTGTGTGTGTATATATGTGTGTGTGTGTATGTGTGTGTGTGTATATATGTGTGTGTGTATATGTGTGTGTATATACACATATATGTGTTTGATATATGTCAGTATAACAATTTATCAGTATGTAGCTTATCTATCTACATTAATTATCAAAGGTCTCATAGATACTTATTGGAAGGATTTCATCCAATTATTTCTAGTCCATGTCAGGATACTAACTCAGTTCTACCAGAAATTAAATATGGCTGGCTTTTACAAGGTAGCCCAGGGAAGATGTTGAGCTGGGCTTCCTTTAATTATGAGTACTAAAGGACAAATTTTCCAGAGAGATGGAGAGAGCGCAGGGGTTGTTGGGAAGCAGAGGCTGGGCAAGGCAGCATAGGCCTGGAATCTCAGCACTCAGGAAGCTGAGGCAGGAGGATTGAGTGTCTGCAGCCAGCCTGGGTTATACCGTTGGTTTGAGATACATAGTGAGACGCTCAAACAACAATGATAATAAAAACAAGGGGCCAGGACGCGACTCAGTAACTAAAATGCTTGTCATACAAGCATGAGGGACTGAGTTCACACTACACACACACACACACACACACACACACACACACACACACACACACACAAATGGAGCAGTGGCACTCTCTCGTAACCCCAGCAATTAGGACTGGAGATAGTGCATCCTGGCAGCTCACTGGCCAGCTAGTCCAGCCCAGTAATAAGCTTCCAGTTCAGAAAAGAGACCCTGTCTCAAAAGATAAGGTGGAGAGCTATAGAGGAAGACATCCCAGCATCAGCTTTTGGCTTCCATACGCACAGGGATGAGGGACATTCCCAAAAGCCTAGAGCACACTGGGTGACACCTTTACTTATCCTTTCTCACTGCCTGTGACCACATAGTTAACCTACCAGTTCCCTAACATTCATGCCATTTGCCGGCATCCCACTCGCTTCCCCCTCCAGGCAGGCTCACACCTCTCCTATCTTCCTGGCTGCCCAGCCCTAGCCATTTTATTCTCTCCCCTCCAATACTTACTACTCTGTGCCAGCACTTCAGTAGCTGTGAAGGGTCCAATCGTGTGGTTGATCTCTAATGTAAGGTTAATGCCTAATTAGCTCATCTAGCATTCATTCTGTGGATAATTCATGATAGGTCATTAACAAAAGCCAGGGCAAGTGGTGGGGCTTGCTCATGGCCATAAATCAGAGGCCTAAAGCATCGGAGAAGCAGGGAAAAGCATGCATTATTCAGGTCAAGCAAAGAGCCAGGGCTGGGTGAGACACCTCAATGCTCTTTTGACCCTGAGGTCCATCCAGGGACCATGTTCAACTGTGAACATATATGGCTTTCCAAGGCAAAGTAGAGACACATCTCCTGGTCAACATATGGCCCCACAGTTCATGCTCAGACACAGAGCTGCCAGGCTGAATCCTTCAATTAGCAAATAGCACACAGCTGCCATCCGGGAACAAGGTGCTTTTTCTCGGTCACCTACTAAAGGACCAAACTAAATGTGCATGTGCCCACTTGAGTTCGTGTGTTCTTTGGTGGGGAGGGGGTAATGCATGTGTGTGCATATGCACAAGTGTATAGAGGTCAGAAGACAGCTTTGGGTATTGTTCCTCAGGCTCTGTCTACCTTGCTTTTAGAGACAAGGTCTCTCACTGGCCTAGGACTCACTGACTAAGCCTGACTGACTGACCAGCAAGCCCCAGGGACCTGCCTGTCTCTACCTCACTGACACTGGGATTATAAAGACATAATGTGAGTTTCAGGGATCAAATCTGGGCTCTTACACTTGCAAGGTAAAACTTTATCAGTTCCCCCATCTCCCTAGCCTCAAAGAAATCATAGCTTTCTGGAAGATTCTACTTGTCTAGATTTCATCTGGCAAACCCTTCCACCTCTTGCCTAGTATTCTAGCTATACTGGACTTGTCCTATTTCATTTGGGGGAAGGATACACCCCTTTCCTAACCACATTCTACCATGAATCTCTAAGACCTTGGCTGGAGAATCTTTGCCCTTAGCTGGAGGGCAGAAAAATAAATAAATAAAACAAAGCTGGACAGACAGCTGCTGATTTGGCACAAAGCCACTTGACTTCAACAATCCAGTCATCCTGCAAGTTGGTCAAATGCAACAGAGGTTTTTGCATTGGTTGAGGTATATGGCACTTGCAGGAGCCAGATATTCCCATGTGTGTCAGGGGTTGGCCTAGGCAGTGGGCAGAGAGGAGCAGAGAAATACAAGACACTGTCCTTGTGGAGTTTGCATGCTTTGCAGGAGAAGGTCAATCCATGGTCTATGACATGAAGAACATGATGGGTGAAGAATGGAGCCAGCATGTAGTGAAAGCCTCTGGAAGGTGATCAAAGCAGGCTAGTGGACCAGATGCTGATGGAGTAGGATCTTGGGAATATAAGGAGTGAGCTCTTCACTATTTGGGTGACCAGCGGAATTGTGCATAGACTCTTCTAGAACCCCCAGGAAGAGCAGTATGGATGCAACAGAATGATCAGGAAGGGTGTGGCTGGAAATGAGACCAGAGAGTTCACGGGCTCAGATCTCTCAGAACCTAGCAAGCCACAGGTAGATCTCTATCTATCTTTCATTGGTTGTGAGACAGGAGTGCCTGAGAGGTTCCAAGCAGAGGACACACCAGATGTGACATTTCCAAAATCCCTCTCAGGGTGTCTTGACATGCAGAGGCCACAGGAGAGGAGCCTGGGGAAGCTCAGGTTAGAGGCAATAGTGGCTTAGATCTGAGGAGCAGGGTGGAGTCTTGCTACTCAGATGAGCTAAGCAGATGATCAACCAGTAGCTGCCCAACGGGATAATTTCACTGAAATGGTAAATGGAATTTTAAAAGAACCGCATGGGAGGCTGCAAGATCACATAAACAAGGGGGCTGGTCCCTTGCTTGTGAGGCAGAGAAGACATCCCAGGAGAGCAGCAGAGGAGCTGCTATTGGAAGACTGCTAAGGAGTTGGTTGTAGGAACATGAAGAGACCGGCATTTTAAGCAGGGCACTTGCAAAGTCCCCAAGACAGGAAACAGACAACCAACTACAGACCTGTTTCTGAAATCGGTCATAGCTTAGACTCTCTACAGAAAGAGGCCTATGTTGATTCCACACTGCTGCCCATCACTGTCCTCCATGCCTACCTCAGTAAAGAGCTCAGGATGCCTTCCATCCTTCCACTCCCACAAATCACAGATCATCCTGGCTAGGTGCCAGCCAGGCTGGAGTGATGGGGACTTGTCTTTCCCGGAGGTGAGTAAGCCTCTTTGGGAAAGGTCTGAAAACCCACCCTTTGTCCCTGATCCCTGGCTTCGGACAGCCCGGCTGTTGAGCAAAGGCTACGAAATGTCAGGGAGAGGGTAAGGTGGCCCCTCCAAAGGAAAGGCAAGCCTCAGCAGTAACGCCGGCCTAGTTAAAGCTTAGCCACCCTACTCCTTGCACCCAAATGGACCACACTTGAGAAATTAAATAAACAGCATTTGCCAGGGGCTTTTGTGGGCTTCCAGCTGTATTTATTTATAGGTTGGTCTGTTATTTATGGGCACTCGTGCCCAGTATAAAAGCTCTGTAAAGCTTTGTCAGAGCCCAAATGGGAGTAAAGAGACCAAGTGCTTAATGCTCTGGTGGACACCTAAGCATCCACTCCACGGGGCTGGGGAAGCAATGCTTTCTGCCTCTGTCTCCTGGATGGAGGGTGCTGACTTGTACCTTGAAAATACCAAGCTACTAGACGCCTCCTCCAAAGACTCAAGAGGCCCGCAGGGAGGTCTGAGGCCGAGGAGAAATGAATCATAACTTCAGCTCCTTGTGAATTCTGACTCCCAGCTGGGAAGTCTCCATTATTCTATCTGGGAAAACCATGTAGCTCTTCATTTGGGGAGTGGGGACCTTGTGAGACTTTTCTTCCCTGTGCTGGGACATCAGCGGGTGCTGTTACCTTGGCCAGGCCTTGTGCAGGCAGCCATGTTTAGAGATGTCATGGGTGCAGCTTCCTTGTCGTATATGGAAGACACGGCCTCACAGCAGATGTCCTGGCTTAAAACCAGCCTCCTGCAGGGACAAGCTCCCCAATAGGTTACTCAGTCCCAAGTAATCACCCCCAAACACATACACATACAAGCAACAGTAAATAGACTCAACAGGCTGCAGGAATACATATTATTATTGCTTATATAATAATATATATGATATATATGCATATCACACATACAGATGTATGTAACAATAATAATTAAAGAAGCAGTTATGAATTTGAGAGGGAATGGGGGACATGAAAGAGGGGAGCAGGGAGGAGGTGGGGTGAGAATGATATAAATACACAAGTCTCAGAGCAAAAAAAAATGTAAAAAGGAAGGAAGGAAGGAAGGAAGGAAGGAAGGAAGGAAAGAAAGAAAAAAAGAAAAGAAAGAAAGAAAGAAAGAAAGAAAGAAAGAAAGAAAGAAAGAAAGAAAGAAAGAAAGGAAAGAAAGGAAAGAAAGGAAAGAAAGGAAAGAAAGGAAAGAAAGGAAAGAAAGAAAGAAAGAAAGAAAGAAAGAAAGAAAGAAAGAAAGAAAGAAAGAAAGAAAGAAAGAGAAAGATATTTCCAGAATCTTGGCTTCATAGACCATAGAGTGCAATGGTGTACATCTGTAATCCCAGCACTCAGGAGAATGAGACAGGAGGATTTCCAAGTCCAGGCTGAGTTTGGCAACATGGAGAGACCATGGCTTGAAAAACAAAATAAGACAGCCAATGAAAAGCTGATGCTCACCTTGTTTGTGGTTATCAGGGCTCAGAAATCTCCAGGATGTCAGCAGCAGGGCGGTTATTTAACCTTAGCTTTGGCGCATGCCTCCTGGGCTGAGTTACTAAAAACTTGTTCCTCATAAACTTTACAGTAGAACCAAGCACCCATGTCAAGAACGCCACAGGAAGCACAGGACACAATTCCAGCTTCCAGTGCTCCTGGGATGGCACATGGCCACTGAGAAGGTGCCGTGGGTCTGTCAATAACCACTCAGCAGGGCACACGCAAGCGACTTTAGTTCGACTCAGTGGATCACACTAAGAGTAGAGGTGTGAAGGTAGGAGGGGCGCTTGAGAAGAAAGTTGTGAGCAGGAGAGGGAGGGCAAGGAGAGAGGCGTGAAGATGACAGGAATTCATTATATGCAACTGTCAACGATTAAACATGAGGGGGAAATGGCGCTGGGTGGGGGGAGCGGCAGCTTGGTGCTTTAGTAAAGCGCTTGCCTTGTAAGCATAAAAGCCTGAGTTTGACCCCAGGAACCCATGTTTATAAAAAAAAAAAAAAAAAAAAAAAAAAAGCCAGAGTGAGGTATGGTGGCCTGAGCTTAGAGTCCTAGCAATGAGGTGGTGGACCCTGGGGCTTGCTCACCAGCCAGTCTGGTGTCATGGGCAAGCCTCGGGCCAGTGAGGGACCCTGTCTCCAAACTCAAGGTGGCCAACTCCTGAGGGACAGCGGCAGAAGCTGACCTTTGACCTTCACACACCACACACACACACACACACACACCCCAAATAAATAAGTAAATAGATATGGAATAAACCATGGTCTACAGGTTTGTGTGCCCACACACTCACGTGCAGTTTTGTGCCGGGTGCTTTCACTACAGGAAAATGGCTGAGGCAAAGAGTCTCCAGAGTGGTAACTGTGGGTGTATTAGATGGGAAAACTACAGGTTGTGGTTTATTTATTTATTTATTTACCTTTATTTTATGTGCATTGGTGTGAGGGTGTCAGATCCCCTGGGACTGGAGTTACAGACAGTTGTGAACTGCCATATGGGTGCTGGGAAGTGAACCCGGGTCCTCTGGAAGAGCAGCCAGTGATCTTAACTGCTGAGCCATCTCTCCAGTCCCTACAAGTCATTTTTTAAAGTAATTTCTTCTGTTTCTAAATTTTCAGTTTTCTTTAAAATCTTGAATCAAGTTGATGATTAAAAGTAAGCCAGTCAATTTAATCAGTGTATGAATAAATGTGATTTATCTAGCTCTGCTAGATAGAAAATAAGCTTGTGTGTGCACTCATGCACAAACCCACACAGACACACACAGCCAAGTCACCTAACTGGCCCATTTTAAAAGATTTTCTTTTCACTATTTTTATTTATGTGTATGTATGTGGGAAGTCAGAAGAGGACATCAGATCCTCCAGGGCTGGAGTTACAGGCAGTTGTGAGCTGCCTAATGTGGGCGTTAGGAACCAAACTCAGGTCCTCTACAAGAGCAGTCAGTGCTCTTAACCTCTGAGCCATCTCTCCATCCCACTGGCCCATTTTCAAACCCATCTTCTAGGTGAGGCGACTAAGGCTGGAGAGGACTGGGGATTTGATCGTGTACTCCAAACACACAGGCCAAGATGGCAGGTTTCCTTTACGCATTTCTCTCCAGACCCCTAGGTCACACCAACACCAGCTGAATGTCCCTGAGCTTGTGGTACCCAGGAAAAGAGCAGAGCCTGTGTGTAGCCAGATGGGTCAGAGAGGCCCAGCCACCCTCAGGACTCAGCATGGCTCTGCTCTGGAAATTCACCCCTACAGCAAGTCAGGGCTCCAGTCACGGGGAAACACTTGCACGCATGACACACTCAGTGGGTGTGTCACACTGCCACACCATGGATGTAACAAATATCATCTCACTAGATGGAATCCACACACCTAGCCCTTCCCACACCTGGCTTCCAGGAGGATGCCAGGACACACCTCCAAGGAAGCAGATAGAAGATGATATCTCAAATCTTGCTTGGGGCGAAAAGCTGCGTGCTTTTTTTTTTTTTTTTTTTAATGCGCTTATTTATTTATGAGGATGTGTGCATGCTGTGCGTGAGCACACACCCAAGCACTCAGATGCACACATATTTCCATGGCATGTATGTGGAGGTTAGAGGCCAGCTGGTTCTCTTCTTCTGCCACGTAGGTCCTGGGGATCGAACTCAGGTCGTCAGGCTTGGTGGCAAGCATCTACTCCCACTCGCTGTCTCTAAAAATTGTTTCTCGCTAGAGCAAACACAAAGCCACCCTGCCTTTTTAAGACACCAAGAAGAAGGAAAGCAGATGATGGATGGGATCTGTCAAACGCTTTAAGGTGAATGCTGCGTCTTCAGAACCAATATGGATGCTCTTAGGGGAAGGAACAAAACCAGAGCAACCCAGCTACCCAGGGAGAAAGGCCAGCTGGCACACCGCGGTGTCACACATGTGAGCCGTCTGGATTGGGAAGGCGCAAGCTATGTTGGGCACCAGAGTGGGTGGAGGGGCCGGACAGTTGGTTCCTATTAAACTTGGTGGCCTGAGAATTCCTTGAGTGTGGATACGTGCCGGCCCCAACCTACCCGGGAGGTCAGAGGACTGGAGTCCCTGCTACAGCCTGAGAATGGCCCTCTTCCTCCTCCTCCAGCCAATGACGAAAGGGACCCTAGGGTCTCCCACGGGGCCTTGGAGAGAAAGAAAATAGTCAGAGGGCCTTGGGCAGGCCTCCCATCTGCCCCATTCTTCAAGGCCCCTAATTAGCTATTTACATGACAGACCAATTATAACCCTGAAAGAGTGGTCACAGGCTATTGAGTAATTAGTGACATTTTAAAAATGCATTTCAACCACATAAAACTGTGTTTGCACAATGTTCAGAAACTGGCTCCCAACCACAGAAGCGAAAAGAACTCAGTAGAGGCTGAGGGGTTGGGGGGGAGGTTGGAAAACAGGCCCTGGGGGACAAAGGCTCGGCCACTTTTCTCTATAAAGCTTGGGTGACTTGATCAAGGCCAAGCGGGATCTGAGGACCTACTATGTACAACAGGCCTTTGGTGGGGAGGGGTGGGCAAGATACAAGGCAGATCCTGACTTGAGGACCTACTATGTGACAGTCATTGGTCGGGGAGGGGGCAAGATACACAAGATGGGTCCTGATTCGCGGTCTCTTGAGTTGAGGATCATAGAGTCTAGGTGATGTTGGGCCGTCCTTGCACTGTGTTGCTAGCTTCATCCATGGCCACAATTAGTAATTCACTCAACAAACACTGGTTGAGGACCTGTCTGTGAAAAGAGTGTAAAGATATGAGAAAGGCTAACATCTCAACAGGTTTCAGGTATGAACTTCTGTGAGACTCCATTGTGTGTCTCCTACATGCAATGGGCACTACAAATGCCTTTCTAGGCTCTAAGAAGCCCAAGATATAAGTAGGTCTAGAGTTTGTTGACCTCTAAAGTCCTGCGATGGGGAAGGAGTGGCTCTTTGGTACCCTGGTCATGACTAATCATAAGCACACTGAGCTAAGACCTGTGGATTCAGAAACAGGCATGGTTCCCAGATGTCAGGCAGCTGTGATGATCTCTATGGAAGACCAGCCTCAGAGAGCATGCTTGAGCTCTGCAAAGAGGTAGCCCTGAGTGGGGCAAATCAGAGAGACTGAATCATGGGGGGGGGGGGTTCGGGGGGCACCAAGTGAATAGGGAAGGAATTATCCATACTGTGGACAGAACAAACCAAGACATAGAGGCAAGATAGAGCCACATGGATGGAGGCAGCCGGACAGTACAATGATATGTGCTGTATCAGCTTCCTACAAGAGCAGAGGACAACAGTCTGAGGTTGGACCAAAAGTGCCACAATCACTGGACCTGGTGGTGCAGGCCTAGAAACCCAGCCACTTAAAAGGATTTGCAAGTTCAAGGCCATCCTAGGCTACAGAGTGAAAACCTGTCTTAAAATGAAAAATAAAAAGAGGGCTGGAGAGCCGTGTGGTGGTGGCGCACACCTTTAATCCCAGCACTCAGGAGGCAGAGCCAGGCAGATCTCTGTGAGTTTGAGACCAGCCTGGTCTACAGAGTGAGATCCAGGACAGGTACCAAAGCTATACAGAGAAACTCTGTCTCAGAAAAAAAAAAAAAAAAAAAAAAAAAAAAAAAGGCCTGGAGAGAGGGCTCAGGACATCAAATGATTACCACATGAAGGCTTTGCTTCAATCCCCAGAACCCAAATGAAACAGTCAGGCAAGTTTGTAATCCCAGAGCTAGGAAGGTGGAGGCTCCCTGGCTGGCCAGCCTAGCCTAGTAAGTGAGTTCTAGGTTAAGTGACAGACCCTGTCTCAAAAACATAAGGTGATAAAGAAAAATGAAAAAGTCAGGCAGGAGAATATCAGGGCACTCATGACCAGTCTGTGAAGCTCCATGAAGGAGAAAGGCAGGGTCAAGCCCCTCAACCCAGCTGGAACCTCAAGGAAGCCACTGATTGCTGATCGTCCTCAGTTTCCCCTTTGCAAAGTGGGCAGCTTGCCAGCCATCATCACACAGCCCTGTGACATTTTCAAGTCTTTTCTAATTCTTTACATGAGCTGGTTGGTCAGTCGGCCTCAGTGGTTCTCAACCTATGGGTTGTGACCCCTTAGCCAAACCTCTATCTCCAAAAATATTTACATGACGATTCAGAACAGTAGCAAAATTACAGCTATGAGTTACAAAATTACAGCAGTGAAAATAATGTCCTGGTTGGGGGTCATCAGAACACGAGGAACTGTATTAAAGGGTCACAGCATTTGGAAGGCTGAGAACCACTGCCTTAGCTCCTGCCCATCACACTACCAGGGGAGTGTGGGTGGAGTTTCAAAATCAGAGAATCAGGCAGAAAGCATCTGCTGCCCAGAGGGACCAGCCAGGGGTTTTATACATCTAGCTTTTTTCCTGGAATTTGGGAGGATTCACCAATGATCACAGATACTCCAATTTCTTTCTGGTGTTCCCATAGTTGTCTGGATCTCTGGGGTCTTTGAGAATACTGTTTCCTCGCCAGTGAAGTGGGGACTCCTTGTTCATCTGCCGAAGTGCAGGAAGAATGCAGCAACTTAAGATACAGGCTCACAATGTCAAGCCAAGCGTGTCCTGGGCACCAGACTAAGTCCAAGCATTTTCTGAGGTCTGTCTCATTTAATCCCACAGACATCCTATAGGGTTATCACTAATACTGATTCCATTCTACAGAGAAGAACACTGAGGCTCCGAGAAGTGAAGTGGCCTGCCAGGCAGAGGAAGGGCTCTGGCTGCTGTATGAGGCTGACTCCCATGTTTAGCAGACCCCAATGTTTGGAACTCCTCAGGAAACAGTAGGTGTGTTTTAACCACAACCACCACCTATATTTATTTTAACATTATTCAGGTCTGCATCATAGAGCACCTGTCAATTCCTTTCTGCCTCTAAACCCCAAAGAGTTCTATTTTTTTTTTTCTAACTCATCCTATTCTCGAGGCCCAAAACAATGTGGCACACAGTCGTGCTCGATAAATATGACATTGCGTTGAATTGTTTCCTGAATTTGCAAAGGACTGTCATAATAGTGGGATGGACAGGAAGCTGCGAGCCCATTTTACAGACAAGAAATGGAAGCCCACAACAGGCCCATCCGGCTTAATCTGGATCTCTTGATAAGCAGATCCCAACTTGGCTCTTTTGCCTCTGCCTATGACTACCGGTGCATTGTATAATGATCACCATGGTAACCGATGCTGCAGTCTTGATGGTGGTGACTGGGCACATTGTGAAGACACTTACACACCTGAGCTCAGGCTCCAGAGGGCTCAGAAATCTGCAGCCATTTCCCTCGATGCTTTGCAGCTGGCTCCCATTGAGAAGTGGATCTTCTCAATCGCCTGAACCTGAACTGACCCTTGGATTCGCTTTGACCATCAGTGAGAGACACAGACAGCTATATGCCCAGGCTTTGAAAGCTTGCAGAGACACCATGGTGTGAAAGTGAGCTGCAGTTTTGAACCATCATAGCCCAGTCACCCCAGAAACTGTCGGCCAACACATAAAAGGCTCCAGCGTCTGCCCTAAATCAGGACAGTATTTATGGGTTCACAAGCTAAGTGATTGCTGGAATTTCCCCTAAGATTTGGGGTGATTTGTTATACAGCAATAGCTGACTGATACCATCCTGGGACTACTCAATGGCAAGTTGAAGCCCAGTTCCCTTGTAGCCCCCTGCTCTTGTTTTTGCCATCTAAACCTGTTAAATCCCTGTGAGAGATTCAAGTCCCAAAGCTTTGCCCAGCATGCACAGAGCTGAAATCTGATCCTCTCTGCAAGCGCTCTTAACCCCTGAGCCTTCTCTCCAGTCTCCTCTCTGCATCCTTGATTTCTGGTTCAAATACCTCCTGCAGGAAAACTCGGAGCTCCAGCCCGCCCCCCTCCAGGCCTCTCACAATGTCCCTGTCTGTTAGGCATGTCTCTGGCACCCAACATCGGATATACATGCTTTCTGTAACTAGTTTCTGTGACCGAATTTTCTCCCTGCTCCGATCACCTCTCTAGCTATCATGTGGAGTGGATCCCCATTGACTTCACTTCTCTAGCGAATACTTACTGAATGCCCAGCATTACCCCAGCTGCTGGAGCTCTGCCTGGGAATAAAATATGCAAGGTCCCTGTCCTCAGTAAGGAAATGAGGCCATAAACAAGTGAGATTTCGCATCATGCCTGGTGAGATACCATCTTCTAGAAATGCAGATGAATTAATTCGATATGATAGGCAGCATCTGAGGTATCGGGGACTTTCCTGAAATAGGGTTAGCCCAAGAGGCTTCTCTCAGGGTAGGGCATTGAGCAGCGACCTTAAGCAATCAGAAAAATCAGCTACAGAAAGAGTCCTGGATGGGCAGTCTTCCAGAGGAAGTAGCTGGTGCAAAGGGCCTGAGGTGGGAACAGATATAGCCAGTGAAAGCAGGGGGCAGCTGTGGCTGCTGCTGCAGAGTGAGCCTGGGGAGGTGAAGATGGAGATAAAGTCAGAGAGATGGACACAAGCCAGGCCTGGAAGTCTCCAGGGAAGAGTTCAAGGTCATTCTGAGTTGTCCGGGGTCACCAGACCATCTTCCTCCAAGCTGTCAGGGAGCTGAACTTTGAGTGGCTGCAGGAATGTGCTGGCCACGCCTCCTTCAGAATGTCCCTAGTCTTCCCCATCCTGTGTCAATAGGCCGCCCATTCCATCACCCTGGCTACAAAGGGGAGAATGATGGGGAATTCACAAAGGTCAGTAAACCTAGGCCATGGCAGGTAGTGTATATTCCATGCACAGACAGGGAGAGAGACATACAAACACACATACACATACACAGACATACAAACACACATGTACATTACATACACATACACAGACATACAAACATGCATATACCAATGCACACACACAAAAATGTGCATGCATACATACATACATACACACACACACACACACAGACACATGAACACACACACACACACACACACACACACACACACACACATCTGGATATAGAAAACAGTCTCACCAGAATACAAACACATCAGCGGTTCTCAACAAGAGGCATTGTCGTTTCCCACCAGGGGTGTTCTAACCCCAGGAATAGCACCGAGAAAGTAGCTCTGCCTAGCAAAATCAGCCAGAAGCCAGCCGAAGCCGAGGACTCCAACTCTGTCACTAACTATAATTATAGTGTCACATGCCCACTGCCGTCCTCTGATAGGTCACACAGATGTGACTCCACACTAGCCCCCCAAAGCCCTCACAGTGGATGATGGCCCTAAAGGGCTCACGTCACAGACTTTACCAAGTCATATGGGGCTATGGTGGCCACAACGGTCCATTTTCTGTTTGTTTGTTTTTTCCCAGTGTTAGGAACCAAACTCAGGGTCTTGGCATACCAGATGAGCGCTTGACCACTGAGTCATACCCCTCCCTGCATTTCTAGACTCGAATATCTGTCAACCCTGAGACTCCTCGGCCCATGGCAATCTGGGGGTGTTGGGCTCTTTCCATGGGGTCAAGGGTGATGGCCATACCTCTTTCCCTTCAGGCACCTCAACCCAGGGAGGGAGAATTTCAAATGGGGCCTAGAACCTTCTCAGACATGGAGAAACCAGCAAGAGAAATGAGGCAGGAGCTCTGGCCAAAGCGTCAGAAAACCTAGCTATCCCACTCAGTGGCTGCCCTCACATGGACTCATCGCTTACCCACTGAAATCAGATGAAATAAGAATGATTTCTCCAAAAGTCTCTACCTACCTCCCTAATACTCAGTCCTCCACCCAGCCCTCCACCCAGTGTGGTGGTATTGTGTTCCCCCAAATATTGTGCACTCTAATAAACTTATCTGGGGTCAGAGAACAGAACAGCCACAATATTAAACATAGAGGTTAGGCAGTGGCAGCACACGCCTTTAATCCTAGCATTCCAGAGGCAGCGATCTTCCTGGATCTCTGTGAGTTCAAGGCCACACTGGAAACAGCCAAGCATGGTGACTCACACCTTTAATCCCAGGAAGTAATGGCAGGAGGCAGAAAGGTATTTAAGGCATGAGAATGAGGAACTAGAGCCTGGTTAAGCTTTTAGGCTTTTAGCAGCACTGAGATTCATTCTGGATGAGGACTGAGAGGATTCCAGTCTGAGGAAACAGGATCAGCTCAGAAAATGGTGAGGTGAGGAAGCTGTGGCTTGTTCTGCTTCTCTGATCTTCCAGCATTCACCCCAATACCTGGCTCCAGGTTTATTTTCATTAATAAGATCTTTTAAGATTCATGCTACAACCCAGCCCTTGTAATACTGTATCATCCTTGCCTTCCTAAATGGGGAAGTACCAAGACCCCACTGATCATACATGCAAAGTGTCCCCAGAACAACTCCAGCATGCCAGAGGCGTTCCATCTGTGCCGTCCACCTTGTGGGTGCCTTTATTTCATTCAGTAACCACTAGCCACATCGTGTCCTCCACACAGGGAATGGAGAGCAAGGCCTGGGCCTCTCCCTGCTCCTCCACATACCTGAAAAAGGCCTAGATTCAGAATCCGGGGGAGTTTCACAACCGAGTCCTCCCCACTTCTGAAGTTGAAATTAAAAGGAGAAAGAAAAATAAAAACAGAGAGGGCAAAGCTGTACTTTCCTCAAGTACGCAGCCAAAACGTAAGCGCCGAGTGGCACGGCCAGCCACAAATCCCTCGCTTCAGGACCTCTTCCAGCTGGCAGGACCACTGTTTGGCATGTTCGGTCTTCCTCCATGACTGGTTGTAATTACCAGGCAGATAATTATCCTGACAACCCACTTCCCTCAGACTCGTTACAGGCTCGGCAAACACACACAACAGCACAAGCCAAAAAAAAAAGGGGGGGGAGGGGAGGGGGGCTCTTTCTTCCTCAGTTCCCTCAGCTTTCAGTCCCCCTGGCCAAACCAAGCCAGGAGGTCCCAGCCAGAATGCACCCGGGAATCTGCAGGGCTACTAAGGAAGTGTGTGAGTACCTTAAATTTCCATACGTTTTGTCTCTGAATGAGAAGCTGCCAGGCATGGCTGCCCAAGGAAGTCAAGTACAGAGAGCCTTTGGTCTGGTCACAGACGGTGGGAGAAGCTGGTTGTGCTCTCTCTCTGCTGTCCCTTGGAGATCCAAGCATGGACTTTCTTTTTATTTTCTTTCGTAAAAGGCTAATCCGTTGGAAGCTGGGTCCCTGCATGCAGTCCCAAAGGTGTAAGCAGTATGTTCCTCTCTGGGTGGAGGAGACGGATCCTCTGTAAACACCCTTGCCGAGGCACCCCAGCTTGGCCCAGACCCCACACACATGTACATGCACGTGGTCAGGAACCTTTGGGGCTGCAGGCATGACTCAGGGGTCGATCACTTGCCTAGCACGCGTGAGGTCTTGGGTTCTCTCCCCGGTATGGAGGGGGACGTTTTGGATGAATGCATGGAAGGGCTGAGTGAGAGGACTCGGGCAGAGCTGCGCGATGCATCGCCGTGAGCCCCTCACCAGACTGTCGGTTGTCAGAGTGCCCACTTCACTGGTATCTTGCCATCACCCCAGTGTCTGGGTCAGCAAGTGGTCCCATACCTTTCCTTTACCACCCCTACCACATCAATCATTAATCAAGAAAACACCCCCACGGGCCAGTCTGATGGAGGCGGGATCAGTTGGGGTTCCTTTTTCCCAGGTTACTCTATTTTGTGTCAAGTGGACAAGAACCCACCAGCACTCAGTTCTACTTCTACTTTTAGACCTCAGGGTTAAGTGATTGATGGTCAGCACAGCACTTAGCATCCTTGGGGCCCCAGCTGATGGAACCACTGTTGGGAATTCCTTTTATCTCCTCTGCCCCCTTTTGTGAAGTCCTACGATGGGGCCCTCTGGGGGTGCGTTTTCATGTGGCAGATGCCAAGGCCTAGTACATAGTTTGTGTCCAGACTATGCTGTGTCATCTGCATGCATTATTTTATTGGCTTATTATAATTGCCACAAAGCTCGGCATTATTTGACGAAGGGCGAAATGGAGGCTGAAAGACGATAAGGCTGGATGGGAAATGTTAGTTGGAAGTATGCCTCCAGGCAGGGTGAGAACAAGCAGGTATCTGGAGTCTGTTTTTACTCTTTCCTTCTAACGGTCCCTCAACAACATGTCTCAAGTGCCCTCTTTGCCAGATGGCTTCTCCTTCAGCCCCGTGAAAGTTTGATGAAGATGTATGATTCTACCAGACTCTCATGAACTTGGTTACATTAGTCAAATCAAGTGTCTGGGAGACACTGACCCCATGAGAGAATGGCCATCACCATCACCACCACCATCATTACCACCACCACTTGTCACCTCCATTACCATGATCACCTCCACCACAACCACCACCACCAACAATGCAATCCTCACCGTCACCACCAGACCACTATTGTCTCCACCACAACCACCACCATAATCACGATTACCTCCACCACAAGCATCATCACCACCATCACCTCTACCATAGCCACCATCACTACCATGGTCACCTCCACCATGGTCATCACCTCTACCAGAACCATCACAACCACAGCCACCACCATTGCCTCCACCACAACCACTATCACCACAACCATCACTACCATAACTATCATTACAGGTGTGATAGACAGGCAGAAAAATAAATCATAGATAGGTGATAGATAGATAGATAGATAGATAGATAGATAGATAGATAGATAGATAGTTGGATGGGTGGATAGATAGGTAGATAGATGCATAGATAGATAGATAGATAGATAGATAGATAGATAGATAGATAGATAGATAGATAGATAGATAGATAGATAGATGGATGGATGGATGGATGGATGGATGGATGGATGGATGGATGGATGGAGATGATAGATCCTCTTTTGGTCAGTAACTGCCATTACCACCTCAGAAAGATAAACCTTTTATTTCCCCAAGCAGTTCTCAGAGAGAACCATGTAGACTTCCCAGCCTGGCATGATGGTGCCCACCCACCTAATCAACACTGTGGAGGATGGGACAAGAGGATCCTTTGTCCACATCTGGGCTGTATAGAAAGATCCCAAATCAAAAAGCAAAAGAGAAAACTGTTTGGGCATTTCGTCCCTCCTCTTGGGGAAGATACTCCGGGCTTTGCTCAATAGAGGTTCAACGTACCCTAGGGAAAATGACAAAACCAGGAAAGAGAAACCAGAGACCCCAAACTCATGGCTCAGCTTCAAGTATGAAAACAAAACTGTTCCAGTGGTGCCCACAGAAAAACCCAGCCCCCTAGAAGTCAGGGCTTCCCTGTCTTGCCAAGCTTCGGCCATTTCCAGCTTCAGGGTTATTGGCAGAGTCTCTCTGTTGCTATGGAGAGAGATTGATTGACACCTGCCAGTCTTTCTTCTTCCCACTCAGCTAAGGATTTTAGACTGGTCCCTTTATTTCCCTTTTTTCTCCAGTTCCTATGGAACAGAGGCAGAGGGGGCTGCTCGCTCGATGATGGAGGAACGTGTGCCCATAGGAAAAGGACAGAGGATGGAGAGGACCAGAGACAGAGGCTGGCAAAGCCCTGGGGTGCATGTAGGAGGTGGGGATGGGGCAGAGTTAAATGAAGGAAAAACCCACAGAAGTGGGTTTAGCTATGGGAGATGACTTAACCCAGAGACGCCTAAGGGAGTGTGGGTACCACAGATTTGGAGCGGGATACTGGGAAAGGCAGGATTCAGGGCTTGAGACATAGTCCTTACTCACTTAGTCACTTGAGGATGCAGGTGGAAACAGGGACACTGAGAGACAGGACAGCTGGCAGAACACCCTTCTGTAAAAGCAGCTTCATGGGTTGGGGATGTGGATTCATAGTAGAGTGCTTGCCTCCCATGCAGAGGCCCTGTGTTCCTCTCCAGCTCCACTAGATAGATGATAGATAGATGATAGATGATAGATGATAGATGATAGATGATAGATAGATAGATAAAATAGAAACTATCATGAAAACAAACTAGCTGTGGTCTATCTTTCTATCCTCTACCAATTATCTGCCACTACCTATATATTACCTACCTGTCATCTACTTACCAATTATCTATCTGTTGATCTATATATCTATTGTCTATCTGTCTTTATCTGTCTTGCCTTGAGAACTCACGTTTGACCCAGTGCCTAGAATAATCCAATCATGATCATCTGGCCTGACCAACCTCCATTGGAGGACCCCATGATGGAGGGCATTCACAGCCTCCATGTGTCCTCCAGTCCACCGGTTCCTTGGTTCCCTCTTATCCAGACAGTGACAGGGGATATAGGTTCCTTTTATGCCTCCCCAATTTTTTGGACTTGTGTGGATATTTTCTGGTGGGACTTTAAGTTGGGAACCCCTTTCTTTCCTTCTCTATTCAGCCTTCTCCTTCCAGGACCCCCAATCCATTGGGTTTAGTGGGATGGATCATGGTGGCTGGGGACGCTTTGCTGAGGTCAAGACGGATGCTGAGAGCAAGCATATTTCCTCTCCCTGGAATGGTAGGTTTCTCCAGGGAAAATTTAAGCCTCTTGCTGTTGAGGACTGTCTGTGGTTTCATGTCAGATAAAAAGATATATGGAGCCACTGGAGAGAAAAGAAATAACCAGGGATACATACAAGGAGTCAGGAGAGGAGGGGAGAGAAGGGGAGGGGAGAGGAGAGAGGAGAAGAGAGCAAAAGAAAGGATGGGAAGGGAGGGGAGAGAAGAAGAGGGGAGAGGAGAGGAGGGGAGAGGAAAGGAAGGGGAGGGGAGGGGAGAAGAAGGGAGGGGAGGGTAGGGGAGAGGAAGGAGGGGAGGGGAGAGGAGAGGAAGGAGGGGAGGGGAAGGGAGAGGAAGGAGGGGAGGGGAAGGGAGAGGAAGGAGGGGAGGGGAAGGAGAGGAGGGATTTGTCTCCGCCTGTGCCTGCCACCTCTCTCAGATCTCTGGAGTCCATGACCAGAAGCACGTTTGAAAATCCCCAACTACTTCCACTTTGGGCCTGTCATAGTGTCCACTTCAAAGCCACACCCATAAGATTGCTCCCAGCCTAGCCAGTGACTGAGCCCAGTAGGGTCCCTTATAGGGGCCATTTCTATCCAGAACCTCCTCTGATAGTGGCCTTTGCTCTGAGACCTTGGTACCATTTTCTTGGCGCGCTGGCAGGCTGAGGAGGCCCCTGCCTACCTTACTTTGTTACCACCCTCCTGCCTCAGACAACACCCTGTGTCACACCCCCAGGCTTCTCCCACCTCCCCCTTCTGCACACAGCTCTCACGCCTCACCTGCGTCTGCCGTGAGCGGGCAATTCCACCCAATGCATTCCGTATTTGCTTAGGCTTGTTTGAATTGTCCTTTGCAACCCAGGGAGGCTTCAAAGCTGTTTTGCAAGCCATGGGTCTTTCAGAGGCCCTGGTTCTGGCTATTAGTCTTCTTAAGAGTGTTTATGAGAGTTAAATGACCAACGATTAAAAGTGACCCTTGAAGGGAAACATGATGGCCAGACTTGGACAAGATGTGAGGGGAGCAAGGTAGTGGTCGGCGTTTGCTGCAGAGCTAGGCAAAGTCTGAAACTGCGTGGACACTGATGTTTTAATCCACATCTCCTGTGAGTCTGTCCTCAACTTCAAGCCCATCTTCCTGCAGCTGCCTGGATATTGGCACTTGGCTGCCTCTCAGGCACTGGTGATTTTAAGGTCTAAAATGCAATTTCCTTTTTTTCCCCCCTGTCATTTGATCTAAATTTTCCTTCCTGTAATGCTCCTTAGCTAGACACTCAGGGGAGTCCAACCTGTGGCCTGCAGCCTGCATGCTCCTGAAAACAGCTATGCATGTAGCCAAAACAAATTCTGTTGTGCTTTGAACGTGAAATGCTCCCCACAGACTCAAGTGTTTTTAATACTTCGTCACCAGATGGTAGCGCTGTTTGGGATGCTTGTGAAGGGAGTGAGTCACAGAGGGGCAGGCCTTGAGGTTTAATAGACAGATCCTACTTCCTGTTTGCCCTCTGATTTCTGACTTGGGATGCCATGTGACCAACAGCTCCAGCTACCATTCCTATCCTACGAGAATGGACTGTATCCCTTTGGATTCAGATACGGAAAAATGCCCTTCCTTGATTAGCTGAAATAGGCTGTCCTTGATTAAATTGCCTCTCTTCTGATACCCTGTCATAATAAAATTAGATCCTCATTTGAAACAGTATGCTATGGTTTGGCTATTGTTGTGGAGTAGAATATTACTTTAACTATGTAAAGATGTGTTACGTTTGTTTATGTTGCAGAATATTACTTTAACGGTGTGAAGGTGTGTTACATTTGTTGATGCTGCATTTGTTGAACAATGTAAAGATGTGTTGCTTTGCCTGCCTAAGGCACCTGATTGGTCTAATAAAAAACTGAACAGCCAATAGCTAAGCAGTAGAGGGATAGATGGGGCTGGCAGGCAGAGAGAATAAGTAGGAGGAGAAATCTAGGCCAGAAAGAGAGGAGACACCCAGGGCCAGCCAGACATGGAGTAAGACATACAGCATGAAAGATAAAAAGCCCTGAGGCAAAATGTAGATGAAGAGAAAAAGGTTAAATTAAGTTATAAGAGCTAGCTAGAAATAAGCACAAGATAAGGACAAGCATTCATAACTAATGTTAAGTCTCTCCATCTCCATTTGGGAGCTAGAGCTGGTGGGCAGCCAAAAGAAACCCTGCTACAGGATGTTTTTTTAAATAAGTTCATTGTGTGGTTCTCGAGTGTGAACTTTGAAGATGACAGAGTTCGTTGCAACGTCAACCTTTGTCAAGGTTGGACAGAACGGGAAGAGATGACCTGTTGTGGAATATTATTTTAACTGGGCAAAGAGGTGTTACATTTGTTTAAGCTGCAGAATATTACTTTTAACTGTGTAAAAGTGTGTTACTTTTGTTTACGCTGCCTTTGTTTAATTATGTAAAGATAGGTTGCATAATTTGTTTTGCCTGGCCTGCCTAAGGCACCTGATTGGTCTAATAAAGAGCTCAGTGGCCAATAGCTGGGCAGGAGAAAGGATAGGTGGGGACAGTGGGCAGAGAGAATAAATAGGAGGAGAAATCTAGGCTCAAGAGGAACTAGAAGAGGGGAGAGAACAAGGGACATGTCTAGGGCAAGAAGCCAGCCATCCAGACAGACAGACATGAGAAGCAGTGAAAGTAAGATAAATAGAGAAGGAAAGAAAAGGTAATCAGCCCTGAGGCAAAAGGTAGATAAAGAGAAACAAATTAAGTTAAAAGAGCTAGCCAGAAACAAGCCTAAGCTAAGGCCATGCATTCAAAACTAGTAAATCTCTGTGTCATGATTTGGGAGCTTGCTGGTGGTCCCAAAGACAAACCCTGGTACACATCCCTGCCGACGAGGGGTCTGTGTGGAGTCTTGGTCCTGTCTTCTTCCCACCCCACATAGTATCCTTCCTAATTTCTTCTTCATGACAGCTTGTTTTGCCCTCTTCTTACCCACACAGCACCTAAACCTGTGTCGTCCCTAGAGCAGCTTTGCCTAAACAGTAAGGGTTCATTTCCACTGCCCTTCAACCTGGGATCAGACAAGTCAACAATCAACTCTTCCTTTACAAAGGTGTTGGTTTTAGGTGAGCTCAGAATGTGGGTGGTCTTTGTATCTTCTTGAAGGAAGAGACCACCTTAGATCCAGAAGATGAAGAGTAACCCTGGGAAAGAAGCCAACACCCTGTGTCGGAGCCGAGCTTTGCAACCTCGGGAAACAAAGAGAAGTAGTCCTGAAAATACTGGGAAGATGATGAAGAGTGTCCAACCAACTCTGTTCTGTTAATTGAGTAATATTTTAGAAGTCATTGTCCGAGGACCTGGAGGGATGCCTCAGTGCCCCCAAAGCACTTTGCTCTTGCAGAAAATCTGAATTTGGTTTTCAGCCTATCAGGTAGTTCACATTCACCTAAGAGTCTAGTTCCAGAGCAGACATCTTTTGTGTCCTTTGACAACCACACACATCCAGTGCACGTAAATGAATTTAGGTACATACACATACATGAAACAAAATAAAGAAATCTTTAAAAATTGCTATTTGATAATACTGTCCGTTGGTAAAGGTGCCACTCGATGAGGAGTTTGACTTCAGAGTTGGAATTCTCAGAGTGCTGCAACTGAGTAGGTGCTTGTCAGCTACTCAGCTACTCCACAGCCCTTCACCTCTGCCGAGGAACTCTCCTCATAGCCAAAGAGGGGCAACGGGAGCTGAGGACGATGCTACTCGCTGGCTGGCTCACTGCCGGGCTTATGCTTATCTAGCTTTCTTAGACAGTTCAGGACCACCTGCCAGGGGACGATGCTGCCCACCATGGGATGAGCCCTTCTAAATAAATTAGGAATCAAGACAACCGCCCCACCCCCCACCCCACAGGCTCACAGGCCAATCCGATGGAGACAATTCTTCAGCTGTGGCTCTCCTTTCAGCTGGCTCTAGGCTGTGTCAAGTTTGACAACTGAGGCTAAACAGGACAGTGATCTGAATACTTGTGCCTAATACCGTTAAATCTGGAAGCTTCTTACACACTTCAGCTACCATTGTCTTCCCGGATCCAAACACCAGCCAGCAAAGCCAGCAAAAGCCCTTTGCCTTGTAATCCAATAATCCTTGAGTCCTAAAGAAGGAAAGAAAACATCCCAAGCCCAACACTCTATTTTTGGAGATGAAATATCAGTGCATTATTTTCAGACAGTGAGCAGCTCTGGATACCGTCTACCCTGTGTCTAGGGTTCACTATGTCTAAAGGGAGGTTCCAGAGAGAGAGAGACAGAGACAGAGACAGAGAGACAGAGGAGAGGTGTCACAGCAGCCCAGGCACAAAGCCCCTTTACGATTACCCTTGATTTATGGTATTACTGACACAGGCTTCTGGCTCCCATAACAGTCCCTTCAGGATCCACCCAAGATCCTGTTCAGACAAAGGGAATGTTTCACCCTGGAGGCAGAGCAGGGGCTCAGGGATTCTCACATACCCTCCTCTGAACCTGGTGCCTTCTTGAGGCCATAGAGACCCTTCCCATTTGTGAAAACTCTTTTGTTTGAAGCCTTATTACTACCAGCCCTTAGAAGAAGGTCATCTGTTTTGTCTAGCTGAGGGTTGGCGATTTCAAACAATGAATTACCAACCTACAGAGAAGTCTTCTGGAAACTGGAGTCCAAAGGCCATCCCTGCCTTTCTCTTTAGCCAGATGAAATAAAGCAAATGGCTAAGGAGAAAGTGCCCCTGGGAAAGTATCGAGAGCCCACTTTCAATCTGGCATCTGTGCCGGCTAGTTTTATATCAACTTGACACAAGCTAGAGTCATCAGAGAGGGGGGAACTTCCACTGAGAAAATGCCTCCATAAGATCAGGCTGGTGCCAGCCTATAAGGCATTTTTTTAAAATTAATGATTGATGGGGGAGACCCAGCCCAGTGTGGTGCTACATTGGGCAGGTGGTCCTGGGTTCCACAAGAAAGCAGGCTGAGCAAGCCATGAGGAGCAAGTCAGTAAGCAGCACCCCTCCATGGTCTCTGCATCAGCTCCTGCCTCCAGGATCCTGCCCTGCTTGAGTTCCTGTCCTGACTTCCTTCAATGATAGACAGCGATGTGGAAGTATAAGGTGAATAAACCCTTTCCTCCCCAACTTGCTTTTGGTCATGGTGTTTCATCACAGCAGTAGACCCTGACCAGGACAGCATCTCTGTAGTGAGTACCATACCCATGCTCCCCGAGTAAAGCTCAGAAGGAGATGCTGTGATGGTTGATACTGTCAATTTGACAAGATCACCTCTGGGTTAATTGAGGTGGGAAAATCCACCCTAATTGTGGGCAGCAGCATCCAATTAGCTGGGATCCCAGACTGAACTTTAAAAAAAAAAAAAAGAAAAAAAAAGAAAAAGAAAAAGAAAAGCCAGCTGAGCACCAGCCTTTCATCTCCCCCTGGCTACCATGTGACCTACTACCTCACCCTCCTGTTGTGACTTCTCCAAGGTGGTTGACTCAAACTATGGGCCAAAAGAAGTCCTTTGTCTCTTAGGTGGCATTTTTATCACAGTCATGAACAACACCCGGTCTGCTCCACCCAGCTGCACTGGGCAGGGAAATTGAGTCGGCATGGGTTTGGAAGTACGTTGGGTCAAACGGTATTCTTTAGGCTCAAAGTTACTGTATGTTAGAACATCTATCCATCGAGCCAAGCATCAACACCAAGAGAAAATCGGCATGATGCTTCCCACTTATCAGTGAGGAAATGGAGGCTCTTAGAACAGAAGCGAAGCTCCCCATCATCTCCTCGCCAAGCTCTACGAGCACCGGAAATGGCAGTATATGTGACACAGAGAGAATCACACCAAGTCCTCAGTGCCTGTGTTCCCTAGAGTGCACTGCATGTCGCATACACATAGGAGCGGAGGATGGGTGAGGGCTACCACACCCTGGTACATCCAGGCAATGAAATATGAGAGAATCAAAAATAAATGATGCCCACCCAACTAGACCTGAGTGAATCGGCTGGCTATCATGTTAAATTAACGAAGCCAGGCATAAAAAAACGGATTACTCCAAATGGATCCATTTATGTGAATTTCAAGAAATGGCAAAACTAATCAATAGAAGACAGACGTCAAGGTAGAGAATGAGTTCTTTGTGTGTGGGTAGTGAGGCAGTGCAAGAGAGCATTGTGGGGAGCCATATCGTGATTGTGGAGTAGTGGGATAGGCATGCACACCTTCGTACACTTTATGAAATTTACTGGTTGTGTTGTGCTTAGAGATATTGAGATATATCTGTATTTGTACACAGATATATAGATGGAGGGAAGGAGAGAGGGCAGGAACTAGAAGAGAGAGGGGAGAATGGAGGAAGGGGCTGGAAAGGGAGGGAAAGGATGGAGAGGGATAAATAGAAGGCAACAAGAGAATAAAAGGACTTTTATGGAGTCTCATAACTAGTAAGAAGGCAGAAATAAAATGTGACCCCAGAGCTGCCAGGCTGCTGAGAACCGCCATGCCTCCATGGCTTTCTGCTCAGGGCCGAGCCAACATTCGGTGATGGATGCGTGTCTGTTTATGGAAACACGGCCACATTATCTCACCAACATTCAAGATTTAGATCCCTGTGAATTCTCTGCGACCTTCCTGCCACCCCTCTCAATATCGCTCGTGGTTCTTGATGGGCAAAATTTAGCTCCAGCGAAGCCGTAATGTGCTGGGGCTGCAGGCTGAAGCCCCGTGGTAGAGCTGGCCTGGCCTTCTTAGGCCATCATCGGGGGAGTGTGGACAGAGGCGGGTATTGATCGTCACTCATTATTTAAATGCATATGGCGGCAGGCAGCTCTGCTCAATAAAACCCTGACAGAGATGTCTCAAGCCTGAGTGATGATCCCAGCTACACCCCAGAGCTCCTCATGGAGGCTAAGACTCAGTTTCTCCAACTGAAAACCCTGGAATGCTGAAAGGCTCACATGGTCAAATCCTACATCTTGAGGGGCTCTTTTGAGCACGCTGGCTGCTTACAACAGATACTCAACATCCTATAATTGTGTAGTGACAGATACCATCTGTAATTTTTTTTTTCTCCTACTGAGCTTAATTTTTTTAAGACTGAGTATAAAACCTATTATTTTTTTTTTCAAGCAGTATAGAGGTTATGAATCCTGGCCCTGAAAAGTCAGACTTATTTTTCTTGACAATTTTTATTAGTTCTTTGAGAAAGCCATACAGTGTATCTTGATTATAGTCACCTCCTTCCTCCAAAGTCTCCCAGACCCCCTCTCGCCTACCTACCCATTGTCCTTTCAAAAACAGTTATTTTTGTCTATCAAGTTTAGTCTACGCTAACCATATACTCTTGGGTGTGTTGCCATAGTCAACCCACCAAGGGCCATACCCTTAAAGTAAAATGACCCTCCTTCTCCCAGCAGCCATCAATTGAAGGTACGATAACTGTGGCAACGGGTGACTTAGCCACTTTACATCACTGTAACAAAATACCCAAGAAGCCAACCTAGGGAGAAAGAATTTATTTTGGATCACGTTCTGCAATCGCTTGGCTCCACTGGTTCTGATCCCGTGTGTGATGAGACAGGAAGCTGCCACAGGGAGAATACAGTAAAGATGCTTACCTCACAGTGGCCGGAAACAGAGACCAAGGAAGAGGCCAGGACCCTTCAAAGCCACACACCCCCTGGCCACGCCCCCAGTGGACCACATCCTCCAATCAGGCTCTACCTTCAATAGCTTCCACCATTTCTCATTCAACCGTGACTCCATGGGCTAGTAAAGACTTGAGTTTGGATCCTTGCCACCCATCTGAAAGCCTGGACATGGTGACACACATCTGTAACCCCAGTGCCAACAGAGAGGGGTGCCTAGGCCTCACTGGCTAGCTGGCTTAGCCAGATGGTGCATTGTAGATTCAGCGAGAGGCCGTCTCCAAAATTAAGGTGCAGAATGACTGAGGAAGATACCTGGTGTCAACTTCTGCTCTCTGTACACAAGCACACCTGTGCACCACACACACACACACACACACACACACACACACACACACACAGATACACATACACATACATATGCATACACTATACACACAGATTTTTTAAAAAAATAAACGAAAGGATGAATCCACCGGATAGGTCAGCTTCCTTATGAACCCCACTTCATCCAAACTCTAATTACGGACACTGCATTAGCAACTAAGCCTTCTGCAGATGACCTGCTTGGGGATACAGCTCACATCCAAACCACAACGACTAGTGTTGTGTACTCTGAAGACACTGCTAAGCACCAACTAACCAGATCAAAGAATTTTTTTTTCAGATTTACATATTTAAGTAAAATCTCCTTTTGACAAATCACCGAATCTGTGCAATTCTTGTTCTCCCACCTAACAGTATGGCTGGTCTATAAGACCCTTAGAGCTTTAAAGACACTGGCTGAGAGCATCATTGAGCATGTGTGACCTGAACCCCCTTGCCTGGACTCATAGAATGACAGAGCCAGCTTCTGGTGCCAATCCTATGATAACTCTGGGGGTTCAGAGAGAGGCAAACAATGAAACGTCTGGGATTGGCAGGTGAACCCCAAGGCTCTGGAAAAGGCTTCCTTGAAGGTCCACCCATGATCCTTCGGATACTGAGCCAG
Source organism: Peromyscus eremicus (assembly GCF_949786415.1). NCBI lineage: Eukaryota > Metazoa > Chordata > Mammalia > Rodentia > Cricetidae > Peromyscus > Peromyscus eremicus. The sequence continues at coordinate 9,016,145 of NC_081438.1, read as the reverse complement.
GTGGACAGTGTGACCTCACATATCAAGCCCCATTCACCCATTCATCCCATAGGCATTTGGGTTCCTTCTCAAGTCATTCTTGGTTATTACAGGGCAGGGGAGTATCAGAGGCCCCTGAAGGGCCACCAGCATTCTGCACACCTGGGTTGCCTGCCCCAAAGTGCAAGCAAACATAGGCCAGAAGTTGTCTCCCGGACAATTCTAACTTCCGTCACGTTGGCAGTCGTGACAATCAAAGGTTGTCGTTTTACATGACATCTGTCACGAGCAAGACTCATCACTTTTATTTCTCACCTCCCTTTACTCTCAGCCGCCTCCAGTCTGGCTTACACCTACCTCTTCCTTGCCACTCAGCTCTGTCCTCAGATAGTCCTTGGGGGCTTTCAGCATGGTCTGCTGTATCAGGCACTGAACTTGACCGTGTAATGGACACTCTTACCAAGTATACGATGCAATCACGTGACAGCACTTGGCATGCTCCCACAGCTCCTCTGACAGGTTCTCCTTGCCAGCCTTGGAAAACCTCAGCATCTCCCATTAACTTCCCAGGATGCCTCACCTCTCTTTCCCGTGATACTTCTCCACCTCCCGGCCCTGTCATTCTCTTCCAAGGTATTAAATATTAGGGAACCTCTAGACTTACCCAGGGGCCCTGTGTTGGTTAGTTTAGAGAAGAGGCTCAGTTGAATTATCTAGATCAGACTGGCCTGCATGCAGGCCTGTGGTGGATTATCTTACTTATTCATTGCAGTAGGAAGGACTCACCCTGAACGTGAGTGGCACCATTTTACAGGCTGGGCCCTGAGCTGGCTAGAAATGGAGAGACGTAGCTGAGTGCTAGAACAAGCAAACCGGCAGCATAGGTACGTTCATCTCTCTTTGCTCTTGACTGTGGTTGTAATGCAAAGAGCAGCCTAAGTTTCTGCCTTGACATCCCTGAAATGATATCCTGGAATTATAAGCCATATAAACCCTTCCTCCCCCGTGTGTATGTGTGTATACTCATGTGCTTGCTTGCAGAAGACAGAGTGGGGTGTGGGCATCCAAAGCCCACTTCCACACCCACCAAGTTTAACAATAGTATGTGTATAGCATGTTCCCCCTGACTGCCAAGCAGACGACACAAGGAATCCTCCTGTCCCCAACTCCGAGTTTCACTCTTACCTAGAAAAAATCATAGGACATTTCTAGAGGTTCCAAGGCAAGTGGTAAAACCTCCTGCTCTATCTTCAAGCATGTGACTGAGTATTCCAACTCCTCAAGCTCCAGGGAATCTAAGAGGCATAGTCAACCTACAGCCCCAGGACCACGTGCATCCCAGGATAGGTGTGAACTCAGCCCAACACATCCATGGATTTCAGAGTCATGCTCCAATGTCCAAAAGTTGGGTACCCTTGGTCAGGAGAGTCAATACCCTCAGGGGCATCTTAGATGCCCGTGTAAAGGACTGAGAGTAAGTCTTGATTTCCGCCAAGCAGGTCTAATCATAACAGATCAGTAGCTGGACGTTTACACCTCCTGGAGCTCCACAAGGTATGAGAAGCTCTGTGGCTCTCACATGGTCCCAGCCACCTGCTGGCCCTGGGTCCTCTGCAGAGCCTTGCTTTAACACAGCAGTAACAGGCCAACTCCACGGCTCTCTTCTCCCTGTTTTTTTCCATTATCTGAACCATCGCAAAGATGTCCCTCTACACAGGGAGTCTTCATGGGTCCCTACCAATGACAGTAAACCTGAAAGGACAGCCACCCTGGAAGACATTAGAGAGTAAGAAGAGGAGAACTGCTCTCCTTGTTTCTTTTCTTCCATCGCTGTGACAAAATAACCCAGCGACAAGCAACATGGGAGCAGAAGAACCCACCCACTGTGGGTGGCACCATTCCCTAGGCAGGGGATCCCAGACCCCATGAGTGGGAAGAGTGGAGCGCACAGGCTGAGCATTCGCACGTTTGTGTTTATTGCCTCTTTTGACTGTAGACGGTGTGATCTGCTGTTCCAAGCCCCTGCCTTGACATCCACATCATGAACCTTTCTCCCTTAGGCTGCTGGAGTTGGTCAGTGTATTTTATCATAGTACCGGGAAACAAAACCTAGACATGCATTTTGTTTCTGCCATCGCCACAGATCTTTCTATTGAATTCAAGGCTTGGGTCTCATGAGTTCAAACCCAGTGGAATGCAGAGCTTTAATGGTGTAGACCTCAAGTACACGTACACACACACACACACACACACACACACACACACACACACACACTCACACACACACACACACACACACTCTTTAAGAGGCTTATATCCAATCCCATAATTCTTCCTGACATCAAATGGCTCTTTATGGGCTCATCTTGATGACCTAAGTAGCTTGCAAATTAAACAGAAACATAAGATAACGTTTCCCTTGAAGCACCAATGCTTTGAGGAAAAGCAATAGGAAAGAAAAATGCCTAGACGGTCACGCTGTGGTTTCTTCTTCCCCTCTCCTGATTCTAAAAACTGCAAATGCACTCAGAGAGAGCCTGCCAAACCCATGTGACATCAGCCCCCACATCCCACCAACACCCTTACCCTGAAGCCTCTTCCCCACTCGGTCGTCTGCAGGCAAGAAGGAAGTGGGTCAACACATCAGTGCTCTCGTGTGTTAATGAGTGGAAGCAGACTCTCTCGCAGACTGGCTGGCTTCTTCCAGACACAACGGCCTTTGTTCTGATCTGAGAGCCCTGCATTCATGACGAACTCGGAGGGACCACGCCTGGATAAGGACAGTGCCATCTTGTACTTCTCTGGTGCTTTGGCATTCAGCCATAGTCGTTAGAAAGCTGTGTTCGGAGCCTGGCAAGGTTCCATCCACCCCTTCAGTGGGATGTGTGTCTTGCCCACAGCCCATGTGGTTGAAACCCTTGGTCTCCATAACGTACATGGTGAGGGTGGGGGTAGGGGAGTTCTGCCAATCAAAAGCATCCTGTTAGTGATTAGTGATTGTTTCAAAGATGGGAACATGGCAACTGACAGCCAATCAGAGAAGTGTGTGTGTGTGTCTGTCTGTCTGTCTGTGTCTGTCTGTCACTGAGGATTGAATCCAGGGCCTTACGCATGCAAAGCAAGCATTCTACCAACTGAACCATGTCTCCACCCATGAGAGGTACCTTAATCCAATGAAGCTCTTTTGTTGGAGTTGGTGGGTGGCAGGGAAGGACCTGGAACTACCTGGTAATGGATCCCAATCAAAAGAAGATGCAGAGTGGCCGGAGGGTCTAGTGAAATGGTTCAATGGGCAAAGCGCTTGCTTGACATGCATGGGGACCTAAGTTCAGATGCCCAGCCTCCGGGTAAAAGATGAATGGGACATCCTATGCCTATGACACTAGAGCTCAGGAACAGACGGGCAAATCCCATGGGCTTGCTGGCTAGCCCGTCTGATCAAAATAGCCAGCCAGCAGAGCTGAACTTGTGACCTCCCAGTTCAGGGAGAGACCCTGCCTCAAAAAATAAGGTGAAGTGAGGAGGGAAGCCATCTTGCCATCAACCTCGGCTCCATATATACCCACATGGGGGAACACACCCACCCACAGCCTTCTGTTGCCCCAGAGCTCAGTATCTTGGAGTATTCATTTGCTGTTCTTATCTCTCAGTGAACTGGGACTTGGCTCAGCTGGATAATTCTTACCACAGGGTTGTTTGGTGATAGCCAATGACCTGAAAGTTCCAAAATGGCTTCAGTGATATGCCTAGAGACCTCATGGAGACTTCTGGAGCTCATAGGGGTTGGCTTTTAAAAACATATCCAGCACTAACTGGACACGGTGATGCATGCCTTTAATCCCAACACTTGGGAGACAAAGGCAGGTGGATCTCTGTGAGTTTGAGGCCAGCCCAGTCTACAGAGTGAGTTAATAAAGCCTCCACTATGTTGTTGTTGTTGTTATTTAGTTGGTTGGGTTGGGTGTTTTGGTTTTTCAAGACAGGGTTTCTCTGTGTAACAGCCCCTGGCTGTCCTGGAACTCCCTCTATAGACCAGGCTGGCCTTGAACTAAGAGTGCTACCTGTGGAGAGATGGATCAGCTATTACAGGCTAGGCTCACAACCAAAAAGGTCCCACTTTTGTAAGCTACTTCATGCTAAGTGTTTATGAACTACATGATGATGTCGTTACAGTTGCTCGGTACTAGAGTGCTTACGTGGTTCTTTTAACCATTGCTCTGATAGAAGGCCTGCTGAAAGGAAGGGATTTCTTTTTCTTTCCATTTGTAAGGAAGGAAGGCTTATTTTGACTCACACAGTCTGAGGGGACAGTCCATTGTGGAGGGGAGGGTATGTCAGCGGGAGCCTAGGGGATGCTATCATATCTTGTCTCAGTCTCAGGAAGTAGAGAGAGATGAATGCTGGTGCTCAGCTCCCTCTCTCCCTTTTTATTCAGTCAATGATCCTAGTCCATGGGATGGTGCTCCCCACCTTGAGGATGAATCCTCTCTCCTAAGACCTTTCTAGAACCACCTTCACTTACACACCCAGAGATGTGTTTCCATGGTGATTTTTGACAATGAAGACTAATTATCACATTTAGGATATACCTCGGTTCCATGGAAGAGTCATAATTAAGAGCCGAGCCTTAGGCTGAGAGTGTGGCCCAGTTGGTGGAGTCCTCGCTAACATGAGGCCTTAAGTTTGATCCAAGCACCACATTTCCAAAAACAATTCCCAGGCTGAGTGAAGATGTTCCTAATCTCTACCTGGCAGGGGCTTACCCTCCACGGAGGCTGCTTCCCTTCCCAGAGGGGAGCCCAAGTTTCTCCGGGTGGAGGAGCTGTTCAGCTCCACTGATCTCCATTCTTCTGCTAGTAATTAATCCTTCTTCTTGGTCCCAAGCTTTGTGCTGGACCTACAGACCCAGGTCCTCAGGTGTATTCCTGCCTAACTTTCGCTAGACGGTAGAGGAAGTTCAACATCTAAAATACAAGGCATTTCAAATCCAAGGACATTGAGGGTTGGATCTTAGGAGGACACCAAGTGACTCCAGGGGGTGACAGCGAAACTGTGGGACCCTAAAGCTGCACAAGCATCCCTTTCCCCAACCCTCATCCCAGGAACCCATTTAAAAGCCCCATCCAGAGCTTAGGAGGCCAAGTGTACCACACGGGCAGAGCCGCCAAGGGTCAGAATTCCAATGCTGTGTTCTTAGATCGTGTAAGAGAAACAAGATTCCTGGGCCAGCCAAGGGGATTCAGAGACCCATTCCCACACAGAAACTGGGCCTTAAAGGAAAGGGTTTCATCCATGTCCCTAAAAATGCCACAAAAAGCCCCGACACATAAACATGAAACTCGAGGCTGACAATGGCGTCTTCTTTTTCCGACAGCAAGTGGGTTTTCGAGGCAGCACGGGAGTTTCCGTCACTCCCTCAAATGTGGTTTCGCTTATTTCCCAACCCACAGAAAGATTCTCATATCCCGACCACCTTTTATTTTGAAGTCCAGCTGGGGGCTGGGGTAAGGGGTGCGTGTAGAAAGGCCTGTAATTACCAAATCTGATTCTCATTAGCTCTCCTCCTGACATCATTGCAAAGTTCTATGGTGACTGGCAGCCAACCAGACCCTGATGTGTGTCTGTGATTGAAAACTCGAGCACATGTACGTGTGTGCATGCATGAGTACGTGCATGTATGTGTGCGTGTGTGCGTGCGTGCGTGCGTGCGTGTGTGTGTGTGTGTGTGTGTGTGTGTGTTTATATAAGTAAATAAGCATGGCATTCCAGTAAGTGACTATGACTTTTGGATGGATAGATGGGTGGATGGATGGATGGGTAGAGGGAGAGATGAATGGATGAATGGAGGATGACTGGGTTGTGGATGGATGGAAGGAGAAATAAGTGGCTAGATAGTAAACAGATGGATGAATGGATAAGCAAAAAATTGATGGATGGATGGATGGATGGATGGGTGAGTGGGTGGATGGGTGGATGGATGGATGGATGGATGGATGGATGGATGGAGAGATAAGTGAATGAGTGGTAAACAAATAGATGAATGGATAAGCAAAAGTATGTATGAATGAATAGATGGATGGATGGATGATGAATGGATAGACGAATGGGGATGAGTGGATGGATGAGCAGGTGGGTAGGTGGATAGATGGGGTGATGAGTGGATGGATGGTAGAAAGATGGATGAATGAATGGGTAGGTGAAAGAATGGATGGATGATGAATGGGGGATGGGTAGATGAATAAGTGAGTAGGTAGAAGAATGGAAGGAAAGGATACATGGGTAGGTGGATGGATATATGAGTAGGAGGGAGTATGGGTACCATGTGTATAAGGAAATGTGACTGAATATATGTACATGTTCAAAAAAGCATGAGGCTAGGAATGAAGGTGAGGTGGAGCACAAGTGTGAATGTGTAAGTGTGTATGGTCATGGGTCCTTGTGCACAGGTGCATTTGTGTATAAAACACCAAGAGTTGGGGATTCAGCTCAGTGGTAGAGCGCTTGCCTAGCAAGCACAAGGCCCTGGGTTCGGTCCTCAGCTCTGGAAAAAAAAAAAAAAGACACCAAGAGCTTAGCAAGCTGGAGTGGCAGCTGAAAATAAAAAGTGTCCGGTGAGTAGAAAGAAGAATGAATGTGCAAAGAGCTTCATAGATGAGTGGAAATTCATAAGATCATAAACAGAAAGAGACTGTGCTCTCCAGGCAGGGTGCTGTGTGGAGAACCAGGGGTGCTTTGGGGCAGAGGACTTGTAGTCAGCCACCTGTGTCTTCTAGAGCCTAGGACAGTTCTGCCGAGGGAACCTCATGTGCGGAGCTAGACAGCCTGGTAGGGGAAAGTCTGCTAACAGTGGCAGTTGTGGGGTCTTGAAAGACAGACTTTGGCCTGCATATGGTGGACAGTGAAGACTGGGAACACCTGCGCCAGCATCTCTTTGTGTCCTGAGTCTCAGCTGTCAGCTAGGCTGATCAGCCTGGAGACACTGCAGGAAGGATCCAGGCTCCTGCTGCTGGGATACCCTGCAATAGTGGACTATAACGTGAACTGTGAGCCCACTGAACTGTGAGCCCGAACAAGCCCTTCCTTCCTAGGCTGCTTCTCTGTTCAGGTATGTTATCACAGCAACCCAAAGCAACTGAGATGGATCCTGATGGGAATGTCTTCACACAGCACCCGAAACCAGTACTCATTCACTCAGGGCTGGCCAGATGTGTGTCCCATTTTCCTGTCCCGTCCCGCTCCATGACAAGTGAGCCAGGTTCCATGAAAATGTTAGAGAAGATTTTCCTTTTTTTTTTTTTTTCTGAGACTGGGTTTCATATAGCCCAGGCTGACCCCAAACTTGCTAAATAGTCTAGGATGACCTCAGACTTCAAGTCCTCCTGCCTCCACTTTCTGAATGCCAGGGTGAGGTGACAATCATCCTCTGCCACATCTGGTTTATAATGTACTGGGGCTCAGCCTAGGGCTTTCTGCATGCTAAAGCATTCTACCAACTGAGCGCTACTCCAACCCTGGGGAGTATTGTTATTAATTGCTATTAAATAATAATAATAATAATAATAATAATAATAATTGGAAATTACTGATGGAAAACAGAGTCGAACAAAGACCAAATGGATAAGACGGGTCTGGAAAACCAACCGGGATGCAAAGTGCCCTGACAAGGTGGAGCCAGGCTTAGAGGCAGAGGCCATGGTATTTTGCTGGGAAGGGATAGCAACCAAGAATTAAGAGTGTGTGTTTTCAAGTTGGAAATGAACTGGGTTGTTTGTTTGTTTGCTTGTTTGTTCCTTTCCCCAGTTCAGGTCAGAGAAGAAACTGCAATCTGTTTATGGAGGGCTGGCAAACAGTAAACTATTCATTCTGGCAAATACACTAGCTTTTCAACTGACCAGAGACTGACGACTGACGACTGACTGACTGACTACTGACTGATTGATTGATTGATTGATTGATTGATTGATTATTTTTGGTCTATAGAGCAGCTGGCATTAAGTTGCTGTTGTTTGGAGGCAGCATCTCCCTTTGTAGCCCTGGCTGTCCTGGAACTCACTACCTAGACCAGGTTGGTCTTACAGAGAACTACCTGCCTCCACCCTCCTGAGTGCTGGGATTAGAGATGTGTGACATCACTCCCAGCTAGGTGGTATCAACGTTGACAATATTTGTTCCAATGTAATATCATATCCATAAAATTTCATACCAATATAAAACCTATTGATGAAAATCCATGACCTCCAGGCCAATGAGAGACCTGTCTCACCTGTTTGCAGGTGGACAACGGCTGAGGGCCTAAGGCATGACATCCAAGGTTGTTCTCTAGTCACCACACACACATTGCACACCTGGACATGTGTGTCATACATACTAAAAGTCTCCAAATCTGCAGAGCCACAGCTGGAGTTGCTGGATCTGTCCCTCACCCTACAGTCTTCAGTGGCTCCCGTAACCACATGTGAAGGGACAGACACCTTTTCAATAATGCCTTGTTGTCTAGTGGGCACACAGTGGACAGGTAAGGGGACAAGTCTGTGAAAAGTGTCAAGGTGGGCAATGCAGAGCCTTGCGGGAAGAAGTCGGGCTTTGCAGGATATGATGGTTGGGTGGTGGTGGATGCCAATGACGGGCAATCCTTACTCTAGGCCCAAGTTGTGAAAAAGACAGAACTTCCCCAACTGCTGTCCTGACAAAGAGAGTACCTTGTAGCTACAAGGCTACTCCAGCCAAACAGGTCTGAGTACAGTTCCCCAGCAGGTCCGCTCTGCCCTGAGCTCAAACCAGCAAAGCTAGCTTCCAGGACAGGCTGCTTGGAACGCAGCCCCACAGAGAAGGGGGAGACTCCAGGAAGACAGGCTGGCTGGCCTGGCTTTCCTCTCCACTTGCCCTTCTTTGCCAGAGATTGCCAGAGACCAGGACTTGAGGGCCTGGAGACAGTGGGGGAAAGAGGCCATGACTTCTTTTAAAGAAGTGTGGGTGAACAGCATTTTCCCTCCAAATTCTGTGTTACCTTGGCAGGCTCAGCCCTGCTGGTCCTTTTATTGTATTAGCTGGCTCTGCTCACCTCTGTTTTCTGGGATGTGTAGGGCCATGTGGTGTGAAGTTCATGAACAGGGCTGGCGAAATGGCTCAGTGAGTACCTGAGGACCTGAGTTCAATCCCTGAGACCCCTGTGAAGGAAAGCGATAACTGACTCCCCGGGTTGTCCTCTGGTCCCTACGCACGCACCATGGCAACCCCTCCACCACATTCAATCAATGTCATTTTAAAATTACATTGTTTTTATCCATTTTTTTTAACTCACAGCAAGAGTTAGTGGCTTCTGTCCCCTGTATCTAGGTTCCATCTCTTTTGAACAGTGAATTTATACTTCTCCTTCTCAGAGTCTCAAACCTCTAAGATCTTCTTGGGACGCTGCCCCCAAGAACAGTAGAAGGAGATGTTCCTTATCAACAGAGCACCTTTCTTTCTTTCTTTCTTTCTTTCTTTCTTTCTTTCCTTCCTTCCTTCCTTCCTTCCTTCCTTCCTTCCTTCCTTCCTTCCTTCCTTCCTTCCTTCCTTCCTTCCTTCCTTCCTTCCTTCCTTCCTTCCTTCCTTCCTTCCTCCAAATGTATGCTTACAAATAATGCTGAAATATGCTCATCTCCACTAGACATGGCAGCTCATCCCTCCCAGGCAAACACTGGGGAAAGCTGAGACAAGGAGACCACAGGGGGTGTTCCCAGACAGCCTGGGCGACAGAGCGAGTTCCCCATCAGCCAGGGTGAAGAATGAAACTGTGCCTTGAACACAAACCAACAAAAGAATCCTGATTTGAAGCTTCCTCTCTTCCCAATGTTACATCTTTAGCTTTGTTTTATTTGAAGCTAATTGATCTGGGCCCAACGCCCCTGCCACGGTGACACTCAGTGAGTGTTCTGGTCTGTGAGGTAGAATCCTAACATGCCTGCTCAGGATGGCTCAGGACTGACACAGATTCATTTTGTGAATGAAGTCTTGGATTAGACTAAATAAGGTTTTATTGTCCTAAATGGTGAGAAAGCTACAGTAGAGTTTTCTGTCACGTTTAAATTCACACACACACACACACACACACACACACACACACACACACACGGGGGGGGGGGGGGGATGCCAGAGACTCGGCTCTGGTTCACATGGACTGCGGGATGTGCTGGGAACTCTTCTGATTTCTGCTAACGCTCCTGATAGGCACTCGCTTCCTGGTTGTTTGCCTCCTCGGCTCTGATTGGCCGGATTCCAGTTCACTTGGGAGCTGTGTTATGAAGACCTTGAAACCTCCAGGAAAACGAAAACTTCCCCTTTCTCTCCCTCTTTCCACTCCCCCCGCCCCGACTCCACACTCAGCAGCCAAACCCACCCCTGCCCTCCAAGATCCAGAGTGTTCCAACCTCAGATGTAGAGGCATCGATGCTAAGACCATCCTTTGTCCCCAGATTACGGCACGCTGGCATCCAGAGTGCGGCCTCTCACACTGAGAGGTGGATCCTGCATCCCAGGTTTTGACTGGGACCACAAGACCCAACATTCATCCAGTGTCGCCCTCGTTCTAACCATTGGACTCATCTGCCAGGTGCCCTCCCACCCAACACAGAGGCACACAGACACACAGACTCACGGACACACACAGCCTTCTCCCTTCTCTCCTTCCACCAACGCCTTTTCCATTCAGCCAAATCTGGGGGTGGGGTGAGAGGAAAAGCCAAATGTCTTTCAACCACAGAGCAGCGATGGTGTTGTCCTTACAACACCGACCAAAGATCTTTTTTTCTTCTCCTTCTTCTTCTTTCCCGAATGCCTAAAAGGAGTTGGAAAACCCGAGGGCACCGTAGCCTTGTTTTCTGCTCAATGGAGTCTGGCCAGAATCCACCCACAGCTAAACAAAGCGTCCTTTCTTGTCCTAGCTAAATTCTCAAAATCTGGCCAGCCCAACACCCACCCAAACAGCCCCCTTGACCCGACTCCTGTCTTCCTCCTCCGTGCCTTTTGATGGCATTGTTTAATATTCAAAATCAGACCCAAAGTGCCTGTCCACACCCTAGTCTGAAAGACCAAGAGCAGAATTAAGAAAAAGAAAAAAAGAAAAGAAAAAGGGGGGAAAAAATATTGTGGCATAACCAGTGGTTGAGCGCCACCTGCTGGCCATTTTAATGGGCAGCGCCTCCCTCACCAGCCCACATGGCTCCAAGTTCCCTTAATTTCAAAGTCTTCTCGGAGTTTGACTTTTTTGGAGTATAGCTTCAGGCGTGGGAACGTGTGCTTTTAAGTACGTTAATATCCCATTATTCTATTATGGGAATACGCATTTAGGAATAAAGGCCCTTTTTAAAAACCTTTTATTCTTTTCCTTTTAAAGCTATTTAAAGGCAAGATCAGACATCTGGGAGAGATGGTCTCCGCTTACAATTGCTTGTATTATTGTCGCACTTGTTTGTACTGCCGTGATAATGATTGAAGCACTGTATTAATCAATAAATAATAATGAACTCCTCGGTTTTACACACTCTTAATACAGAACCACGGTTGGCAGAAGGATTTGTGATTCTTGGCGGGAGGGGGAAGTGCCATATAACACAATGAGGCTCAGCTCGGGGAGGCAGATTTAGGATGAGTTAATGAATGTCTTGCATACCTGCTTAGTCCAGTGAGCCTACGTCTTTTTAGCTGGACTATTATATTTTTTTACCTCATTAAAAATCAAAGGAAACACGCAGGATTTTTCTTCTCTAAATATTTTGCCTCTTCTCCGAGAAGGGGCAAAACAAGAAACAAAAAAAACGAAACAGAAAATCGCATGCCTCGGTGCCCTCTTTAGGGTTCACTTTGCCGAAAGCTCATAGGCAGTCAATTGACAAAGTTGATAGAGGAGAAGTGGGGGTGGGGGGTCTTCTCCCCTGAATGTACACAGGCCTGTCTTATTTGGTATATTCCCTGAGCAAGTGTGTCCATAATAATCGTGTGTGTTTAGGTAAAGTCACAGGAATTCCTGCACGCGACATCTACAAGCATGTGTGTCACTGTCTGCCAGGGCACAGCGCCCACCCTGGGGGAGGCTGGCCCTCTGAGTCACTCAAGTCCTTTGGGATTCTAGAAGCCCCTTTCTGTGGGTTTTGCTAAGACCCACTGTAGAGGATTTGGCCAACATTCCTTAGTGTTTTCTGGCCCCTTCAACAGGTTCCTTCCTTTCTAGTATTTTTAGTTTTTGAGCTAAAACCTCATTTATAATAAATTCAGATGCCTGAAAAACAGCTTGTCAATGAAGCACCCAGCTTTGCTGTCCATTGTTTTAATTGAATGGGTGTTCTATTTTTTTCCTTGAAGCTGGGTGCCCACTCCGAGACAAGGCAGATACAAAACACAGACTTCAATGGCGTTTTAAACATTTAATATGTAAAATTCTCACTCAAAATATTTGCCATAAAAAATAGCCTTTCCCCGAGCACAGATTTTTCTGGAAAACAACCCCTTCCAATTACGAGCAAGGTTATGTCCACAGGTTCAGTTACCACAAACCCTCATGGAATCCTCTGGGCCTCCTCCTCCAAGGCCATGCCGGGTCTCCGTTCCACACGGTGTAAAAAGTTGAGACAGGATCTGAAACATGCTGAATGGAAACCGGTCCCATGAGAAAAACTTTCCATCTCCCTACAGCGTCCCTCCACTATCTCCTTCAGATCTGTGAGGAGGTTTGGAGGGTTTTTTGTTGTTGTTGTCTTTTGGTTCTTTGGGGTTTAATATTGCCCATTCAAAATACTAATCCTAGCTTCAACAGTGTTCTGTGGTGTCTTGCAGTTGGATTTTTGTTTGGACTCTCAGTAGAGTTAGGGGAGAGAGAGAGAGAGAGAGAGAGAGAGAGAGAGAGAGAGAGAGAGAGAAGAGAGAGGGAACAAATAGCCCGGCTTTGAAGTTCCCCCATAATTACTATAAAGATCTGTGAAAGTGCAGAGGAGCCAGGAGCCGGCAGCGCTTTGCTCGGGTCTGGAGGATGCAAAGGCCAGCACAGTCCGGGAGGACTCTTGAGAGCATGAGAAAAATGCAGCCAAGGTAGATGGGAGATGCGTGTGTTCCATCCCTGTGTGTTTGGAGGAGGCATTAAGAGGAAATCAAGCAAGGAGAAGAAACTGGAGAAGGAAGAGGGAAAACTCTGACAGGAGGGAGAGGGAAGGCGAGGAAGAGGAGGGAGGGGAAGAGGAGACACTGGTGGTATTTACAAAGATTCAAGCAGGACATACCCTTGTGCAGAAATTAAACACTGCGTGTACGATACAGAAGGGGGGAGGGTGGGTAGCGGGTTCCCGTCTCCATTTCCTTGTGAGGATACGGGTTAGGGACATCTGAGGAGAAAATGGTTGCAGCCTCAGGAGATTTGTTCTTTATGAATGATCAGCCCAGCTGTGGCCTTTTGGGGCCGTTCTCGATGCCACAGTGCCCCCTGGAGTAGCACCTGGAAGGGACCCCAAGGGCCGCCCTGAGGCTTCCCATCACCCTCATTTTTCTTACCATGAGGGGAGGAGGGGACAGGAAAATGTTAAACACTCTCGGCCTTTGTGGGGGGACGGGCAGGGGACTGGCCAGCTTTGAGAAGTGATTTCCGATTTCTTTCGGCTCCTCTGGGAGAAAGGGAAGGAGGGGGAGACAGCCTTCCTCTGTAGTTTTCTTCTCCTTCCCTTACCCCCTTTAATCCTATTTCAGTTGAGATCTGATCTTGGAAATTTCTAAGACTTTATTCTCCTGTCTTCTAGATTGCTAAAAGAGTGTGTGCTGTGTGTGGGTGAAGGTGTGTGCATATTATTTCCGAAGTTTTCCAACCTCCTTCCCCATGGTGAGAACGCCGACCAGTTCATTAAGCGCTGTCTATACATTGAGACCTTTGACATTTTTTTCCTTAAATTTTTTGATGTCTTCGTGAAGAAAAAAAAATCTACTCTATCATTAAAATTCATGAGGAAAAAAAAAGACATGAAATTTGCCCGCTGCTCCTGCTGCCCCACAGTTATTATGCAGAGATAGCTTGGGCCAGCTGCAGTTACTCCCCAAAGTTCTTAAGGGAGCAAATTACATTCGAGTTGAAGGAAAAGGGTTAGGGGGGTGGGTGGACAGTGTAAACACGAGGAAGAGCCGTTTCCATAAATATTTTCAAGAATTATAAAAGCAACTCAAACCCTGAGTGTCAACGTTGAGCAGGGTCTCGGATTCGGGGAGGTGAAAGCTCATTGGAGCCATTAAGTATTTCATTTTTTCAGATGAAAGACTCCATCCCCACCATGGCTGTGCAGCTCTGATGTAATCTGAAGTGTCATCTTGGAGGGTCCTGGTGATTAAGCCTTTTTTTTTTTTTTTTTGTTTCTCTCATTAAAGGGCCAGCTCTCCTGATGTGGAGCTTAAAAACTCCGTTCCATTCTGAAATTCCACCCGCCCTGTGCGCCCCGACACACACAACCGCTGCCCCCCCCTCCCCAAGAAGGTCTACATTCAAGGCTGATTTTGGAAGAATAACAAATCTGGTTGTATACTTATTTTTTTTAAAACTGCTTTTGATTTTATTGAGCTACGAAATGCAGAAATCATTTCTCTGACGTTGAGAAAGGTCCACTTTAAATCACAAGGTACGTCAGACATAACTGTTCCCATTTAAAACATTCTGTAATTATAGGAAGAAAGAATCAAGGAGGGGGGGGGAGAAGCAACTTTTAAAGGAATGGTGCAGAAAGGAATTGATTCCCAAGCATGTCTGTCTTCTATAAAGTTCATAATTCCCCAGTCAATTCTTTTAAGTTAATAAGATCTTAAACATACAGAGCTTTAAAGGTTCCTCTTTTACCACCACGCACAACACAGAGGGAGAAAAAAGTTTGTTGGTTTTTAAAAAAAAAAAAAAAAAATGTGGCTTTTTTTTTTAAGACCTCAGAGATGGAAATACTTCTCAGGAAATGTCAAACGCGAACATCTACATTACATCCACATGAAATAATAAATCAAGATTAGTTTTTTCCTCCATCTGACAAAAACACAATAAAATGTGTCTGGAACATTGTTTTACACTCCCCCTTTCTTTTTTTAGCTCTCAAAAAAAATATTACTAGATGATGCCCTATTGAGAAAGATAACATGTACTTTCTCAAAAGTTGGTGGGAAAAGTACTATTTCCCTTTTGGTAAAGGAAATTAGATCTATGTTTTAGAGGAAAAAACATATAATATTTCACGGTGATATGATCCAACAAAAACCCAGGAAATTCAAAACCCGAACGATGCCAACCAAGGCATGCACACCACTGTCCCTTTGCCGACAAGATTCAGGAGCCTGGAATGCCTGCGTGAACCTCAGGCTTCCGGGCTTCCAATTGCCCCCTGAGTAAACAGAGAAGTGTTATTTTAATGTCAGCCTTACTAGGCCAGTCCGGCCCTGACTCTGCCCATCTTTTGTCTCCATATATCCCCTTCCCCACCTGAAATGTACACTCAACTCCAAGGTCTGGTGGACCCTGGAGGCAATGTGCAGTTATTTTTCAGTTAGAAGGAGAAAGAAGACACATCGTATAATAGAATCATGGGGGTATATTTTGGTTTGGTTTTTTGGGGGTTTTTTGTTTGTTTTGGGGGTTTTTTTGGGGTTTTTTTTGTTTTTTGTTTGTTTGTTTTTTTGAGAAAAATCTAGGAGAGAGAATCAGAAAAAATGCAGAGTTGGGGAGCCTGGGCTTCAGGGGGGACAAGACACATCAGTGGAGTGATCCCAGGCTGTGCCCAGATGTCGGTGAACTGTCATGAAGTCACACCTTTCTGAAATGTTTGCATCCCAATAATGAAAGCCTCAGGGCCCAAGGCACCCCCCAGGAGCCCTTCCAGAAGGTTCCAGTTCTGAGCCATTTATGGATTCCAGGTCATTAATTTACTACGGTGCTGTTAATTAGCATGGAGAGGTGGAAAACTGAACTTAGGGGTTTTTACGGACGCGGCTTCTGTGTGGCTGATCCTTAGGAGCTGGGGGAATAAACGCTTTCATTTTTCACCGCATCCTAAGATGGTAAGGATTTGGGACATGGGGAGGAGCAGGTGCTGTGAACACATGTTTTCCTTGGCTTCTAACAGTTAGGTATTTGAATGGACCCTGAAGCTTTCTCTTCACATATTTCTACATCCTTTGAGGATCCAGGCAAAAAAAGAAAAGGAAAGGAAAGGAAAGGAAAGGAAAGGAAAGGAAAGGAAAGGAAAGGAAAGGAAAGGAAAGGAAAGGAAAGGAAAGGAAAGGAAAGGAAGAAAGGAAAGATTTTCTTTTTTTTAATGTACCTAATTTGAATTTCATTGGATGTTCTGTTTACCCCAATGTTAAGATATTTTGGCGACTTTAATTCCCTGACCCTCTCTGTATGAAAGAAAAGAAACTCTTTCTTGAAGAGATTTAGAAAAGGGGGAGAAGAAAAATCCTTTTAAAAAAGGCTTAGAGGGTAAGTGGGAAAGGGGCTTTATTTCTCCGAGGCTCAGACGCCAAAGCCGAAGGCCATTCTAGGCAGGGTAGAAACTCAATTACCTGAATCGCTTTGTCACCGTGTGGCTCTTGACCAGTAAACGGTTCCGTCTATCACCAAATAAAACCAAATCGAAAGCATGTTTGGGATTGGGGTGCCAGGCACCTTCCCTCTGCCCGCCTCCAAAATGAAAAGCTAGATTTCTATGGTGTTTGCTTTGGTGTTTCCAGAGGAGGGTTTCCAGAGAGGGTTCTGCTGCCCTTCTGGGTGCAGCCACTCCTGTGGGTCCCGCAGGGTCCCGCAGGGGATGCCGTGTTCTCACCCACAAGGACGACTGTCCCTTTCGTCTTTGTCCAAAGTGAAAGAGAAAGTGTCTGTCACGAGGCAGGTCAGCGAACCCCACTGGGTGTCTTTCATCTTTGTGTCTCTCTCGGAGCCTGGGTTGAGACCCCAGCCAGTGCAAGGCTGGGCAAGGGTCACTCCTGAAACTTGAGGTACAGTTCCCCCTCACATCTCAAAAGCAGT
The DNA here is from genome assembly GCF_949786415.1 of Peromyscus eremicus. NCBI lineage: Eukaryota > Metazoa > Chordata > Mammalia > Rodentia > Cricetidae > Peromyscus > Peromyscus eremicus. Next base: position 8,999,158 of record NC_081438.1, on the reverse strand, counting down.
CAGTCACTGCCTTCCCTTGGGGACAGTAGGGACATGTTTACAGGAGTCCTAGTTGTCCTTAAAAGCAAGATGTTACTCCAAAATAACCAACCACAATAGACTCCGTTCCGTTTCTGACTATCTTGAATGTCTGAATATGCAAGAATCCTGTAACTGTCTCTAAACAGCAGCTGAAGAACGAAGGCCCAGGCAGGTGCTGGGGGTGGAGCATGGAGTCTCAGCAGAGCAGTCAACTCTGAAAGGCTTTTTCCACATCCTTAAACTGGGAAGGTGTGTGTGTGTGTGTGTGTGTGTGTGTGTGTGTGTGTGTGTGTGTGCGCGCATAGGTGTGTCCATGTGCATGTGTGTGTGTGTGTGCCTGTGTGTTTCTATGCTTACATGTGTATGTACTCATGTTCTTGTGTCTGTATGTTTGTGTGTGTGTGTCTGTGTCTTTGTATATGTCTCTGTATTTCTGTGTGTGTGTATGTATGTATGTGTGCGTGTCTATATGTCTCCGTGTGTGTATGTATGTATGTGTATCTGTATGTCTCGTGTGTGTATGTATGTCTTTCTGTGTGTATGTATGCCTCTCTATCTGTATATCTCTCTGTGTATCTGTATGTTTGTGTGTGTGTGTGTGTGTGTGTGTGTGTGTGTGTGTGAGAGAGAGAGAGAGAGAGAGAATCTGTCTGTGTGCACACACCTTCTTTTTTGGGGACAAACCAGGTAAAGGAAGGAGTGGAGGAGAGACGGGGGTGTTTGATGGTCCCAGTCCCGGACTTCACAGGCTCTGCAGGCCGTGAGACCTCACTTCCAGTCTCTTTATTTCCAGACAATGAAATGCGCCCGATTGAAAAATGGATGAGCTAAGGCTTTTCACTGATCTCCCTTCCAAATTGGATTGCTTTCTCAATTGGACTGAGTGCTTAGAAATTAGTCAATAGGCAACTAATTAATAATTTGACCGGGAAAAGGGGGGGATCAATTTCTCAGTAGCACATGACACGAGGTCCCAGTGTTCTGGAGGTTCAGTCCCCATCGTTCCAGCCACAGCTCACCACACTGAAAACCCACCAGCCGAGGGAGGAAGGGGCCTCTAGCTCACTTTACTATAAGGCCCTTTTTTTTCCCAAGTGAAATTACGACGTAGAAACGGGACAGGATTCGTGGAGAATGAAAAGCTGTTAGCATCAGAAGCAACGTTCTCTATGTGATGTCTTCATGGCCTGCATTCTGTAGTAACAGCATGTTGTTACCAGAACCACGGCTGTACTGCACACTAGCTGCCCTGGTAAACATGTGCTTTGAACACCGAGTTACTCAATCCCACTGTCCCACGTGAGGCAAGGACTATACCCCCTTCTTTAGGTGAGGGAACTGAGGCCCAGAAAGCTCAAACCGCTTGCCAAGTAGGATCGTACGGTACTAGAGACAATCGTTAGATTGTGACCCAGGACCACAGACCCCAAACCCTGCCCCCCAAATTTGCTTTTTCTCTAAGTGTGCAAGGGACATGTTGCCAATGTCTTTTTCCTCCCTCGAGAAAACAGTCACCCCAGACTGACTCTGACTTCGTATGTGGCCATGTGAGAAGCATGTCTCTCTGAGCCTCAGTTTCCCCTACACAAAACCAGGAAGAGCCTCTGACGGCACTTCTGTAAACCACCTCTATCATTGAACACTCCCAGCTTTATGAAAAAGAAAATAATAAGCAAGCCTCGGATGGCCTGGTGATGCTCAAACACCCAAGGCAGACTTGAAGATACCCCAAACGCCTCCTGACTGCTACAGGATGGACCTTAAGACACTGAGGAAGGGTTAAGAACAAAAGTAACTCTGGTGTGACTCGGACTCCACCACACTCCAGAAAAGCTGGGCTTCACTTGTCTGACCCTCAATTTCTTTTAAAATGGAATAATGATCTTCAAAAGGCACGGTCAGAGGGAGGCCTCATGGGACTCCTGTGAGAAGCAGGCGAGGAAAGGTTCGCACTGTGAACAGCAGTGAGCCGCACAAAGCAAGTGATGGAGCAGTGGTACTTAGGGGAAGGATAATGGTGCTGGTGGTAGAGTCCATGGGAGTGATGGTGACAATGATGACCGTGAAGATAATGATGGTGGATATGGTGGCGGTGATGATGGCAGTAGCGACGGTGGCCATGATAGGGATGATGCTGGTAGCCATGCTGGTGCTGATGATAGTGATGATAATGACGGTGGCCATGATGGCGATGGTGGTGGTAATGGTAATAGAACCAATGAGGTAGGGTAGATGGTGATAATGTTGGTGGTGAGGATAGTGGTAACAGTGGCCATTGGGTTTGGTGGAGATGGTGGTGTTGGTGGTGGATATGGGAGTGATAGAGGTGGTGGTGATGATGGTGGAGGTGGTAGAGATGATAGGGGTGGTGGAGGTGATGGTGGAGGAGGAGGTGGTGGTGGTGGTGATCATAGTGGTTTTGGTAATGATGGGATAAAGTGATAGGGCTATGTGGCTCAGTGTACAGACTGGAATACAGAGGTCCATGTAAGTGGCCTGGCCAAGATTAGAAATCTATCTTCCCATGCTGGCCCGCTGCCTTGTCCACTGCTACATGCTAAAAATAATCGGAGGAGGAATTGGCTGAAGGAAGCTGGGAAGGGCAGGTCAGAGCTAAGGACCAGCAGCCTCAACCTTCACATGGCCAAACAGCTCACTTTGTCCTCATCAGACCTCAGGCACTACCTTTTGGGGACCATGCCGCCTTCCTGTGCCCAGCCGAGATGTGGGGGAGGAGGCTCTAGCCGGCTACTCTGTAACCAGGAAGTAGCTCCTAGTTCAGAACTAGGCTGCAGCTGGTCCCACCCGCTTCTCCCTCGGGGGAATTATTTACTTGCTGACTGAATTCAGGAGGCAAAGTAATCTATTAAAATTGCCTGTTTCATTTTTCACACGGGACTAAGAGGCTTGTGGCCAAATCTGTGAGAAGCCAGAGCGGTGAAAGAGAGTGGAGTGGGGGTGAGGACACATAGGCTACATGCTAAGTAGTAGCCCCAAAAATGAGACTGTAGGTCAGCCCGGGGTTTCTTCAGTTATGAGGGAAATGGACTTTAGGTTCCAAAGGAGCCACCTTAGATGGCAGTTGCCTTCAGAACACAAGGCTAACGTGTACAAAATGGTAACGCCATTCCCCCTGAGGTATCCACAGCAGACATTACTAATAAATAACAGTGTTCTCCACCAAGCCAGTACCTACCTGTCACAAAGCTCCCACCAGGCATGAGCAATCTACTTCAGGGACAAAAATTACTTCCCACTAGGCATGTGGATGTCAGACGGGCAAATGCCTCGTAATGGCTTGTGCCTTATGGACAGAGCATTGGGGGGGGGGGCATACCATGCTGTGTAAGATCCAGGCAGCAGGGGACTTCCCAGTCCAGTCACATTCCCAATACTCCAAGTGATATTTGGCTCACAGATTCACTCATCCATCTGTCTAGCCATCCAGCTTTTATTCATTCTCCGGCTAATCGACACCTCAACCATCCATTCACTCAGTCCCTCAGTCATTCTTTTTTTTTTTTTTTAATTCAACTTTATTTTCTTATTGTGCAATCTTTGTTTAGACTTTTCTAGATGCTGAAGATGTGAAAAATAAACCAGATAGTCCTAGCTCCCATGTACCAGGAGTGTATAGCGACCAGGTGGGGGCGGGGGTCCCAAGTTTAACACACTCTTTCCTATTGTGACCACCGGATCAAAGGGGAAGTGTCAGGGGCCAGCACAGAACAGCTTGGGTGGGACTCAGGCACTGGAGAAATGTAGGCAGGAATCAGGGACAGCCTCCTGGGGGGACATCCTTTGAGCCGAGCACAGAAGGACAAGAGGACTGGGCAAAGGGACAGAGTTTCCAGGTGCAAGACATACTTCTGCAAACGTCCAGCCAGGAGAGAAGCACAGGGTGTTGTAAGAACCGGAGATCGGAGAGAGTCCAGGGCACACAGGAAGATGCTCCAGTTGGTGATACTGAGATGGGGCAGGCAGTGGTCCCACTCTAGCCTGAGTCGGGCTGGACCCCTCACCTGTTAAAAGCCCTCCAGTGACTGCACACACACACACACACACACACACACACACACACACACCCCTCCAAGTCCCACCCCCTCTGCCCCGCTCACCCCATGCCCACCTTTCTCATAGAAGATGCCCAGTCTAGACTGGAAGTACAAGTCCCTGAGCATACAATAAGAATCTCAGTTTCATCTCTTATGTGCCCAGGGTCTCTGGCCCAGTGCCAGGAAGAGAAGATGCCTTGAGAAGCATTGTGGACATACATGTTCTTGAGTCCTGCCCATGGCACTGTACCCTTAGATGGTGGAAGAGAATCTGGAAAAAAGAAGGGGAAGATGTAGGAGGGAGAGGGGAGAAGGGGAGTGGAGGAGGGGGGAGATGATGGGAAGGAGGAAGGGGACAGAGGAAGGAGGGAGAGAAGGAGGGAGGGAGGAAGAAAGGGAAAGAAGGAAAGTAGGGAGGAGGGAGAGGGAGAAAGGGAGAGGCGGAGTAGGAGGGGAGGAGGGAGGGGGAGGGAGGGATGAGAGGGAGGGAAGAGAGGGAGGGAGGGAGGGAAGAGAGGGAGGGAGGGAAGAGAGGGAGGGAGGGGAGAGAGGGAGGGAGGGAGGGGAGAGAGGGAGGGAGGGAGGGGAGAGAGGGAAGGAAGGGGAGGGGAGGGGAGGGGAGGGGAGGGGAGGGGAAGGGAAGGGAAGGGAAGGGAAGGGAAGGGAAGGGAAGGGAAGGGAGAAGGGAAGGGAAGGGAAGGGAGAAGGGAAGGGAAGGGAAGGGAAGGGAAGGGGGAAGGGAGAAGGGAAGGGGGAAGGGAGAAGGGAAGGGAAGGGAAGGGGGAAGGGAAGGGAAGGGAAGGGAAGGGAAGGGAAGGGAAGGGAAGGGGGAAGGGGGAAGGGGGAAGGGAGAAGGGAGAAGGGAGAAGGGAGAAGGGAGAAGGGAAGGGAAGGGAAGGGAAGGGAAGGGAAGGGAAGGGAAGGGAGAAGGGAAGGGGGAAGGGAAGGAGGGACGGACCCTATGTGAGTATGGGAGAGGACACCATAAACCAACGTTTTCTGTCCTCCAAATCCAATAAGAAAAGACCCAGTCATCCTAATTATTTCCAGAATAAAGTGTTTGTGCGAAACATGTATCAGACTCCCCCGTCAGGCCATGCAGGACCCATCATGGAGAAGCAGGCCTGACTGTGCAGCCTGGGTGGGGGGAACCATTGGATGCTCCGAGCCAGAAAGCGTTCTTAGGGCCTCCTAAATCCCAAACGCTCTTGGCAAGGCCAATTGGCAGCAAGCTCGGGCTCCTGCACAGACTCTGACAGCAGCTCCACAGTGTGGCCTCATGGGAGGAACGCAAGCCAAGCAAACGTCTCGGCCTCCGCTTCCCCATCTGCACGGGGCTAAATCATATCTAATCTCATCCCAACCACACTTCTCGCCGAAGTTCCCTTTTTAGGGGTCTTTATCAGCTCACATAGCGCTGGAAGTACAGCTGTAAGACTGGCTTCCCCGGCCCCATCTTTCTGGTCACGTCATGTTCTCCCCCTAAACCACACAATAGCTCCCCGTTACCCATAGGCTCCAGCCCAGAGGACGCCATATAGCACACAAGGCCTGTCCTTAGCTGCCATCTTCATTCACTTTCTCCCCATCCTCGTCCCTGTCAACCCATGAGGTGACTGCCCCCAAACTCTTCCTTCTCCCCTAACTCACCACACCTCGATTTTTTAAGACTTTATTATTTTATAATGTGTATATACATGATGACTATTCTTGGTTGTCAACTTGACTACATCTGGAATTAACTAACACCCAAGCAGCTGGGTACACCTGTGAGAGCTTTTTCTTCACCGAATTATCTGAAGTGGGAAGACCCACCCTAAATCAGGATCTCTTGAGGAGGGGATGATCCACCTCAAATCTGGGTCACACCTTTTGCTGGCAGCCTGGAAAAGGGACTTGGAAGAAGGGAGATTTTGTTTCTGGCCTGCTTGTCCTCACTCTCGCTGGCCAAGTCCATTCCTTCACTGGCATTAGAGCCGAAGTCTTCAGGATTCCAGAATATACTGAAGACCAGCTGAGACATCCAGCCTCGTGGACTGAACAACTATTGGATTCTTGGACTTTCTATTGTTAGTCAGCCATTGGACTAGCGGGACCACAGCCTGCAGGCCATCTTAATAAATTCCATTCCATATATATATATGGAATGAATAGAATATATAATAAAATATAGATAGATGAATAGAATACAGAATGGATAGAATGAATATATATGTGTGTGTGTGTATATATATGTAGTCTATTCCTCTAGAGCAGTGGTTTTCAACCTGTAGGTAACGACCACTTTGAGGGTTAAATGACCCTTTCACAGGGGTCATCCAAGACCATCCTACATATCAGATTTTACATTATGATTCATAATAGTAGTAGCAAAATTACAGTTATGGAGGAGCAATGAAAATAATTTCATGGTTGGGGGATCACCACAACATGAGGAACTGAATGACAGGAAGGTTGAGAATCCTGTGCATGCCTGAGTGTATGCATGGTCACTAGTGTCTGCAGTACCCATGGAGGCCACAAGAGGGCAATGAATCCCTGGAACTGGAGTTACAGATGGGTGTGGTCACCATGCAGGTGGAATTAAGCCTGAGTCCTCTGGAAGGGCAGCCAGTGCTCTTAACTGCTGAGCCATCACTTCAGCCCCATTGCCTGTGTCATTCATGTGGGTTCTGGGGATCAAATTCAGATTTGCATGCCTGTACAGCAAGCACCTTACTTCCTCAGCCATCCTCACTGCCCTCTTAAAGTTAAATTTTGTATCAGATAAAATGGAGCCCCAGGCCTGCCTTTACGGGTGGCCTAGTTGCCATCTTGGTGCCCTGAAAGTAAAGACTTCCTTGGAAACTTGTAGGTAACCGATTTGGAAAGTAGTAAGAACAAGGCAACAAGGAAGTAGAAAGGTTGTTCTCACGACTGTATGCTGGAGGTCACAGAATTTTGGTTTTGCTGAGACCTCCCGAGAAACGTACAGACTAAACCTCAGCACACTGACCCTACAGAAGGGAGCCCACAGTGAGCTAGTCCACAGCTCCCATCAGCCGTTAGTCAACCGTCCTTCCTCTTGGTGGAGCTTGGATGAGACAGAAACTGAACCCCAGGAGAATTGCTAGACCCTGAGCTTAGGAGAAGGGAAGGGTGTTCCGGGGTTGAGCAGGCCAGTTTCCACTTCAAGTTCCTGCCCTGACTTCCCTCCCTAATGGACTGTGACCTGGAAGGTGAAATGAACTCTTTGCTCTCCTAAGTCACTTTTTGGTGTTTGTCACAGCAGCAGACTGGAACGAGAGCCGCGACCTCATGGCTGGCTTCACACTTCCTTGGGTAGGAAGGAAGTTATGGAAATCCCCACAGCTCCCAATTGCTTCTCCTTCAGCAGCCCCTCCCTGTGGCCCACGTGATCCAGCAGGGCCCAGCCGCGGTGCCATGCTGTTTACCTGGCCACTGCCTTGTGCTTGAGGTGTTTGACGGACAAGGCTGGGTGGGAGGTGTTGGGGATTTCCAATGTACCCAAGCCTGTTCAGACCTCCAGTGCCTGGTCCTAGGCTTCAACTCCAGGATAAAGTCCTGACTCACACCATCTTGACTCACAGCCCCACCTCCCCAGCTCAGGCCAACACCAAGCTGTCCTTCACCTGCATGCTTTAGCTACACTGACCTGCTGCCCTCCAGCCAGTCACCTCTGGGCCTCTGCATGAGCCATCCACTGTGCCTGGGTGGATGGAGCGTCTCCTCACAGCAGACACTTGTACCTCTCTGGGGAACCTTGACAGACATCACAGTAGAGCAGGGGCCCCTTAACACTCCTGGGGGAACCCCACCCCCATGACTGTTCTCTGTTCCTCTCCCCACCCCACCTCAATGTTCCCGCCCCTCACCCCATCCCCCTGTGAAAGTGAGAATGCTCTAGGGGCTGGGGAGATACCAGATCCAGGAAAGTGTTTGCTGTCTCTCTAGCCCCACCCCAACCCCCTTATCTTGGAGGTGTCTCTGGGGAAATTCTCTGGCTCCAGGCTCATCCATCTCAACTCCACTCACAGTGACAGACCGCTTCACAGTTCACACACAGTCCAGCAGACCCTCAGGTGGAATCTCCATGGCCTGGTTTGAGCTCCCAGCAGCCCCCCGCTGCCAAAAGCCCCAAGGGGAATTTCTAGACCCTCTAGCGAAGGTGTACACAGCAGGGTGCTGCCCCTGGTGGAGGTCACAGCCTCTGACCTCAGACCTTGGCAGTGTGCTTCCCGGTCAGTTACTCCTGTGTGCACTGGCATTGGTCCAAGTGAGACAGTGGGTGTCCACTGCCCTCCCTCTTCTGAGGTCACAGGTAAGAAGCTGGGTGAAGACAGGTGTCACCTGTACCTAAACGTTTGTCTGTTCCACCTCTCCTCCCCAGCTTAGCAGCTGTTGCAACATTTTGCTTTTGTTTGGTTTTAAAGCCAAAGAAGTCACATCCAGGAGGCTTGCTCCACTCTACCTTCCACAGTGAGCAGACATCGGCCCTTTTTGTCTGTCCGTCACGGAAGCTGGGGAGGGGGGTGCTTTGATTAGCTTTGATGCTGACTGGTGAATCAGTCATGGAGGCCAGAGAGAGGAGACAACTGATTGGGCCAATGCTAGACATGCTGGGTGACCTGTGGGGTTCCTCCGACCTGAGCCAACGGGCCTCAGGGTGGGATCTTCTGAAAAAAAAAAAATTAGCATGGTGGATACTGGGACAGAAAGAGGAGCAGACAGAGTCCAGCCCTCCATCTCTGCTACAGAAACAGATTACTAGCTGGGGGAGGGGGTGAGACACCCCAAGAGCTCTCCCTGTACTTGGGGTGTTGACTGGAGGATGGGCAAATGTGAAGTCAGTCTGGGCTACATAGTGAGACCCTGTTGGGAGCGGAGAAGGAGAAAAGGAGAGGGGAGAGGAGAGGAGAGGGGAGGGGAGAGGGAAAGGTGGGTGGGGGTCGGAAAGGGCTAGAGAGGGAAGGAGGAGTCCAGTTATTGGCGTCTGCTCTCGGAAAAGGATGAAGCAGTTACAGCCGCCTCCACGATCATCACTATCACCAGTGAGCCTACTTATTCAGAACAGATCTGCCTGACAGTGACCTTGGCACCCAAACTGAGGTCAGAAGCACCCCAGTCATTCTGACCACTCAGGGCCACCTATGAGGCTGCACATCTGAGCTCTGTGTGGATGGGTGCCGTGACTGATTATTGGTGTCTGCCATAGATACAGGCACGGAGGGTAGAGTGCATTGGCAGCATACTTAGTGCCAGAGGCTAACCCCATGACACCTGTCCAATGTACCAAAATCCATCATGAATCTCTCTGAGATGGAGCTAAGGGGTGTGTGGGATGAATTAGGGTATGCGCTCTGTTCTGTGTGAAAGTTTGGGTTTTTTACTGGAAGCCCACACTTTGGAAGGCATCTGAATGTAGTATGTTCCACCCAGAACATTCCACAGGCTCTGCTTACTTTCCCTGGCTTATTAATAAAGAAAATGACCTACAGGTTTGTCTCTTATGGAGACATTTTCTCTTCCCTCCTCTCAGATGACTTCAGCTTCTGACCTAAAACTAACCAGGACATCTTCCCTCTTTCCCTTAATCCTAATGGTTCTAGGAAATACATAGAATTGCTATTTCACACACACACACACACACACACACACACACACACACACACACCACACCTCCAGCAGTACCACCCCTTCACATGGGGCACTGAAGGATAAAAATATTTTTACATAATTTCCTTTTACTTTTTATTGTGTGTCTATGTGTGGATGTGTGCATGTGAGTGCAATGCCCAGGGAGGCCACAAGAGGGCACTAGATTCTGTGGAGCTGGAGTTCCAGGTGGCTGTGAGCTGGAAACTGAACTTGGTGTGCACTCTTAATGGCTGAGCCATCTTTCCGACCCCAGACCCATCTCTTAGTGCTTTGTTACAGGATCCAGCTCAGAATAACAGGGGCTGGAGGGGACCAGCCTTGTCCACGTCTTTGTGTGGCTCCATGGAGCTAAGCATCTAACTGTGTATGCAGGAAGAATGAAAGACCCAAAGGCCCCCAGAGGCTGGATTGATGAGGCCATGGGAAGCTGTCAGCCCAATGGAAGCCAGCTGGCAGCAGGTGAGTAGCCACCCCACCCATCAGCACCCCTGAAAGCAAGAATGAGCTCCTAGCTTCCTCGCCCCCATGGCCAGTGGCCCAGCCCCAGGAGCTCCTGCTGGCCTATGGACTCTTGAGTCTGCACTATATTGCTGGGCCCCTCCCCCATATCATAGAGCCCCTTAGGAGAGGAGGTTCCCTAGGTTAATATCTGGTGTTAATGAGGGGTAACCAGTGGGAAAAGGCAAGGTCTACCTGAACCGGGTCTTGGAAGGGAGCCAGGATCTCTCTGGCCATTGATTCTCTTTCCAGATTCATGTGCTGTGTGGGGAGATTAAGATGTATAGTCTGTAAATGGGCTAACCTTTCCCCAGCTTTTAATGAGCCTTCCTATACTGTAGCTGTTTCTCTTTCTTGTGTGTGTGCATGCTCACACGTGGGTGCACACACTCCCTAATGCAGCCCATATGGAGATACAAAGCTGCCCTGCTCCAGTCCCTAGCAAGACTTTTTTCCCCTTCAAATTTAAATTTGTGGTTCACCCACATGCATTTCCAGCGAATTCAGAAAGTGGGTTCAGGGAACAGGCAAGGCTCCCTCACAGAACATGCTGGAAGGACACCAATAGTCCTAGGCACTGTGGGAGCCCCTCCAAGGGAATCCCCAGGATTCTTAGTACACCTCAGGCCTCTCTGTGGATGGAGTGGCATGAGTATGCATGGTCCCTAGAGCAGAGCGGGACCTTCATTCACTGCATCTCTGGGACATTGGCCTCTAGAGGAAGAAATTCCTAATCTCTAATTGAACCAGTTCTCCCTGCCTCATAAGGTACGGAGGGGTAGGAGCATATTCTGAAGTTTTTTTTCTAATCCATGACCTCCCCCCACAGCCTCATCCTGGTCTCCATCAGATCAGCCAAAGTTTCTAGAGGCACCAGCCACCTCCCCTCTGTCCCAGGTTAGGGGACTGCTTTTGTGCCACCATGGTGGAGAGGGAAAGTGGGGTCATCAAGATTAAGGCATGAAAGAAGCCAGCTGACAGAAAGACCTGGAAACCCTCCCCCCACTTGGGCTAAACGCAAGAAAGGGGGAGCCTTCCGAAAGCCAAGAGACACAAGTGCAGGAGAAGGTGGGTGCTGTGTGAGCTGTAAAAGGTCATGTGCCTGAGGGCCCACCACAGCCTTCCCCCAGCTCAGTAGCCCACGTCAGTTCTCAGGAGAACATTTCTCTCAGTACACCGCCTCTGTTTCTATTGTCTAGCCATGTGTCCGGGATATGAACAGCTGGCAATCTCAGCAAGTGTCTCCCGGATGCTCACCCATACCTACAACAGCACCCTGACCGAAACACCAAACAGAGCAGCTTAAAATGGACAAATTGGACTCAGGGCCTTGGGGCTTCAGTGTAGTGGGACATGGGAATTTCACGGAAATGGGTGGCAGTGACTCCACGCCATCACCACAAACCAGGAAGCAGGGGAGGGTGCGACCACCAAAGACTGCTCCTAGAGGCCTTCTGCCAGCCAGGCCTCCTAAAGGCCACTCCTGAAGTCTTCAAAATAGCCCTGCCAGCTAGGGACCAAGCCTTGGAAACAGGAGTCTTTGGGGAATATTTCAAAGTCAAAGATTACCAGCCTCTTCTGATGCTAACTTTCCCAGCATCTCAAACCAGTCTCAGACACGGGAGCTTCAGGACCCAGTGTCTAACAGTTGCTGAAAGATGACATTCCCTGACCTAGCCAGAAATCCAGGGGAAATCATGACAAGCAGCTGATCACCAGCAAGAAAACAACCGTGGGAAGGCTGTTGTGTGTAAGAAGTCAAAGAGGAAGCGACCAAAGCTGTAATCAGAAGCAAAGTCCTAGTACTTTAACTAAAGGGTAGGAATACAGAGCCGGGGGCCATAAAGGGAGAAGAAAGCAAAATGCAAGAGAAGAGACCGTGGATTTAAATCTTAAACATCTAAAGGAGAGGCTCTAAAGGAGAAGAAAAAGGATCAATTACACTCACAATTAGGGGAAGGCAAGTGAGTGGAATCACCGCTAAGATGGGGAAAATTAACTGGGCCCAAACCCTATGGTAAGATATGTGTGGGGTCTGGAAGGATGAGGTTGTCATAATAAGACAACTCTTCTCACTGGTTCTATATGACGCATGAAGGGTGATGAACAGGATAAAGAAATAGACGCCTGTGGCAATAATAATAATAATAATAATAATAATAATAATAATAATAAACAATGAGCAGAGACCATGCACAAAAATCAGGACAGAGCAAGGAGGCAGAGGTAGGCAGATATCTGTGAGTTCGAGGCCAGCCTGGTCTACAGAGCGAGATCCAGGACAGGCACCAAAGCTACACAGAGAAACCCTGTCTCAAAAGACCAAAAAAAGAAAGAGAAGAAAAGACATCAAATTGAAATCAGGGCGCTTTTGTTCAGTTACTGCTTGGCTGTTTCATTTCTTTTCATCCAGTAGGAGCTGTTTTTGCTGGGAGTGAGCTGCATCCAAGGAGGAGAAAATGAGACTGGGCATGGAACAAACCCTCCAGAGAGGAGAGCAAGGCCCATTACCAAACTGACTTAGGCCTCCTGGGAAACTCTTTGGAAACACCTCGAGGGAGGGTACATCAGATTGCCTTAAGTGGAGGAGGGTACATCAGATTGCCTTGAGTGGAGGGGTCCTCACAACCACCCAACATGCAGGAGCCATCACTCCCATTTTCCAGAAAAGGAAACTGAGGCAGGGAGAGCTTAAGTGACATATCCAAGGTTGACAAGGCAGACAGTGGCCTGGTCAGGCGTTTGGACCAGACAGTGGGCTTTTTTGGTTGTAACCTTAAGGTCCCTGCCCTTTGCAATGCCTGCTGAACTTACTTGGTTTAATGTGAGGTTTGCTACAGGCATACGTGAACACTACAGTACACACACACACACACACACACACACACACACACACACACACACACACACACACCCCACAGGGCCACATTGATGGTTCTTCACAGTGAGCTAAGTATCGGAGCTGTTTCTGCCTGTGATGTACAATTTAATTGAACTGAAGACCCCATCTCAAAGAGGGTGAACCTACCATATTAAATACTCAGAGGCAAATCTCAGACTGTTCACTCCCCTATACCCTGGGAGCTGACCCCTGTGCAATTGGGTGAGGGCAGGGTAAGCATCCCATTCATATTTTATAAGTTTGTTTAATGGAGCCTGATTTTTGGGGTTATGTATTTTTAAAGACCACAAAGCTTAGATTGATGGAGATGCTCCTGAGAGTCCTTCTGACAAACCAGGGAGCTGGAGGCATCCCAGCCCTTCTGGGGTCAAGAGGGACGGGAAGGAGACACAGATGGACAGAGCTACCTAAACGCCTACAGAGTGGAACCGGTGCAATAGATTATGTCTGCCCCTACAGTGGACCGACTCAGCTGCTGAGGATGAGGTACAGCGGTCCTACCAGGGAAGGGGATTTGTGATGTGCCCTTCAGGGAGAAAAAGGCTCAGAGTAAATGAGCAGAGGGTCCTATGGGGGTAGAAGTGTGTGTGTGTGTGTGTGTGTGTGTGTGTGTGTGTGTGTGTGTGTGTGCAACTAAGGCTTTTTATACCAAGGAAACTAGAATTCACAGCTCCATGATTTTCTTGACCCCTCCAAGCATGAGGTGCCTCATCAGGGGGCAAAGGGCCAAAGCCAGGTGCCTGTTCCCTCCATATGTGACATGATACAGTGACGGTTAAACACTCAAAAGGTGAGTCTGTGTCTGGGGAGGCAGCTCAGTGGTTAAGAGCCTGTGAAGGACCCAAGTTCGGTTCCCGGCAGCTCTGCCAGGCAGCTAGCTCCCAACTACCTCTAACTCCAGCTCCAGCGGGTCCAACGGCCTCATCTGTCCTGCACCTATGTGCACACATACGATTTAAAACAAATCTCTTTAAAGTGCATGTGGCTTGGGATGTATACCAGTGGTCGAGCGCTGTGTATGGAGCCCTGAGGTCCATCTCCAGCCTCTTGCTATAGAGAAAAGGTCCCTGAGAACACAGGGCAATCTCTCCACCCTTGCACCTTGAGAATGACCTTGGAGTAGAGACCTTCGCAATCCACATTAGCTGTTTATAGATTCCCTGTGTACTTGAGGATAAACTTGAACTTCTGATTCTCCTGTCACCACCTCCCCAAAGTCGAGACTACATGTGTGTACCCCCACTTCTGGGTTATATGATATTGGGGGTTGACCTAGGGCTTTGTGCCTGCTAGCACTCTACCAACTAGCCACATCCCCAGCCCCGCCATATACAGCGGCATAAAGGAAGGGCTTCCCAAAGGAAGCTCCGAACACTGAGATTTCCAACAGCCTTAATTCCTGAGAGTTTGTGAGATGGACACACACACACACACACTATGGTCATCATTCCCTGGGGTGAGCAAGTGAGTCATGCTGAGTCTTGTAGGTGGGCATCACCAAGGCCACCATCATACTCCCATCACACAGGGTTTCACAGTGAGACTGCCCCTGAATCTAGCCTCGCATCCCTTGTGTCCTGTTTCAACTGAAGTGGGGTGATCAGGATTTCCTGGGCACTCTGAGATGCAGTAGGCAGCTGCAAGCATCCCACATTGAGCAAGAGTCCTTTGAATCCTCACATCCCATCTTTCCTGGTGATCATTTAAGGTGAGTAGTTCAATCCCCTTCAGTACAGGCTGTGGCCAGGGCTCAGAGACTTCAAGGTGTTTGCTCAAGGGCACACAGCTCTCAGCAAAGCCAGCAGTTAACTTCCAGTGTGCCTGGCTGTGCAATTCCAGCCTTCTGTGGGTGAATGGCAGCCGCAGGAAAGAAAGGGGGTGAATGCTCCCCCACAGGCTGATGAAAACACACAGGCAGCTCCTGGTGTCTGAGTAACAGAGGATGGTACGCACTCTTTCATGTCTAGGAACCCCTTCCTTAAAATCTTCTTGAACACCATTTACTTAGGTGTTGTGTGGTGGTCATTATGTATATATTTGTAATAAAACACTTCTGATGATATTAAATCAGTTTTATTTAGGGGCCACCTTAGTGCAGGACTTGCCAGGGCCTTTGGTATTCAACCCTAAACATTTATTTGGCTATGAGACCCTTTTCTTAGGAATTCTATCCCACAACTAAATTCTCTGGGGTGAATGCTCACGAAACAAACAGACTTTCTTTTGTTATTATTTTAAACTGCTTTCCGAGCAGAAAAGCTTAAATAGATCTAAAATTAAGGCTAAAGTAATTTCCAAATTTCTCCCAAATCATCTTTTTATTTTCAGAAAAATCCAGAATGTCACAGGCACCCACAGAGAAGACAGTGTCTGGCGGCACAGCTCAGGGGGGAAAGTGTTTGTCACAGGAGCCTGTCAGTCTGGGTTAGATCTAGGGACCCACAGTGGGACTTACACACACACACACACACACACACACACACACACACACACACACGCACACTTTGCATTCTCTCAATGGAAAGATCTAAGTGTTACATGGGACCAACGAGACCTGTAGCGTTTACCTACATGTGCAATTGGCTCACTGAGCCGGACACATGGCATGTTCATTATGGTATAAAATGGGGTGCTGGTGCAGAAAACCCACCCTCTTCCATCCCAACATCATGACACACTTTGAGTCAAGATCTTGGACTGTGACTACTTTGTGTTCAGAAAGCCTCTTTGGATCCCGCCGTACATCACGTTTCAGCCATGTTTAACTCTGCCTTGGGGACGGCCACCCAGAGTGTGCAGGGACAGGCAACTGTTTGCATCTAACTAGCTTCCAGAGTTTCCCGGGTGTGCGCATTGGGAAGCTCACATGGCTCAGAGCTCCGCTCCCCCGGTATGGGTCTCTTGAACTGGGGCAGGCAGATGCTAGAAGCTTCCAGAGGAGTTGCTTTTTTACTGATTCATTTCCAAATATGCCTTTAGGGATCTGAACGAGAGACAAGGCTGTTAACCGGGGAGAAGGTAGGAACTTAAGAACTAACTACCCGGCCCTCGTGTCTTGCCAGATCTTCCAATCAGGATCCACTTCCGCTGCCCAGATGGCCCTGGCTGCCCACCCAACATGGTGCAGGTTAAGCCCAAACTTTGCCCTGAACCTCAGGACAGAATCAGCCCGGTAGCGTGGGCCTCTGTCCGCACGGGGCCGGGAAAGGAGAAGGCAAAAAAGGAGTTATTGACTCCAGGAAAACACTCAATTGCAGCCTCATGAGCAAATGGGCCATTTATCCCCCAGTCCCTAGCTGTTTGAAAAGGTGACCGTCCATCAATCCCGTCCCAGCCGCCCCCATGATGAGCTGTTCTGCCAATGGGCTAATTTAGCTGATTACAGAGGAATCCGAGAGGAATGGGCCGCCAGAGCCTGGGTCCCCGCCAGCAATGCATTAACTCCGGGTGTCTCCATCGCCCTCCTCCTGGGCCGATAGGACCATCTGACTCCTGAAAACACGTCCCCGCAGATGGGCTTATCAGGTGAGAGGTGGAAAACCTCCCGCCAGAGGCCAGGCTCCTTCCTCAGTGTCCTTGCTGAGGGAGGAGGACCTGGGGTCCAGCACCAGGCTATTCTGGGCTCCCAGTGCCCAGCCCTCTAGCAAGAAAGAGGCAGAGAGTCCCATCGTGGACCATCACTTCCTTTTATTCTCCTGACCTCTGCAGCACATAGTCTAAGACACCCCTCCAAAGCTGGGGGCTAAAGACACCGTGAGAAGGGCAAATGATCATTATTGCTGGTGAGTTTTCTTCTTCCCCCAAAGAAAATGGCTTCCAATCTCTCTAGAGCCCAGAACGGTTTCAACTGTTCCCAGCTTAACATTAGGATGTTTTTTCAACTAAATGTACCTGGTTTACACCATCTGCAGTTAGCCGTTCACTCTGCAGTGTGAATGAGGGGATGGGACACAGAAGGTTTTTGGGGAGGAAAAAGTGCAACAAGCTATGTTACGTTTCCATAATGATAGTCAGCTTCCATTACTGTGACAAAACACCGGAGACCCACCAACTTTAAGAGACAGAAGGTTTGCTTTTGTGCCCAGTTCCAGAGAGGTTGTTCGCCTTGCTTCAGGCCTGTGGTGGAGTGTATCATGGTGGCAGAGGGTGTGAATATGTGTGAGGGGGTTCAGTGAAGCAACCAGCATGCCTCAGGTAGATTGGAAGCAGTTGGAGGGGGAAGAGAGGTTGAATCCCAAAAGCCCCCTCCAGAGCACATCCTCAATGACCTAACTTCCTCCCTCTAGGCCCCACACCATCCCAGTGGAACCACACATTGGAGCCTTTAGGACATGGGCCTCTGGGGGACACTCAAGATCAGCAGGCACAGGGAATCATGGGTCTTCAGCCCCAGCCCCATTTAAAGGGATGCCAGGAAATCATCCTGTGAGCCTCCTCTATGAGGTTGGGTGTGGCTCGTGTCCGTTGAGGGGAGTTTGAAAGCAGCATGCTCCCGTTGGTGACATTTCCCCCAAGGGACCTGTTTCTGTTTGTTTCCCTAGAGAAGCCTTTTGAGCGACAGCAGCCAAACCTGCAGCTACCTGGACAGAAGGGAAAACAGGCTGGTTTCAGGCATGGATCCAGGAGCTTGAGGATCTGTCTCTGTCTCCTTCCCCAGACACTTGTACTTCCCCCCAGAGGTCTCCAGGAACACCAAACCCCCATTCTGCCAGCTTGGAGACGCAACAGAGCAAGAACGGGCCTTTCAGCTGCCAACGCCGATTCTCATTGGGCCCATCCATACCTCACATCCAGGCTCTGACCAACATGGGGCCTCCTGTGGAGTCTTGCCCCCACCCTACTGTTCCCACAGCTGCTGGTCCTTCACTGGGTTGATTAAAGGGCACCTACCACACAGCCAGGGGAAATGATTTCCCTTCGCCTCTCAGAAAGCAACCCTGGGTAAGCTGGGTGACTCCCCCCTCGGCCCCTCACTCACTCACATTTACAGAGCAAGCCAGGGTAGTGAGTGGAAGTTTCTGGAATAGGTGTTCACCTGCACGGCCCTGTGTGACCTGGGGCTTAGTGAACTACCCTCTCTGAGCCTATTTCCTCATTCATAAAATGGGGTTGAGTAACACACAGACACTTAACATTAATTGTCTACTCTCTGCCAGGTCCAGGGCCAGGCACTGGGGAATACACAAGAGGAAAAAAAAAAAAAATGAAATGTCTTTCCAAGGAATGTATGTTCTAGTGGTGGGGGAAAGGACCATGGAAATGAAGAAAAAAGTATCTTTGAGTGTTCAAAACTGAGCATACGGGTGGGGGTGGAACACAGTAATATAAATTATGACAGAACTATACAAAGGAGAGGGTGGCTGTGAGACTAGGTAGGGATGGTCACCTCTCCAGAGGTGAGAGGAGTTGGGGAGGGGTGTCTCAGCGTTCAGACGGAACGGCCAGGGCCAAGGTCCTGAGGCAGGGGCATGGCTAGCGCACCCAAGTCCTGCAAGGAAGCCACCGTAGCTGTAAAGGAGTGAGGGAGTCCCATCCCCCTGTGTGGTCAGCACAGCCAGGCCCATGGGAGACTTCGATCCCGAGCCTTGTGACACTGACGTGCTGAAGACCCTGAGGCTGGACATGTGCCAACCAGCATTCCGACGGAGGCAGCATCCGACCAGCCCAGACCCATCCTCCCCTCCCACGGACGCCCACATCTCCACACTGATATGAGCAATCTCCACTGTGAACCCACA
This sequence comes from Peromyscus eremicus, assembly GCF_949786415.1. Classification (NCBI taxonomy): domain Eukaryota; kingdom Metazoa; phylum Chordata; class Mammalia; order Rodentia; family Cricetidae; genus Peromyscus; species Peromyscus eremicus. The sequence goes on along the minus strand of NC_081438.1, from coordinate 8,980,286 downwards.
CTGACAAAATGGCCCTGAAAACACAGGGTGTGCCCCGCCATCAGGAGCATTTTATCACACGTCTGACACCGTCACCACCAAGGGGTCACCAGGTGGCACCATTAGCAGCGCCTGACACTTGTCCTCCTGCCCTGGGCCCTGCTCTTAGCTTCCTTCTGATGGAACACGCTCTATCTGCACCACCCACCCACCCCCAGGCGCTGTGTCTGCGCTCTCAGAGCTTTTTACCTAAACCAAGAAGGAGCGTGGCTCGGGTAAGAGACAGGCATGCGGGTCCCTGGCTTCTGGACAGTGTCACCACCCACTGTCAAGCCCCTGGGCTGTCAGCCTGGGCATCCACAAAAGCAGCCACCTGCCTCTTGACTCCTGACAGCTCCTGGAAGGCGTCATGAATTCTCGGATGGATGCGGCCCTCACTGGGAGCAGCCGCAGCTCTGGGTCCCCAGAGAGGAGTTCCCCATGCACGGCCAGGTGTGAAACAGTTTGGAGTCATCCACGATCACCTTCAAACCCACTGAGTGGGCTTTTCATACTCCTGGTTCTGAAGCCACTGCAGGGGAAAGGCTCTCTGTTGCTATTAAACTACTCAAGAGCCCACTAAGGATTTCGTGTTTTTCATGGGCCGGCTAGTTTTATGTCAACTTGACACAAGCTAGAGTCATCTGAGAAGAGGGTACCCCCATGGAGAAAATGCCTCCATGAGATCAGGCTGTAGGCAAACCTGTATGGTATTTTCTTAATTAGTGATTGATGTAGGAAGTTCCACCCCAAGGTGGGTGATACCACCCCTGGGCTGGTGGTCCTGGGTTCTACAAGAAAGCAGGCTGAGCAAGCCATGAGGAGCAAGCCAGTAAGCAGCACCCCTCCATGGACTCTGCATCAGCTCCTGCCTCCAGGCTCCTGGCCTATTTGAGTTCCCGATCTGACCTCCTTCAATGATGGGCTATGATGTGGGAGTGTAAACAGAATAAACCCTTTCCTGCCCAGCTTGCTCATGGCGTTTCATCACTGTGATAGAAACCCTCATACAGTCACCCTGGGCATCCTGTCTATAAACCCACTGCCCCTCTCCCCACGCCCACTGTCTCATGTTTCCATGTATCTGTCAGTGCAGTGGTCACGGTCCCTTCATCTCCCTCATGTCTACCCCAGATGAAGAGGTCCCACTTATAACTGACCAGTTACCTGTGGCTTGATCAGACACCACAGTTTAACAGTGGATCCTACACTTAGTCATCTTGCTGCTACTATAACAAGATACCTGAACTGGGTAATTCATAAAGAAACTCTTTGGCTCACGGCTCTAAAGGCTGGTTATACACTCCTGCTTAGCCTGTATCCTAACAAAGGGCGTATGAAAACAGCACCCATGCTAGAGAGCGCTGCTCAGCTGGCAAAGCCAGCCCTCCAGTCACCCATGAACCCATGGATCCTCCATGGCTTAAATTCATTGGTGATCCTGCCTCTTAACATTGGAACCTGTCTCCATCACATGAAGTCTGGGGGACACCTTCATGTCGTCTGACCCTTGAAACCCAAGTGGACAAACAGCTCACACCAGGCTGGGTTCTCAAGACTCAGTTCAGACCCCTCCCTCGTTCACTCCACTTCTTACTGGCAATGCCCGGGGGTAATTCGACGTCCTTGGCACCAATTTTCCCAGGCACCATGCACGGTGACCTCAGTGAAGATGAAATAGAACATTCAAGCGGGTATCCAGTGGGATGCTGGTAGATAGCCATCGTTATCACATCCCCACACCCACCTGACCCACACAGCTAGGGGTTTTTGCCTGTCAGTACCTTGAACATTCCAGCTACCACAGGAATGACCCTGTTCTCAGCAAACATTTGTTGAGGGAACCTACAGGCTTGGTCCTGCTGGACTGAGAGCAAAGTTCACTGCACCCCATTAACGCTCACCTTCAGCCTCCAGGTTCTCAGAGACACTGACTGGGCAAGGTGTGAATGGGGCCAGGAAAGCTGTATTTCCATGGGCTCGCATGATCCCTGGGTCCCCATTCCACAGTAAACCCTGACACCAGGTTTCTCACACCTCATCCCTCTGCACCCCACTTTTCTCAGCTCCTCCTTTTCCGATCACAGCCGTCTAAAAGCTCAGTCTCAGGCACAGTGATGACCAGTAATCACAGGCTGCTGTCACTCCTGCTATGCCCAGAATCCAGCCAAGGCTTTTAAGTGAATACTTGATAATAGAACAATCAAGTTAAAAGATCAGTGGACGCAACATGAGCGAGGGAAGTATCGTGGCCAATTGATTTGGATTTCATTTATGGGTTTTTGAAATGAATTTCATCCTCCAAGGCTGCTTATAAATCTTTGCCTCTCCTGGAGATTAATAAGGGAAACAGGCTTGATTAAGAATGCAGAACTCAGGTTCCATTGCAGATTTATGGACCCAGAGGGCTGGCCAAGGGGATCCCAAGATGTCCCCACCTGCTAGTCATCAGTTAGGGGCATTACTGCCCTGGCTGTTTCTGAAGGAAGGCAGGTTCTGGGACTCACATTTTTTTCTGGGTATCCTAAGCCATGCTGGAATACCTCAGCGGCACTTGTAGACTTTCTCTGGTTCCTGGGCAGGCAGAGACTTTAATTTGGAAGTCCCTCAGCATCCCTTACAAAACCAGAGAAGGTTGAAGGTTGACTCGAGAATATACAATAAGGGGCTGGGTAGGCAGCTTGGCAGGCAAGAATGGTTGCTGAGCAAGCATGACAACCCGAGTTCAAATCCCCAGCTCCCATGTAAAAAGCCAGGTGGGATCCCACGGGCCAGTAACCCTGGGGCTGAGTGGAAACAGAGACAGGAGGATGGCTGGGACTTACTGACCACCACCCTAGCTCCAGGTTCAGTGAGAGACCCTGTCTCAAGGGAATAAGCAGAATGACAGAGCAAGGCACACAACATCCTCCTATGGCCTGTGCATGTACCCTTTTGCACTCGCGCACATGTGTGTGTGTGTGCGCACACACACACACACAGCACCACATTTTTTTTAAGATAACAAAAACCAAAGCAATAAGAGAAATGGGGTGTTTAATGGGATCAGCTGAATGTGCCAGGCCTCCCATCCCCTCGGATACATATACACAGCCCTGCACACGGAAAAAAGTACATCAGGCTCCTGGAAGTATCTTCAACATTCATCTGCCAACACCAGATGTGAAGGAGCCCAAACCAGAGTGAGCTTGACAAGGCAGGTGCCAGGAGAGGGACAGACATGCTCCCTCCAGCCTGCTCCCACAGAGCCGACCCGCACACTGCGTGTGTCTGCTATTTACAAGACCAAGCCCTGAGAATAAGAGGTCCTGACATGTCTGCACCCTTTCTACTATCGAACTGGCACTAAGGACTTCACACCCAGCAAAAGCTAGGGGTCACGATGGTGTTCACACTGGCAGGGAGGACACATGGCAGGCTTGCCTTTCACATGGATGCATTCCATTTGGGAAATTTTGCCAAGCTTTGTAGCTAAGGTTTTTCACTTTATTGGGAGAAAAAGTCGGTGCAGCCTGGATGCAGGGGCTCAGGAAGAGTCCCTTGACTCCAACTAACACACAGGGTACCAGAAAGTTAAAAAAAAAAAAAATCATTCCATACAAAACCTCAGGGGGATTTGCATGCCCAGTCATTCAACTATGCGCTGACTCTGTGTGTGTGTGTGTGTGTGTGTGTGATCTGTTTTGTATCTTTTTAATAGTGTGCACATGAGAGGGACGCACATGAGTGCTGTGCCCTGGGAGCCCAGAAGAGGGCATCAGATCTTCTGCAGCTGGAGTTACAGGCGGTTGAAAGCCATTCAATATGGGTGCTGGGAATTGAACCCTGGACCTCTGGAAGGGCAGCCAGTGCTCTTAACCACTGAGCCATCTCCCCAGCCCCAAGCTTAGAGTTCTTTTAAAAAGCAACTAAGCCGGGCGGTGGTGGCGCACGCCTTTAATCCCAGCACTTGGGAGGCAGAGCCAGGCGGATCTCTGTGAGTTCGAGGCCAGCCTGGGCTACCAAGTGAGTTCCAGGAATAAGCACAAAGCTACACAGAGAAACCCTGTCTCGAAAAACCAAAAAAAAAAAAAAAAGCAACTAAGAGAAAAGGTGATAAGACTCACAAGAAGTTATCTTGGCAGCAGAACAAGAGGAATCCAATCAGAAGAGAAAGCGGGAGAAGCTGACGTCCATGGATTTCCGAGCATGGAGGGGTTCCTTTGACGTGAGTGACAGCTAGCCTGGAAGGCCTTAAGCCCTTTCCACCAGGAAGTCCTCCTGGTTTCTTCTTATGTTCCTATCAGGACCCTATTTACATTGATCTCATCCAGGGAAACTTAAGCCCTTTAAAACCAAGTGCATAGACAAAGCCATGTTCCCTCAACTCACATACTATGTATACACTAAGCTATGTTCTCTCAATTCCCATACTGAAGGCCTCCAGCCAGGATGAGTATGTTTGGACATAGAGCCTATCGGGATGTAGTTGTGGTTAAGCGGAGTCCTCCGTGGAAAGCCATGATCCCTTGGAACAGGTGTTCACCCCCACACACCAAAAGAAAATCTATTTGAGGGTACAGGAAGGGGCAAGAGGTTCCCTGTAAGGCAACCTTGTTAGTATCTTGTTCTTAAATTCCTGGCCTCTAATACCTTTCTGTTAGTTGAACTACCCAGTCTGTGCTTTTTTTTTTTTTTTTAAATGGCATCTCACGCAAACTCATCAAGTCTTATTTGATCCTGTGGCTTCCAGTTACATCTATTAACAGAAACTCTGCTGATTCTGTTGGTCCACAAAGGTCTCTACTGCAACTCTCTGTACCAAGTAAGAACACCATCAGTGAGTTATCAGGCACCCCTAGTCCTGCCAGAGCTAAGAAATCCAAAGCAGGGGTACAAGAAATAGCTGGACAGTTAAGAATGCTCCCTGCTCTTCCAGGGGACCTGAACTCAGTCCCCAGCACCCACATAGAGGCTCACCACCACCATTAACTCCAGCTCCAGGGATCCCATACTCTCTCTGGCCCCAGTAGCCACCTGTACTCATACATGCACGCACATACATGTGTACACACACACACACAAATAAATCTTAGAAACAAATAGATCCCAAAGCATTATTGGAACCACTGTTCCTGTGAAGTTACCTAACCCACTTTCCTTCT